>NC_140493.1:102291019-102771019 GCF_964271855.1 Acomys minous
TGTCTTTTCAAAAAACATTAATTCCTAAAACAAGTTGATCAGAAAAAGACATAAGTAAATGGTTAAATATATGTACATTTTCTCTGACTTAAGAATCCCAGCTTTAGAAGTCATAGCAACTAGAGAAAATGGTAATAACATTTCAGGGAAATGTGGTAGCGTATATATTCTACTTAAATAGGTTGGGCTTTTGAAATTTTTTTGAATATATGAAAACTTCAGTATAATACTTTCTAAGCTTTTGGACCTTTGAAGAATTTTACATAAGGTTGTTTACAACTTTACTTCTCTTAGTACAGAAAGGGAAGGCTATTCAATTTCCATATAGAAACAGGCAGGGTATTGCTACCCAGAGCAGGGTGGCCTCTTCCTTAAAACTGTTGTCTAAGCCATGACAGTGATGAGATAACAGACCTGTGCACCACATCCAGCTTCCACAAGGGGTTCTAAAATTCACTGATAAGGAAAGTAAAGAATTTAGCTAAAAAGCAAATCATTTGCCACCCTCCACCCCCCAACCCCCCACCCCACCATCCATCCCCCCAACCCCTGCTTTCTTGTTCTTTTCACCTGCCCCTGTTTAATTCCAAACACACGATGTTGATCACTTTGGACAGGCATTAAACAATTAATTTAAATATGGACTCAATTGATCTTTAATGAAAGATTTTTACATTATGATTAACAGTGAGACATTCCTCTACTATTTATCTTTTAGATAAGTACAAAACTGGGGAAAAACCCATCTTGAAGATCTTAAGATACGCTTAATGTAAGTTTTTTTTTGTGCTGAGCCAATGGACAAGTTAATCGGCAAAAAAGGCAGCAACCGCTAGTAGTGCTACAGGAAGGGCAGATGCAAATGCAGTGGCCATAGGAAGTATGTAGATAGGCCCCGCCCTGCTGAAATGTGGGTTCCTGGAAGATCTTGGGAGAGGAAAGAGTCCGTTTTCAGTTGTGAGCATGCTGTGTACCCGCCAGTGAGTAGTTCCCAAGCCCTCCTCATGATAGATGGCCATGGACCAGCTCAATAGGTCCCAAAACAAAACAAAAAGACATGGATATGGGCCAGGGGTTCGGGGCGGAAGGACTGACAGGAGTGGGAGGGAGTGCTAGTTAGAACTGCACTTTATACGTGAGTGAAAATGTCAAAGCATGAATTTGATAAGTAATGAAAAAGAGAGAGAGACAGAGAGACAGAGAGACAGAGAGACAGAGACAGAGACAGAGAGACAGAGAGAGAGAGAGAGACAGAGAGAGAGAGAGAGAGAGAAAGAGAGAGAGAGAGAGAGAACGAACCGTATAGATAGAACAAATAAGATGCAGGCACACAGATTTAAGGTTCTAAAATTCTCAGGTGATCACAAAGAACCAAAATGAATGTCATCACCTTATCCCCTTACTCCTTTAGAAAGGAATATGGCTGACTGGTTCTGGCAGCTACTCCGCCCCTCCCCCCACTCCCCACCCCCAACCAACCTCTTATTAATCATCACCATGCCTCCTGCTGTTTGCTTTGTTCATCTCCGACACCCTATGGCCCAAGGCTTATGTGATCCATTAGCCTTAGCTAGTCCATTTTTAAAACCCATTCCACCCTGTAGAATGAAATTTTCTCCAGATGGCCTCCATTTCCTCTAAGCAAGCATCCCACAGTGTTTTGATTTGCTGAAACAAATATATATATATATATATATATATATATATATATATATATATATATATATATATTTCTCCTTCTTTTTCTTCCCATTTGTCTAAGAGTTTCTATTCATATTTCCCCATGTTGGCAGTTACAGTCTAATTTCAGTTTTCTTTCCTGTAGCTTTGAAATAGAGGGTTTCTGGCACACACACACCCCTTTTATTTGATAAGATTCAGATTTGGGCATCCTGTATCATTCTCAAGAAAGGAGTCTGTGCTTAGAAACAACACCATAACACTCACAATTAAAACCCTCAGTAGCGGGACTGGAGAGCAAGGATTACTTTGCTCTGTTGAATGGGTACTGATTCCCAGCACTGACTGCCTGTAACGCCAGCTCCAGGGGACCCAATGCCCTCCTCTGGCACACAAGCTGTGAACACACATAGACGGCAGGCAAAGCACTCATACAAATAAAACAAACCAAACAAAGCAAAGCAAAAAACTCTCAGTAGGCTTTTTGGAGCACAGGAGTACCAGGTAGTTTCTTAGTGCTTTGAAAGTAGTGACCGAAGTGCTCGTCTTACCTGTGAGGTAGGGTCCGTTAGCAACATCTTTTCAAAGGTGATGCAAATCAAAGTGCAGGAAGGTGATTTGCTCAGCCTGAAGTCATAGCAACCATAATTTAGGAGATGAAAATCCAACACAAGCTTATGCCTTATTGATTATATTCCTTCCCATTTAAATCAAATATTTGAAGGAGAAAAAAGTACCTGGAAGATATCAGAATTAATATTTTTTTTTCAACACATGTTGACTTCTCATTTGAAAAATGGACTTGAGGTGACTGAAGAAGAGACTATGCAGAGAGCCACCACATTGCTCTTGCAGAGGACCAGGGTTCGGGTCTCAGTAGCCATGTCAGGTGGCTCATAACTGTCTGCAAGCTCAGATCTAGGGAGATCTGATGCCTCTGGTGTCCAAAGGTACCTGCACTCATATGCACATATCTACACCGTCACCATCACGGCATGCAGACCACCACTAAAACTAACTAAAAGATGGACTTGAAATATAACCCATAAAACATTATATACACTGCCACTGGAGTGTCACATTCCGCCAGTAAAGTCCATCTTTTAGAGTCATTGGTGTCCTTTGAAAATAAATCCACCCGGGGGCTAGAAAAATGGCTCAGTAGTGAATACTGAGCACTGTTTCTGCAGAAGACCACAGTTAAATGTCTAACATCCAGGTTGTGCAGCTCAAAACAGCTCATAGCTCAAGATCCAGGGGAATCTGACACTGCCTTTTGGCCTCCATGGGCAACTGTACTCATGTGTGCACATGTCACACACACACACACACACACACAAGCACACATACACATACACACACATACACACATGCAGAGAGAGATAGAGAGACAGAGAAACAGAGAAACAACATTAAAAACAAAATAAATCTACAAATGCGAAGCCTATTGATTATATAAATGCTTGAACCTGAAACAACTGAACAAGGCTTGTGTCTGGACTAGGAACTGTATTAATATTTTGGTAACATCCAGGATGATATTATTTTAGTCCTATTTTCAAAGCCTTTGCTTTTCTGAAAAATTCTAAATAGAAAAGAGACTAGTCAATAATGATTTTTTTTTATTTTACCTTTTTTATTGGTTCAGCTCAAGGTCAGCTCAAGGTTCAGCTCCCAGACATGAATCTGGGAGCTGGGGGCTCACACCTTTAATCTCAGCACTCGGGAGGCAGAGGCAGGTGAATCTCTGAGTTCCAGGACAGCCAGGATACATACGGAGAAACCTTGTCTCAAAAACAAACAAACAAACAAAAGTAAAGCAAAACAAAATAAAATTGTGACATGAGACACTTTAGTCAGCAAACTTGAACAGCACCTTCACTCTACCAAGTTAACATCAGAATCAATTTGACTCCTCCAGTATTGGCCCAAACAACAGGCAGCTATAGCTACAGGGATATGGGGGGTAATGTACTTTACCTTTGTGGTTTGTTTTGTTCCCAAAATTCTGGGTTTTTTTTGTTTTGTTTTGTTTTGTTTTACCCTAACTTAGTCTTTGAAACACAAATTTGAGGCCTCCAGTTAGCATCAGTATAATTCTTTTCTTGAATCTATAAGTAAAGCATGGGCCGGCAAAATAGCTCAGTAGGTAAAGGCACTTGCCATCAAGGCTGGAGACCTGAATTCAATCCCCGCGGCCCACATAGTGAAAGTAGAGAACTGACTCCCTCCCCAGCGTTGTCCTTTGACTTCCATACACATGTTGTGGCATATGCATGCACAAGCACACAGATAAGTAAGGAAGTACATAAGAAAGTGAGTAAATAAGCAAGCAAGCAATAAAAAGGAACATTAATTGGCTTTACTTCTGTTTCCTGAGCCCTACACCTTTGTTTACCACCCATTACAAAGGCATAGAATAAAACTGAAATGTGTATAATTCCTCCAGAGTTTTTATACAGCATTTTTTTTTTCTGTGAAATAGGATTTTACTGTGTGGGCCAGGCTGGCCTCCGTCTTGCTATGACGTGCAGGATGACTTTGAACACCTGAGTGGCCTGCCTCTACCTCTCCTCAGTGCTAGGATTATAGGCATGTGCCACCATGTCCAGCATACATGACACATTTTAAGTAACTATTATTAGATGCTCCTGTGTGGAATTAACTCAAAAGATTAAAAACGTGTATTTTTTTCAAAAAGACTATTTTTATATTAAACATCTCAACACGTACTGACAAACTGCATGACGAGCTTCCTAAGTTTACAGGGATGCATTTAAGAGCAGGAGAAGAAAATGTCACAAGCATTTCAAAATGTATGCACAGTGTCAGATAATATTCAGAATCTATATAGTTTCTTTATATACAATACCTGCAGTTTGGCAATATACTCTTAAAAGGTTAACAAATGCATCCATATATTTATCTGTTTGGTTTTTTTAAAGCTTTTTTTTGTTGTTGTTGAGACAGGGTTTCTCTGTGTAGCCCTGGCTGTCCTGGAACTTGCTCTGTAGACCAGGCTGGCCTCAAATTCGCAGAGATCCACCTGCCTCTGCCTCCTGAGTGCTGGGATTAAAGGTGGGCGCCACCTCCTGGCCTATCTGTTTTTCATTGTTGTTGTTTTTAAAAACAGAAACAATAAGGATTTACAAAATGGAAATCTCCAGTTGCCTTTAGGAAAAGTGCAGGCTTCTGAGATTCTCTTCAGGGCTCTTCTGAAGGCAGTGAGGTAAGAGTACCGGAAAGATGCTTCAGATGGACTCCTGAAAATCGCGAGTGCAGCAGAGCAGAACGGAACACAGCCTGCTGCTTTGCTTCTTATCGGATAGGCAGACCATGGACCTACATGATATCTAGGTTACGCTATTGACCTCAGTTGACTTTACCTTTTTTTCTTTTTTCTGATACAGTGTTTCTCTGTGTAACCTCAGCCATCCTGGACTCACTTTGTAGACCAGGCTGGCCTCGAACTCACAGCCATCTGCCTGCCTCTGCCTCCCAAGTGCTGAGATTAGAGGCATACGCCATCAAGCCCAGCTGACTTTACCTTTTATGAATGGTATGAAGACCGCTTTCATCAGATGTTTTATACTTAGATAATTCTTATAAAATATTATTCAGTTATGTGATATGTTACTTAAGATAAATGACATCCTTTTTTTTTTTTAATTTGGTCTAGAAATAAAATCATTAGTTGACAAATCTTGAAGAAGTGGGGAGGTTGGAGAGATGGCTCAGTGGTTAAGAGATTTGGCTGTTCTTTCCAAGGATCAGAGTTAGGTTCCCAGCACCCAGGTCAGGTAGCTCAGAACTGCCTACATCCTCAGGCCTTGGGGGGCGTCTGCTGCCTCTGACCTCTGAGTGCACTTGGCTAATGAGCACACAACCACCCTCCCCCCAATTAGCTCCATTTCCTCTTCTGACTTCTGTGAGCACACCAGGCACACATGTGGTGCACACACATACCTTCAGGCAAAACACTCATAAACACAAATAGATCTTTAAAAAAAACATACAGTTAAAAAAACCAATCAGTGTCATTTTTAGCTTTTCTGGAATAAATATACGTTGTCAATTATAAAACATACCCTTTGGTTATTAACCCAAAGGAAGTGATTTTATGAAGAAATTTGTTATGCTATTTCTGTACAACTGTACTTCAAACAGCTTAACTTTCTGTGGACAATTATACCTTTTTCTATATCTTTAATATGTCATCTACCTAAGAAATTTCCCAGAATACTTAATAGTTTTTTTTTTTTAACAAAGTGCATCAGGTCAGCATGACCGGAATAGTTCGTGTCTATGAATGGAGCCCAGAATCTTCTATTAATATCAACGTAAACAGAGCAAGGAGGCTTGAAGGGCATGACACTATGTCCTAGATCAGTATTTCTGACTCATCCTCAAAAACTACAGTATTTACTGAGTTGTCACAGTGTCTTTTCCAAGGGACAGAGAGCGTAAAGGAGCTATACGCACCTTGTAGGGACTTACCTGGTCATGGGATGAACTTGTATCATTAAACTATAACAAATGCTACCACATCCCTCTTAAAGAAGGTACATTTTAGAGCTCATATCAAAAGTCACCCAATGGGGCTGGAGTAATGGCTCAGTGGTTAAGAGCACTGCACGTTCTTGTAAAGGACCCGGGTTCGGTTCTACTATTCACACGGTAGTTCACAACCATCTGCTTTGGTAAAGGTGAAAGCAACCACAGGAAGGGATGAAAAACTAGAATTTGGGGGCCAATCCATTCTAGTGTCTTTAGTACAAAAATACAATGCCTGTTAGTTACCCAGAAGGCTTTACGGCTTTTGTTCACTTTCCTAATCTGTACTCCACCTATGGAAAGTATAGGCCTTAACCAAAGTCTTACTACTTTTTTAAAAACCAGGTTACGATATACTGATTATAATATCAATTTATGTTTCTTTTTGGTCCCTGAAAAATGTTAGCTCTGTCGCGCGCGCGCGTGTGTGTGTGTGTGTGTGTTCATGCTAATTCTGCTAGACTAGCTAGCTAAGCAAATCTCAGGGTTTGCCTTGTCCCCCCAATCCCCAGCACTGTGGCTATAAGCATACATTGCTACTCCTAGCCTTTTAATGTGGGTTCTGCTGGCAAAATACCTTAGATACCTGAAAAGGCAGCCACAGGGAGCCTCCCTTTCTTTATAGTTAAAGGAGGATGTAGTGCCCAGTATGAGGCTGTGGGGGCATTTTCCCTGAAATGGTTACAGGGTGAGTCTTTGGGCAGTATGCAATTCCTTTTCAATTGTCCTCTATAGAAGCAGTTCAAGACTAATTAGATGTGGAATTGATTCGGTATGTTTCAAAGGAGCACCAGATTTATATGTAGTAGGAAACCCCAGAGTTAGACATTAGTATTTATTTATTCATTCATTTATTTGTTTATTTTACAAAGCTGTGGGTTCTTCACATTTCATATTTTTCTGACGCCACACAGAGCAGGACTTAGATTAGTAAATTGGTAAACCAATGAGTTTTATTTAGCATTACTCACAGGTCTATGGCTGAGGTGTTATTTTCGAGAGTGTAGTTGACTGAAAGACAGCTGTGCCACCAAAAGCCAGACCCCAACATGGATAAGGACTAGTGAAAACTGGAAACCCGGAGCTCATTACACAACTTTTGAAGCTTGACAGAGTGTACGGTATTTCTTCCAGGCAGCTTGGATAGTCTGTTTCCCAGCAGTCCTTAAAGCTTAAACTTGCTTGGGGAAGGGGGCAGTACCGGTGAGTTTGATCAGTTTCAGGGACTTCCTGGGAACTCTTGGGTTGTTTGCTTCCTGAACTTAAGGAGCTTCTCTCAAGGTTGGAATGTTTCACTTCTCTTTAGACTATCCTAAGTCTTCAGAAGCTTCTTTGAAGGATGGGAGGTTTCGCATCCGGCCCTCCATTCCCACCTTTCCCCACGCCACTTGTAGAACACCTTGCAACCTAACATGCTTCCCTCCAAGATGAAATGTTTTATCTTGGGGGAAACTGCTACATACCAATTCTGTATCAGAAAGAAAATTATGCAGATATATACATGCATATATACGCGTATGTTAGTATATGTGCATGTGTGTATGTATTTCTATATGGAAAGAGAGAAAGATCAGGTATTAGGTAGAGGGAAAAAAAAACATATTGCAGAAGTTCTGATCCCAAGTTTGTCTCTTGTGCAGAGTTAGAAATCTCTGTGGGGCCTGTGTTACTTTTTAATATTTTGGGGGTATTTCTCTACTTGCCAGTACTTTAACACTCCACACATATGACACCATGGAACATTTATAGGGTTTCATGGCACAGCAGAACAACTTATACTTAGACCCTCCTAGAGACTTGTTTGTCAATCAGCGCATGATAACATTTCTATCTAGGACTTTGATTTGGGGGCAAAGGTTAAAATCATATTATATTAGAGCTTTACATGACTTCTGAGTTGCCAGGGAACATCTATCTATCTATCTATCTATCTATCTCTCTATCTATCTATCTCATGTATCTATCTATTTATCTATCTATTTATATATTATATAAATATTGTTTTCTTTTTCAATAAGAATGTAGTCAGATGGGGACTGAGTATAGTTCTCAAGTACTACCAATTATGAAGGACAGTTTATTTTCAGTAATTTGATACTCTAGAATCTTTATAGGAATCTTAAAACAATTTTTTTTTCAAGACAGGATCTCTCTGTGTAGCCTTGGCTGTCCTAGACTTGCTTTGCAGACCAGGCTGGCCTTGAACTCACAGCGATCTGCCTGCCTTTAAAATATTTTAGATACTGTAATTAATTTTCTTTTAACAAATCCCTAAGGCTAGGCGTGGTGGCGCATGCCTTTAATCCCAGCACTCTGTGAGGCAGAGGCAGGTGGATCACTGTGAGTTCGAGGGCAGCCTGGTCTACAATGGGAGTCTAGGGAAGCCAAGGCTACAAAGAGAAACACTGTCTCAAAAAACAAAACAAAACAAAACAAAACAAAACAAAACAAAACAAATTCCTAGATGCTATACTTAATTTTCTTTTAACAAATCCCTATGCAAGCATTTCTTTAACTTATAACAAAGATGGCTGATCTAAGCTAATAGGTAGTTATCTTTTATCTAGGTCATAAACATATGAGCACATCAGATGAACAAGTATAGATTGGATACATACTGTCTCTATGGCCACCTGGAAAGTCTCAGTGAACCCATTTGCAGCTAAGCTTAGAGTCAAGGGTTAAGATGAGTCAAGCAAGGAGGTCTTCCCAAAGAAGTGGGTTAGCAATGTACAGGGATTCACCAGCTGCAGAAAACGTAAGATTTGGGAGAAATGGTTCAGTGTTTAAGAGCACATAACGGGTCTTGCAGAGGACACGGTTTTACTTCCCACTTCTACACTGGGTGGCTCATGATAGTTTGTAACATCAGCTCCAAAGTATGCAATGCTCTCTTCTGGCTTTTCTGGATCTCTGCACACATATGATACAAATAGATTTATACAGGTGCATGCACATGTGCATGTGCGTGTACACACACAATTAAAAAGCAAATCTTTAAAAAAAAAAAAGCAAGATCAGGCGGGTGGTGTTGGCGCACGCCTTTAATCCCAGCACTTGGGAGGCAGAGGCAGGTGGATCACTGTGAGTTCGAGGCCAGCCGGGTCTACAAAGTGAGTCTAGGACAGCCAAGGCTACACAGAGAGACCCTGTCTCGAAAAACCAAAAAAAAAAAAAAAAAAAAAAAAAAAAAGCAAGGTATGCAAGTAAGATTACTGTGAGATATTAGTAAATATATGTCTCATTAGGTATAGGTCTAATAAAAGCTAAAGTGGAGTTAGAATTAAATGGGGAAAATTTTTAAAAAATGGACAGAAGTCAGGTGTGGTGGCCCACGCCCAATCCCAGCACTCGGGAGGCAGAGGCAGGCGGATCTCTGTGAGTTCAAGGCCAGCCTGGTCTACAAAGGGACTCCAGGACAGCCAAGGCTACACACAAAGAAACCCTGTCTCGAAAAACCAAAAGAAAAACAAAACAAAACAAAAAAATAGACAGAAAGCTGGGTGGGGTGGCACACGCCTGTGATCCCAGCACTCTGTGAGACAGAGGCAGGCAGATCTCTGTGAGCTCAGTCTAGCCTGGTCCTACAAAGTGAGTCCAGGACAGCCAAGGCTACACAGAGAAATCCTGCCTCAAAACAAACAAACAAACAAAAACAAATAAATAAAGATAGATAAATAGGCAATAAGATAAAATAAATAGAAGTAGGATGGAGGGATGATATTGTCAAGGACATCTTTATAGGAGAGATGGCTTTGAATTTTGCATGGAGAGTAGAAGACAGAAAATAAAGACCAAAATGGAGACCAGGATAAGACTGAGCCATAGGCTAAAATATATGAAATTAGTGACATGCAAATCCATGTCCTAATAGAATAAGAATATTATGTTGATTAAACTGCTGACTCGGAGACAAGGGTAAACAGGTATAACTGTGCTGAACTAGAGAGGACACTGACAGCAAAGCTGAACCAACTTTTCTGCTGCCAATCATCGTTCACTGGGATGCTTTAAGTTAAAAAAATTCATCTGTTTCACATCTATGAAATATACAGCATATATGAAATATATATCATATATAACATAAATGCATATATATATATATCATATACACATATACATTACAAGAAGGAGAAGTGACTCAGTGGTTAAGAAGGTTTGCTGTTTTTCCAAAAGACCCGAGTTTCGCCTCTGGTATCCACATTGGTTAGCTCACAATCACCAGTAGCTCCAGTTTCTGGGGGATCAGACATTTTCTTCTGGCCTCCATAGGAACTCATCCCCCTTCATGAACACGTACCCACTCACAGACACAGACATGTGCCCCCAAATAAAAACAAGCCGTAAACGTTATGTACAAAGACAACCAAACATCCCAGAGAGTCCCTGTGGGCTTCTCCGTCTTATGCTTCTTCACATTGGACCCTTCCCCTCACAGCTTTAACATGGCTGCCCTCCTTTCCCTTGGCGCTGATGTCTGGAGACACTTCTCTGAACCCTCGGAGGTGTCCTGCTCAGATCTGTACTGCTCCCTTGAAGGTCACTTGGCGGAATGTCATAGGACCATCTCTTGTCTCATTTGCTAAGACATGGTGTTAGGATGGTCACTCCTTGTCTTGCCTGACAAGGGATTGGGAACCCTTCTAACTGCCGAATAGAAAGACATTTAGCTGACTTTTAAAACGCTTTTCCTTAAATCATTAGTGGCTTCAGCGGACATGCAAGCTGGGTGAGGCGGCATGGAATGGTAGAATCAGTGACGCCTGGGGCTGAACCCTCCCTGTTTTATGTATGGACGAAAGGAATCCCAGAAAGGTGAGAATGACTCACTTCAGTAGACCCAGCTCCTGTCTACAGCGGGAATTAGAACTTAAATTCCTCGCATCCAAATAATTCCATCTTCCCAAATACCATGTGTTTAAATGAAGAGGAGGGAGAAAATTCTCATGCTATGCAACAGCATTTCTCATACTCAACACTGGCGTTTGAACCGACCTCCTGGGTACCATGGTATGTTAGTTGCATTCCTTCCTCCTATCCAGTAGGTACCGGTATCAACCACCCCCCGCCCCCCTTCCATATTACAATAAAGCAGGCACCGCCAAACATCCCCAGGAGGCAAACTGATGGAGAGGTTTTGCCATGGAGTTATAGCAGGCACCTTCTTTGGCCTATGGGGTATTCCTGACGCTCACACTACCACCTCCTCCCCCCCACCCCCCCCATTATTCTAGAAGGACTGCTTCGGAAACCAGTATGACCGACCGAACCTAAGGGCCTCCTTCCAAGAATTTCACACCTTCAGCCTGACATCATAGGTGTTTTTCCAGGTGTTCTGGGTTCCCCTGAGGTGGTGTTACCTCTATTGTTGCAATCTAGTTATTCCAGGCTAGCCAAGGTTACAGGTCCTTACCCCATCTACTCCATGTATGACTACTCCATGCTGCAAGTCTTGGGGTGCAAAATGTGCCCCTTGGGGTGCAAAATGTGGTACACTCTCAGATCTCTAGTTCTCTAGCCTCCTTCAGAGACACATAGATAAACGAACCCTTGTCAGCCCTGAGATGAGTCTTCCCCCCCTCCCCCGCCCCCAAGGCAGGGTTTCTCTGTGTAGCCCCTGGCTGTCCTGGACTTCCTTTGTAGACCAGGCTGGCCTTGAACTCACAGCGATCCGCCTGCCTCTGCCTCCCCGAGTGCTGGGATTAAAGGCGTGCGCCACCACACCCGGCCCCTGAGAGGAGTCTTAGGTGAGTTCCGTATGTGAGGAGGCATTACAGAATTAGGGACTGCAGCGAATGAGGGTGCCCGCCGGGCGTGCGCAGCACAGAGATATCGCGAGAGTGTCAAAAAAAAAAACCGAGTCAGAACCATCAGGTAATGAACGAGACTTGGAGGTACAGGGCAAGTGCACTCAAAATGGCCAGGAATCCTGCCTTCTCCTGGGCGTGGTAGCAGACTGGGGTGAGGGATGGAAGTGAAAGTTATGCAGGCTTTAGGACTACACCAAGGAGTTGGGATGCTGATTCTCAAGATAAAGTAGACCGTGCCATTTGCATTTTAGAAGGATCTGAAGTCAGACAACCCCAAGATAAACACTCGCTGCTCTTCTAAGGAAGCTGCTGGGATTCGCTTTTGCTCTTGCGCGCCAATGCAATCTGGCAGGACAGGGGCAGCCCAGCTCCTTGACCATGCAGGGGAGGGAGGAGGAAGACACCCCTTCCCACCAAGGGAAGAACCTCCTTCTCAAACCTCAGTTTCAAAGAAGTGGAATTCCCCGTGTGTCATTGCAGTGGCCCGCTCAAAACTCAGGAGACAGAAGATAAGCGGCCCCACTCTGTCATGTCACAGTTTATGGTTCAGCCTGGCTTTTGGTTAAGAGGTGTTTGCGTGTACATGTGCTTGCCTATGTCTTGTCTCTGTGGGGAGCGAGCGGCAGGCAGATCGCCTCGCAGAATGTACTGCATTTACCAGCTGTGCCTCATGTGTGCCTACACGGAGTACAGCAGCCGGACTGGAGCTCTTCCCTGGTTGGTGAGATGGCTCTGCTAAAGGCACTTGGCGTCACGTCCGATGGCCCGAGTTAGATTCCTAGGACCCTCATGGTGAAAGGAGAAAACTGATTCCTGCTACGTTGTCCCATGACCTTCACACGTGACCCATGTTAGGCACGTACACAAATGCGTGCGTGCAGGTACGTGCAGACACACGTTTGCGCACTAGATAATAATGGTATTGAAAGAAGAGAACTCTCTTTATAAATAAGCCCAGGCTCGTTAGAGAGCAAGGAAGCTGATGACATGAGGTTCAGGTCTTGCGCCCCCTAAGCCCGTCTATGTGAAGCTATGGAGTTCCTGTGCTTGTTTCAGAAGGAAAGTGAGAGTGTGTTGAAACGGTTTGCTGCACATACATCTCCTGGTTCAGTGAAACTTAGAGGAAAAAAAAAAGGCTCTTGAAGGAGGTTCTGTGTGCAGAGGGAAGGAAGGAAGGCAGGGAGGTAAAGCACGGGCTAGACCGAAAAGGCAGAGAAGGTAAAGGACAGTCCTTCTGTGTGGACACATGGGACAGGAAGCTGATGCTGTCCCTCTCTATGTGATGAAGTTACCTGAATGTCAATGAAGGAGGGCAGGAATTGTGGGACATGCCTGTAATCCTATCGCTTCAGGGGCACAGAGGCAGGGGAATTACTGCAAATTCTACACCCTGAGTTCTAAGACAACCAGACAAGGGAAGATTTCAACACACACACACACACACACACATGTATATGTATACATACATACACATATATATCAGTAAAGTGGGTCAATGAAAAAATAACTTGTGCTAGCCTGTCTCCCCCTCTCCCCCAATTCAATGCGTATTTAAAGAGCTGATTTGCTCACTTGTGTTGGGAGGGGAGCAGAGGCAGGAGGATTACAAATTCAGACAGACCCTGTGGGTGTTACAGACTGGGTTCAAAGGCCAATTTGGGCAACTCAGCTAAAATACGCCTCAAAATGAAGACCAGGGCTGAGGCTGTAGTTCTATGATAGAGTGCAGGCCTGGAATGCCTGAGGCCCTAGATTCAATCTCCAGTACTGCTGGGAGGGGGGGAAAAAGAAATTTAAAAAGTTGATTTGCAGCCGACACATGGTGGGTGGCCTTCTCCCCAATTCTTGCAGTGCTCAGATGGTCCTGGCTTCCTAGAATTCTTAATACAATTCCAGACATTTTCATTAGTGGCCGTGGTGTATGAATCTTCTTTCAAAGCGGTTCTTGTGGCTTTCCACAATTGACCAACTATTGCCTCTCCCAGTTCTGACCCATCCCCACCGAGATCACTGAGGGAGAATTTACATTGTTAAAACAAGGCTCTGATTAAGTTTCTCCTTCTCAAACCTTTTTACCTCTTCCTATCTGTTTTTGAGTAAACAAATTAAAGCCTTGTGCGGGGCGTGGTGGCGCACACCTTTAATCCCAGCACTTGGGAGGCAGAGGCTGGTGGCTCGCTGTGAGTTCGAGGCCAGCCTGGTCTACAAAGTGAGTCCAGGACAGCCAAGGCAACACAGAGAGACCATGTCTCGAAAAAACAAAACAAAACAAAACAAAACAAAAATTAAGGCCTTGTAAAAATCCCTCACATGGGGTAAACTGACCACCGCGCCACTCTTATTTATTTATTAATTATTATTTTTTATTTTATTTTTATTTTTTAATTTTTTTTTTCACCGCGCCACTCTTACTTAGTGGCAATATGGTATTCTTAGTGTCCCATTCTCCCTTACTAGTTTGTTTGTAGGTAAATAACCTGCAACCCTCATTCCTTCCCTATTTGCCTTGAAAGAACATTCCTGAAGGTGGCCTACTAGGTGCAACAGAAGCCAGAGCTCCCTGCTCACTCTTTAATCCTTTCCACTTCTTTCAGGGACTGCTTGTGTCCTAAGGGGGAGTTGTTTTCCGTACCAAGACAAAGTGCACCTCTAGCCTTGAGAACCGCAGGGAAAAGGGAAAACACCAAGCCCTGGAAGGACGCCTGGCACGCTCTGCGCTCCCAGCAAACATCTCTTGTTGGTATTAAAAATATCTAAGATATCCGACTTTATTCTCCTAAGGGTACTGCTCCCACCACCCATCCTTTCTTCTTAAGGCCAGGGACTTTTCCTTTCATCCTCACCTGCCTCAGGAGAGGAAGAAATAAAAACAACAAACAAACAAACAAACAAAAAACAATCGAACATCGTAATTTTGATTAAAACTGGCCTTGATATATAAGAAACAAAACTTTCTTTCTAACCCTGTAAGAAAGTAGAACTTTCCAAATCTCTCTCCCTCAGTCCTAGCCAGTATTGAAATAATCAGCTTTCTTGAAAAGAACTGACTCGGATCGCTTCTTACTAAATACAACTCTGTGTCTGCTCTGAAGGGCCAGATCACGACCAAAATCCCCATTCAAGAAAAATGTTTGTTGTAAAATGAGGTGTCAGGGTGAACGGTCAACAGGCAGAACAGTACACAGGTACTGAGCTGGGGGAAAAAAAAATCAACGCATTCAACCCTGAGTTAAACCTTTGCTTAGGGGGGCCAAAAGAGCGTTAGTTACTCCTGTGTTCTCCTGTTCATTTGGGGGTTTTCGAAAACAAAAAAAGGCTCCTTTTATGGCGTTTGTCACCCTTCACTTACTAAAGAGTGTACGCCTGATGTTTATCTGAGTGATATCTGTGTCGCGCTTAGCCAGTCATCTGGTTCAGACACCGACAGGAGCACGTTTCCTTAAGTCAGAGACCCGTGGACTCTACAGGAGAACTACATTACCCAGCGGGCCTCACGCCTTTCGCAGGAAGGACGTCTGCGCACTAAGATACTCAGTTCCAAGTTTGGAGCTTTTAGCTGCCAGCCCTGGCCCATCATGTAGCTGCAGCACAGCCTTCCCTAACGTTGCAACTGGGAGAAAAATCACTTTCCAGACTGTTTTGCAAGGTGTGCAATTCCATCTTGACTCCCTGAAAGTCCATCTGCTGCATCGGTCAAGAGAAACTCCACTTGCATGAAGATTGCACGCCTGCAGCTTGCATCTTTGTTGCAAAACTAGCTACAGAAGAGAAGCAAGGCAAAGTCTTTTGTGCTCCCCTCCCCCATCAGAGGAAAGGGGAAAATGTCTCAGTCGAAAGGTAAGAGCCTGTTTGCATTAGTTGCAAAAAAAATGCAAAGGCTTATGCATGCATTCACGAATGCATGGGTGCAATTTTCGCCCGGCGATTGCATTTTTAAGTTTGAGGTTTTCCACAGCTCAGTTGCATTTCCTGTTTAGTGTGTGTCTTTTTTTTGCAGACACAGAGAGTTCCTGTAAGGCAGGGCTTGCAGTTCAGCTGTGCATTGACATTATTTGCATTCTTCTGCTAGGATTACCGAGCCTTTTTGCCTTTTGCACAGTCAGGAGAGATATAGCAGGTTGGTAGCGTCTAAATGTGCAATGCTTTATATAATAGTACATTTCTTCAGTATGCACGCACATTCAAAGTAATCTTGTGTGCAACAGGAATCCAAACTTTCGAAAAGTCGCGAGGTGAAGATGAAAGGTAAAACTCGACTTAAACTACTAGAAAATTTATACGATCTTCTATTTTTTTGAGGGAACGAGCTACTGCTGTGCCAGGATTCAGCTTAAATTGGTATTGATTTCGCTTTGGACATTAGGCAACTTTTGAATTTTAAGGGAAGTAAAGGTGAAGTGTGGGGAGCAGTGTATTATTACAAAAAAAAAAAAAAAGCAGGCAAGTCTTGCTCTTCCGAGATTTTACACAGTGTATCAGTTGCTTGCAGTGGTGAAGACCTAAATGTGTTTGGCCATTTGGAAGATGCTTATGCGCCTAGGGGAGATTTTAGGGGTTAACCGCGTTTTAAAGCATTGCATCAACGTGAGACGACTGCACTGTCTCACTGGCAAATGCAGGGAACTCTTAAGTGTGTAACTGCTTGTATATTTGGGCATATTAAGTTCTCTTAACAGGTCAGAAGTTCAGGGCTATGGTTGCCTTTTTTCGTTTTATTTCTCAAGTTTATTTCATTAAAATGTTTTTGTAAGGTTGTATTTTGCAGACTTACTGATGTTCTGTGGAGGGAATTAAAAAAAAAAAAAAGTCCTGGCTGGCAAGGTGTGCTTAGGTGCTTGTGAGACCTTTAATTAATTGTTTTGGTAGCAATCTTCCTTACCATAGAGAAATCAGATGACATCTGAGAAATGTCCCAAAATGAAGAGGTGCTCTAGGCTACCTGGGGGCACCACTGGAGTACGATCTGGTGACATTAAGGTATTTAATAAGCTTTTTTTTACCACACTTTTGTTTGGAGTTGCGATACCAGTTAATTCTACCTGATGAATGTGATGTGTCTGATCCCATGAAGAAAGGGGCTGGTCGTCAGAGTTTAAAGTAAGCTTAATTATGGTTGTTGTTGTTGTTGTTGGTTTTGTGTGCAATAGGAAAGTGGAGGATGAAATAGTTTAACTATTACAGACAGGAATGGATGAATCTAGAAATTGGCATTTTTATTTTTTTTTAAAGGTGTGGATATTCCTTTGCTGGTGAAAACTCAAAATCTTGTAATTGAGCAGAGAAATAAGAGTTTACAACAGTCAGTCCGCGCTATAGCATACTGAAGAGACAGCATCTCGTTACTTTTTGGTAAACATTCACTCATTCATTTGATTCAGCTTAGTATGTATGTATGTATGTATGATATACATGCTTATTTCTGTGTACATGCATACTTATGTATGTACATGCACATGTATATTTGCATATATGTCTATGTACATAGATTTTGGGGGTACACAAGACTATTTAAAATGAAGCCTTTTTCTTTGAGAATTACCAGCTGGTTTGAGAAAGCGAGAATGTGAGGAAATTTTTGTGACACAGATTACAGCCCAGATTGAGCTAGGGAGATGGCTCGGTGGGTAAAAGTGTCTACAGCCAAGCCTGACTACCTTAATTCCATCCTCCAAACTCACATGGTAGAAGGCAACTCCTACACGCTGTCCTTGGACCTCCACGAGTGCACCATGCACACCCCATACACCCAGAGCCAATAAATGAGAATATATAATAAGAAAAAAAATTAAACAGCCCAGCTACTGAAGAGAAATGGAGCCACGAGGTTAGAGGCAATATTGATTCATATTTGTGGAGTTGTCAGGAAGTGGCACAAAAAAGGTTATATTTACTGCAGCCACCAGCCCCCCAACCCGCCCCCCAACACACACACCCCACTTTGGCTCTTGTGCTCTAAATTAACTTCCTTTCTGCATCGTTTTTGGTCCTACTATAAGTGAGATAAACCACTTTCTCGGCAGGTCATGTCTTTTACTTTGGAGGCTAACAGGGGTATAATTGTGAGACACTTTTCCATTCTTGAGCATGGGTCAGAGACCGGTGGTCCTTCAAGTCAGCTTTCTCAACCAGATCTTGCTTGCGAACACTATCTGGTATGAACATGGGGTTTTTGTCCAAAAAGAAAATTACTGGCGGAGAGAAGTGGGCAATCGTTTTAGAAATGGCCAAAGAGTCTTGGCCTGGCCTTTTTATGTGGACTTGGCCTAGCTCAGCAAGGCTCTCCTCCAATGGCCAAAAGCACTTTTTTTTTCTTCTTCTTCTTTTTGATTCCAAACTTCTTTCTAATACTCTAGCCAAATGAAATGAGAGGAAAAGGGAGAGGTGGGTACAATCTCACAGTACTGAAGAATTTAACAACATGTTCAATTCACGAACCTTTATGAACTTTTTAGATCACTATAATTCGGTTTTACAGACCTCTAATTTAAGGCATAGCAGAGGTAAAGAATTACAGACTGCCCAGGAGCTGGAAGGACTGGCCTCCTTTCCGCCCCCCTAGCCTTACCAACACTGAGATTCCGAGAAAGACTTTTCTTAAAAAGAGATTCTGTTTTCCACAGTTGTGAGTTTAGGTGGTGTGTTTCTCGGCTTGTTTGTATTAGCTGTCTGGGGTTGAGCTGACATTTTTCAAATGTTAAAGCGGTAGTGTGCCTTTTGAGGAAATCTGAAATGTACGTTAACAGGAAGGGTACCAGAGAGTGCAGGAATTCCTGCACATTACAGGAAGGCAAGTCACAGGAAAACTGTGTCATCCACACTGCCCAGGAGAGAAAACTATTGTGATCAGCCAGAATGCTCTTCTGAGGGAGGGAGGAAGGGAGGACTAGCATCTCCTGATTTACCTGAAAGTACCTAAATTTGACCCTTTTTAGAAGTCAGTCTTTCTTGCTTCTTCTTCTGTTCACCTTGAAAAAAACAATATGAGCTTATTTTAGTTGAATGTAGTCATAAGTAAGTCATGTAGGAAATGCTTACAAGGCACACTTCAGAAGGGGACAGGAAAATGGCAGGGCAGATCTCACCCTACTGAGCTAATCTCTGCTTTTGTAACTCACTCTAGCCTAGGGAAGCAGATCTGTACATTTCTCATTCAGTGCACATGCTTTTGTTGGGTTCTATCAGACGGACTTGTCATGCTTAGCCTGTAATCTGAGCCAGTGTGTTTTATAACTCGGTCGGTCTCAGGACACCCAGTCAGAATAGGCACCGTGGGCCTCCTGCTTGCTTTGTGTTGGTGTTGCTTTCCAGTCTTTCTAGCATGGTGCGTGTTAGCTAAATGGGATGTACGTGTGTGTGTTGTATGTGTGTGTGTGTGTGTTTGTGTATGTCTATGTGTGTATGTGTGTATGTGTGTATGTATGTGTGTGTCTGTGTGTGTCTATGTGTGTCTGTGTGTATGTGTGTATGTATGTGTGTGTCTGTGTGTGTGTGTTGGTGATGCAGCTTCTCCTGGACACAATGGTTGGGATCCTTTCATTTCTTACAGATTAATACCATTTTTAAAACAATCTCCCCATCTGTTAAAACCTAAAAAAAAATCTACAAGGAGTATTTTTAAAACTTTAAAATGCTTATGAATAGTACCTCTTTATTATAAGAATATTCAATAGAAAAGAAAAACAAAAATGACTAATTACTGCAGAGTACATTGTGACACATAATCTTTAGGCTTTTGGCCTGTGCGTATGCATATGAAAAATGCAGGATATGTGTACCACTAGTGTCTATTGGGGCTATTTTTTATTCCACTGACCAATATTATGAAGTGTGTCTGAATCAATGTATTTGTACATTTGCAATCTCCAGTTCCATTGCATTTGCTTAAATAGAATTTCAATACCTGTTTACTTCAGTATCATGCGCATTGCCACGTAGTCTCCAGCGTACGATGGCAAAAGACTAAATTCCAGGAAGTCAACCAAAGATTGTGACTATCTCCTTCTCTCTCACTCCCAGTATTTTCTCTAGATTTCAAAACTTGGCTTTGGTTGCCATTATGATATAAGCATTTAAACTAAAGGGAAATTTGTAATAAGAATATACAACTTTAGGCAACTTTGGTGGTGCGTGTATTTAATCCTGGAACAAGGGAGACAGAGGCAGGTGGGTCTCTGTGAGTTCAAGAACATCTTGGTCAATGTAGTGAGTTCTAGGCCAGCCAGGCTACATAGTGAGACCCTGTCTCAAAAAAATCACACACACACACACACACACACACACACACACACACACACACACACTTCATCTCAAACTACTCAGAGATAATTACTGTTCACTTTTGATGACTGACTTTGTAAACACCGTCCTACATGTGTTATTTTACTGTATAGGATATTTTCCTTAAACTCTCTCATGACTCTTGGCTGTCTTCCAATATTAATACACATACAGTAGCCTCATTCTTTGTCACAGTTATACATTTTAACTTGTAAGAACATGACCAGATACCCAGTCTTCCATGCCCTTTTCACACAGTTGCCATTTTATTTGCAGTTATAAACCACACTGCAGGGACTCCCTTGGACATAGATTATTGCACATTAGCCCAGTTCTTTCTTTCTTCATTAAGGTTTGTATTAAAACTATTTTCAGACAATATATATTGATGCTATTCTTTTCCCTCCTCCACCTCCTCCCAGATTCTCCCGCCCTGCCTACCATCCAATTTCATGTTCTTTTTCTCTCTGAAAACAATAACAGACACACAACAATGTCAAGACTGACAAACTACAAAAGTATCAATAAAATAAAAAAATACATTACAAAACAAGATGAAAAGAAGTGTACACACACACACACACACACACACACACACACACACAGATATCCATGGTGTCTGTTTTTTTTCTGGCCAACTACTTTTGGGCATGGGGCCTGCCCTACTGCATGGTTGATATACCCACATGTCCAATTACTTCTCTAGGTTTATTCCTAGAATCAGAAGTCCTGGGTTGGGGGCCTGAGGCTAAGTTGTTCTCTAAAGAGTTGGAATTTTCTTATTTTCTCCAGTGATATTTGGGAGTTTCTTTCCTTTCAAGCTTTATGATGAATATTGCCAAGTATGTCACTCTCCAGAAAGATCATATTTTTCCTTCTCTTGAGTATAATTTGAAAAAAACCTTTGCCAATTTGATAAAAGGTATTTATATTTGATTCTTACTTACATTTCTTTGAAGTAATAAATTGAAAATGTTCACTTATCTTGACATTCCTGTTTCATTTGTTTCTTTTTCCCCTCATAAAATTTCCACTTAAAGATAAAATTGTTTTTAAAGTTAGGCTAGAAAAGCCTAAGACTGTAGAGGTTAGATAATAACAAGTTCTATACAACTAAACAATTTAATTCCTTGATGATTTCCAATTTTATTATTATTATTATTATTATTATTTTTTTTTTTTTTTTGGTTTTTTCGAGACAGGGTCTCTCTGTAGCCCTGGCTGTCCTGGACTCACTTTGTCGACCAGGCTGGCCTCGAACTCACAGTGATCCGCCCGCCTCTGCCTCCCGAGTGCTGGGATTAAAGGCATGCGCCACCACGCCCGGCTTTCCAATTTTATTTTTGACGAAAATGTCTTGTGTACATATCACATATTTTATAATGTAAACTCAGCATGTTTACACTGTCGGTAGCTGTCCAGACTCACATAAAATAATGAGAAAATTATAATGATCTGCTTTGAATTCCAGACTGAGAAATAACCTATTTCTGGGCGTGTCTGGAGTTTTAATTACCTCCACAGTGAAAATAGCTTTTCTTTAGTTTTGTAAGTAATTTTTATGTAGTACCTGGTTGTTTTGTGGACCTTGATAGAATATAATGAATTGTTTCAGTTTTAATTACAGGGCTAATTCCAAGGAACAGTTAATTTAAATTTACATCGTTAAAACAATTAAGGCTACAGTTAATGTTGTTTGACCTCACAAGTTCTGCACCAGGCAGGTGTGATGTGTTCTTAGCTCACCCTCCGTGAGCCTCCTTCTGCGTCTGCATCTGCTGCCACCTGATGAGATTTAAGAATCAGAAAGGAGCTTCCAGCCCAGGTTGGTCCTTCTGCAAATGAGCAGAGCTAGGGCCTTAGAATCAGTGTGTTGCTTGTAGACGCTACAGCCACAGGTAAACGTGACTCTACTGATTCGCCGTGCAAATTTCTTTCCCCGAGGTACGCACCAATCCCTATAATCCCTATTTATGCTCCTCCCCGCTTGCTGAGAATTTAGTGTGTTTCACAGTTTTCATTTTATTTGCTTTGTGGGGGAGCAGACTGGCAAGGGGGTGGGGGTGATGGCACAGTCATCAGAGCTCATTAGTCTCTGCCCAAGAAATGGTGGTCCATGAATCATGGTGGTAAGATTTCTTCCTAACTCTCTGCCAAAAGACATCCTGCACATGCTCTCGCTCTGACTGCCAGTTGCCTGCAGAGTATAGCTGAGTTTTCAGGTCTGTAATTACTGTTTGCCTGTTAGGGGCTATCACCTTTGAAAGATCTTGCAGGGTAGGTTAACTGCACGTGTGTCTTTGCTTCTGGTGCTCTTTCAGTGTTCTGTTGTGTTTATTATAATCGATAATCGATGCTCAGTAAATACATTCTGAAATTACATTTCGTCAGTAAGGACAGGTGTCGCTTCCCCCTACCCCCCCCACCCCCCAAAAAAAAGGTTTGGCATAACTAAACTATAAATACAGTTGCCTTTACTCTTCCTTGTTTGCATTCAGAGTCTCATTATCTCCCTGCTTGATCATTGGAAGTTGCAAAATTAGCATAAAGATAGTGGCTGAAGAAATATCATTCTTCCTACGGAGCCCTTTAAGTGTGTTTAAAGGTGGCAGGGTCCTCTTTACCAGCTTCTTGTTTTCAAGTTTCGCTGAGGGGCTGGCGCGATGGCTCAGTGTTTAAGGGTGCTTAGTCTGCAATCGCGAGGACTTCAGATCCCCAGCACCCATATACACAACTGTGCAGGAGTGCCTGTGCCCCTAGTATTATTGGTGGGTGGAGACAGGTGAATTCCCAGAGCTCCATGGCCAGCGAGCAAAGCTGAAATGGCTGCCTTCTGGTCCAGTGAGAGACCTTGTCTCAAGGCAATAAGGTGAAGAGTAAGGGATAAACCTGTCCTCCTCCTTTGAGTACATGCCTGTGTGGACTTTGAGTATCTGCACGCTTACGAACATGTCTCACTCTTTTGTATAGTGTGCACACACAGACACACACGCGCGCGCACACATACATACATACACACACACACTGCACGTATAAACAAACAAAACAAGAGAGAGAAATAATATGCTGGCAGTGTTGCTCAGTGGTGGAGAAGGTGCTTCGTATGTGGCCAAGATGTATGGTCCAAAGGAGCGTAGTGAGTAGGAGGGAAGCGAATGCCTCCATGTGCCACTCTGCTTTCGGTTTCTAAGTCTATGGAGCCTTTAAGGGTTATTAGCGGCAATAGAGAAAACGCTAACAGTAGGCTTCCCTCTAATAAAACAGGCCTGCAAGCTTAGCCACTCAGTACTTGGTTCTCCACTTCCTCCTTGACGACCACGCTGCCATTGGCTACCCTGCCTGCCTGGATGCTGTTTCCCCAGACGATCTTCTCTCCCTAAACTTGTCCATGCAGTCTGATGTGTAGACAACAGGCCCACTCTTTCTATTTTGAGAGGAGATTCAGCAAAGTCGGTCACAGTTTCTCGGGACTTGGTTCGCTGTGCTCTGAATCAAGTGTTAAATAGGCGTTTGTAAGATTCCCCTGTGGTTTGTTTTGCTTTCTAGTATGTAGCTCTTCCCTCCATAAGCTCCTTGGGCTCAGTCTTAGGTGTGGCTCCCAAATACTGTCACCCCCACCCCTCCATCTGCCATCATCGGTGTCAATATTTGCTACAGTTACTTTTCCTGCACAACGTTAAAAGAATAGCACATAAATCTGATGGGCAGACACAAATGAATAAATTAATTATAACATACACTCCAAGCCTCCCGCCCCTGCCCCGCCCCTGCCCCACCCCTGCCCCGCCCTGCCCCATGGACTGATGGGAAGTGGAGGCGGCAGGAGGTAAACAAAACCAACCAACCAACCAACCAAACACAACCTTCCCATGTTATAAGCCAGATTCTCTGCTCAGTTTTTGGTGGTGCCAGAGTCTCATGCACGCCACGACGTCTACCCAGCTGAGCTATAATCCGGCTCCAATTCATTTAGTTTTTAAATCGACACCTAACATTTAGAGTACAGTATAATAATTTAGTAAATATATACAATGAGTGGTGATCAACTTCAGGTACTTGCCATTTCTTTCTTTCTTTCTTTTTTTTTTTTCTCTTCTTGGTTTTTTGAGACAGGGTTTCTCTGTGTAGCCTTGGCTGTCCTGGACTCACTTTGTAGACCAGGCTGGCCTTGAACTCACAGCGATCCGCCTGCCTCTGCCTCCCGAGTGCTGGGATTAAAGGCGTGTGCGCCACCACCGCCATTTCTTTCTCTCCATTTCTGTGTACTAAGGACCTTTAAACTCTGCCTGTCTAGTTATTTTGAAATATATAATAAATTTCTTTCAATTTTAAGTACCCTACCTTGGGTTAGGACAATGCAAGTAAGTTTTCCTGGGCTGGAAATGAAGCTCTATTGGTAGAGTGCTTGCTTAGCACGCACAAAGCCCTGAGGTGATTCCCAGCATCCCATGAAGTAGCAGTGGTGCACACCTGTAGTTCCATCACTTAGGAGGTGGAGGCGGGTGGATCTGAAGTTCAACGTCATCCTTGGCTACAAAGCAAGTTGGAGACTCAGCATCATCCTTGGCTACAAAGCAAGTTGGAGACTAGCCTTGGCTGGGTGAAACCTTATTTTGAATGTGGATAGATAGATAGATAGATAGATAGATAGATAGACAGACAGACAGACAGATAAGAAACCAACATCATAATGGAGGAGGAAGAGAAGGGATTGCTTGTATTTTTACTATATTTTGGTTCCTATTACCAGTTTTCAACAATTGCAAATAACCACAAAATGGCATTTCAGGATCAGTGAAGGATACATAGTATTCAAATTCAGTGTCCACAAGGAAAGTTACATTGTATAGCACAGCTAGGGTCACTTAGTTTCTGGGTAGTTCCAACAAATTCTGTGTCCCACAAAGAAGAAAGTATTTACCGTTTGCCCTTTTTCTGAAAAACGTTTACTCCAACTTTGCTCAAGGGAGGGGAGTCAGTGGGGTCTTGCTATGACAGGGCTCCCAAGTTGACTTCCTGTTTGAGTTCATGGGAGGTTGTTAACTTGGATCACCACTGGCCTGCAATTCCTCTGCCAACCTCTTGGGCCCAGCCCACAGGAAATACTTGTGTGCTTGTTTCTCCTAGCTATGATGATTTAGGTCATGGCTGCTTTCCGCCCAAACCAGCCACTCATCTCCTTTAGGCCACCTAGGGGTCCTTTCGCCGACTCCGTGCGTTTCCTGTTGGCTTTGCACTTGCCTGTTCGTTTTCCTCCCCACATTCTGACTCCTTTCTTCGATCCCATGATTTGTTTAGAAAGTGCGTTCAAAGCTACCCTCAAGCTTCCGCCGCCGTTGTCTGGCTTTGTTGATTGTCATCAAGACCTGGCCCCGAGGGCTCCATGGGTTCCTTTTGTGAAGGTGAGCGCCTTCTTCCATGCTCGAGCTTCCTCATGCTTCACTGAGAGGTTTCTGGTCCTCATCTGAAAAATGGAATGTTTTCTTTCAGTTATCCCTAGCCCTGTGTCTTGGTTAACGGCAGCTTCTTGGGTGTGGTGTGAATGTGCCTTTGTTGATAGATTTACTCAAGTCATATGCGCTGTGCATATTTAAGAAGGATGGTTCTCATAAAGGTTCTGAATGTGAAAGGTACGGGAGGACAGAGCCAGTTTTTTTTGGCAGGCTGGGACCAGGTTTTTTGAATCCTAGGTTGATTGACTCCAAGTGAAAGGGTTAGTTCCCAGGAGTCCAGAGGAGGGCGCTGCTGTGAGTTCTGTTTCAGACGTGCATCGTGATGCCTGTGAATTATATCAATGCTCTCTCTTGCTCAGTGAGGTGATAGCCCATTTTGTGGATGGGCAAACTGAGGCCAGAAAGCTTAGGAACTTAATTGCCAGTTAGAGTGACAGCGGCAGAGCAGAGGTTTTAGTTAAGGTCAATCCGAATCCAGAACCCGGGCTCATACCTGTTCCAT
The DNA here is from genome assembly GCF_964271855.1 of Acomys minous. Taxonomy (NCBI): domain Eukaryota; kingdom Metazoa; phylum Chordata; class Mammalia; order Rodentia; family Muridae; genus Acomys; species Acomys minous. Next base: position 102,317,296 of record NC_140493.1, read on the forward strand.
GTTAGCGGCTCCTCCAAATATCAATGTATGAGACCCTTTGCATGAAAGAAACAATTGTAGATGGAAAATTTGCTCAGAGTCCATGGGGATCTAGATAGATTCAGGCATTGCAGGGCCCAGTATGATAACTAAGGGGGGGGGGGTGACCTATGTCTAGGTTTTTATGAGTTCCGTTTGAAATGTCCTTTTAAGTGTCTGTTAAGCGGGGCCATACCGATCTGATTCATTTCCGACTCCTCAGGTTGAGTTCCGAGCATACCCTTCCATTTGGTTGAAGGCGGCTGATTACAGTTGCTCTGGCTGGCAGACACGGATGAGCGTCTCCTGGAAGTTTTTTGTTAAAACATTGGTGACAAATGGTTTTGCTCGCCGATTATAGGCTGTGCTGTCGGGGAAAATGAGTAACACTCAAACTTCCTGCGTGTCCTTACGTGTCGAAGTGACAAGGCTTCAAACCAGGACACAGCCATCAACCTTGGCTCTGCTTTGGCTTCACTATTTCCTGCCTTCCTGGTTATTTCTGGGTAAACATACCAAGTGCGTTTTCCTTGAAATTATGAATGAACCCGTATCTCCACTGTTTTCCTCTTGTACTGGATAGTGCGAAGAAACCGGAAATTACATTTCTATAGCTGAGGAACTAGAAGGAGTTGGGTAATGGATATTTATTTATTTATTTTTATTATTTATTTATTTATTTATTTATTTATTTATTTTTGGTTTTTCGAGACAGGGTTTCTCTATGTAGCCTTGGCTGTCCTGGACTCGCTTTGTAGACCAGGCTGGCCTCGAACTCACAGCGATCTGCCTGCCTCTGCCTCCCGAGTGCTGGGACTAAAGGCGTGCGCCACCACGCCCGGCCTTATTTATTTATTTTTATTTAATTATTTAAGACAAACTCTGCCTATATAGCTCAAGCTTTTTTGTTGTTGTTGTTTTGTTTTGTTTTTGTTTTGTTTTTTCGAGACAGGGTTTCTCTGTGCAACAGCGCTGGCTCTCCTGGAACTGGCTCTGTAGACCAGGCTGGCCCTTGAACTCGCGGAGATCCACCTTCCTCTGCCTCCCAAGTGCTGGGATTAAAGGCGTGTGCCACCACTGGCCCTGCCCCTCAAGCTGCTTTTGAGCTAACTATGTAGCTACGAACAAGCTACTTTTGAACTGCACAGGCTCGGGTTGAACTTGCAGTGATCTTCCGGCATCCACCGCCCCGAGCACTGGGATGACAGATGTGTTCCACCGTGCCCAGCTAGGACTCTCCCAGTGACTTCCTTCTTGTCTTTTCTTCTAGCCAAAGCAGAGCTGTCACAGCCATCTTTCAAACTGGAGAGAGAATGTCTAAGATACCAAGCGACTGGCTCTGTAGTCTCTTCTTCTATTCTCTCTCCTCTAATCACACACGAGATAGGATGACTTAGGCAGGCTCATAAAAACCAACGAATATACAGAAACAGCTTTTTTTCTGGAGGTATTTGATAGGCTTCCTTTTTAATTTAACCCCCTTCTATCCTCAGTACCCACTTTGCCATTTGATAAAAAGGCAAACCTTACAACAATCCCACAGACTCTGGGCGTTATCTAAAGAGGAGTCTTGGGTAATGGATTTGCTTGGAGTGGTTCGACCTAATGCGGTTTTTTTTGAAGAGTTGTTAAGTTTAAGGCGTCATGCTGGTGGGAGAGGTGTGGGAGTGTGAGTGCCGGGCGCTGGAGAGATGGCTCAGCAGTTAGGAGCACTTGCTGCTCTTGCTGAGGACCCGGGTTCAGTTCCCAGCACCCACATGGTGACTTACTGTCATCTCCAGCTCCTGCTGTAGTGTCTCTCATGGCCTCTTCTGGCTTCCGTTGCATGGTGCCCCGGCATCCGTGCAGGCAAAACACTGTACACATAACATACAAATAAATAAATAAATCTTAAACCATGTTGGGGAGGCTGGGAGTGGAGAGAAAACACTTGACTCTACTCTTCCAATTATTCATTAGGAAGCCTTGAGAAAATCTACTTTAACCCCAAGCTGCAGAGTCCTGCCCTTCTCAGCGGGGAGACTGACACTAATTCATGGGGCCATTAGGGAGATTAAACAGGGCTGTGCATACAGAGTGCTTTGTTCCACGGCGGCCCATCTGTGTTCGAGGCACTTCTCTGTAATCATCTCTCCATAGTCAACGCTGTTTCACTCCTCTTTCCCTTTCAGTCCTTTAAGGCCTTCTCGTGTAGGAGGAGGTGAACATGTTCACACTTTTGTGTAGCGCTGGGGAGCCTTGTGGGTCTATAACCAGGAGACAGGTGAGTCTTCATAATTGGTATGGGAATATCCTGGGATCTTCAGAGTCGATGAGAATCTGAGCCCCAGATCCAAAGTCAGGTGGGAAGGAATCTTGACCTCTAAAATCCAGCAGCAGCCATTGGATGCTGTGAGAGCCGGGGAGATTCTTCAGTGAAACTTAAAAAAAAAAAAAAAGGAAAAGAGAAAACGGCCAGGAAAATCCCTGGGCTGGGGAAGACCTCACTTGTCTTTTCAAAGCACTTGCTTTTCCTAGCAGGGTCAACACGGTACCATTGGTAAGTGGAGTGTGTTCTATACCATGCTTTTAGGTATGCTTTTGGACTGTGGAAACTCCAGGAAGTCTGGAGGTTAATAGTTAAGCAAGTATATCATATCAGCCAGGTTTATAGGCACACTGTAATTATATAAGCAAGCTGTTGGTTCAATAATCAGCATCTAGCTGGGTCAGGGAAAATTTTCCAGAGCACGCTTGCAGTGTAATTTTCATTTTTTATAACCTACTCACATGCCAGCCTACTCTTTCAATTTCTTTGTACCTTTCTCTATTCTAGAACCATTTGAAAGAAGAGCAAAATCATACAGTATACTGCTAAATTCACTTTAGAGTGCAGTTCTAGGAGATTCTTTGTTTTACTAAGCTTATTCTTATTCTTCCAAGAGAGACATATACACAAGTACATAATTCATCTTTTAAGCATATTTTCTGGAACTTATCTGTATATATTTTAATTGTACATATAAACTGCATATAGATTATATAAAACAACATATAATTTCTTTAAAAGAGTACAGTTTGGAAAATAAATTATATTTTTTGTAACTGATAGATTAAAATATTTTCTTTTGCTAGCTTAGTTTCAAAACCATAGTAGCCTTCTGCTCTGGGGCTCAAAATGGGCTTTTTCTCCAGGAACCCTGTACTTACTCACCATCTTTCTCATCACTGACTCAGTTCCATCAACATTAGAACAGTGGCTAAGGGGTGGGGTAAGATGAACCACTCCCAGTCGCAGTTGTGCAAACCATGGGGCTGCTTTGTCTCCCCTTGCTGAGCAGTTATTTCAATGTAAAACCCAGCCAGGTTCATAGGACGTGTCAGCCATGTTGTTTCTCTTTTTCTTTTCTTTTTTTCTTTTGGTTTTTTGAGACAGGGTTTCTCTGTGTAGCCCTGACTGTCCTGGACTCACTTTGTAGACCAGGCTGGCCTCGAACTCACAGTGATCCGCCTGCCTCTGCCTCCTGAGTGCTGGGATTAGAGGTGTGCGCCACCATTGCCCGGCTTCAGCCATGTTGTTTCTTTCAGGTGGCCTGCCCAGTGATTTCCTGTGAGATTTTGTTCTTGGCTGAGCATCTATTTTTATAGGGAAAGTAGGAGAGGATGCAGATTCTATTTGGAAGTGGCTTCAGGAGAGAGTTGAAAGACTTTGATATGTTTGAGTTAGAATATTTTCTCCATCCCAAATTTCAATCTTTGTGTGTGTATGTGAGTTTCTTGATGGCTGTGTGTGTATGTGTGTGTGTTGTGTGTACATGTGTATATGTATTTATGTGTGTGTGTGTAGTATGTACATGTTTAATGTGTGTTCATGTTCTTGTGTGTGCATGTAGAGGCTGGACATCAACTTCAGGTGTTGTTTTCCAGGAGTCATTCACCTTGGGGCTGGATAGGAGGGCTAGTGAGTAAGAGCACTTGCTGAGGCCAGCCTGGTCTACAGAGTGAGTCCAGCACAGTCAAGGATACATAGAGAAATCCTATCTCGGGGGAGGGGGCAGGGGGACAAACAACAAAAAACAACCAAGAGTACTTGGCTGTTCTTGAAAAAGACCCCATTTCACATTGCAGCACCCGTGTTGGGAGGCTCACAACATCCCGCTTCTGGGGGATCTGATGCCTTTGGCCTCCTTGAACACCTGCGCCCACTTGCACTTGGACTCGTGCCCTTGCACATGCGCACATTTACCTGTAATTAGAAATCAAATAATTCTTTAAAAACTCTAATAAAAGTAAAAACCACCCACTGTGCTCTGTGAGACAACGGCTTCTGCTGTCCTGGGCCTCACTCATCTGCCTGGGCTGGCTGGACAAGGAGTTCCAGGGATCAGCTTGTCTCTGCCTTCCCAGGGTCGGTATTACAAGCATGAGCCGCTACACTGGGCTTCTTTAAGCGAGGTCTGGGGCTCAAACCCTGGTCCTCGTGCTTGTGTGATAAGAACTTCACCAACTGAGCCTCCTTCTCGGTCCTTGTGTTCCACTCACTCTAACGTTACGTCTCTAAGGACAGTGTATCTGTGAAGTATTGAGGAGGTATGAGAATTGGAGGACTGCCTTTCTTTGTTAGATGCGTGAAGCGTTGCTGACCAGCTCACCAGGTCCTGTGCACCTTGCGTAGTATTCCGTGGACATAAAGACAGAGTCCTATTTCTGCCCTCTAGAAGCCAGTTTTCTAGTGGGATGCGTTTGTATGTTAGGGCTGCTGGGACAAAGGCCCGCACATTAGGTAGCTTGAGTACCAGATGTACTTGACTTCATTCATCTGAAGTCAAGCTGGCAGTGGGTCTTGCTTCTTCTGAGGGCTAGGAGGGTGATCTCTGTCTCTCTCCCAGCTTCTGGTGGCATACTGGCAAGCCTCCAAAGGCCCTTCCTGTGCAGGCTCACCACCCAGATCTTTGCCCTCCAAGTCACGTGGCAGTCTCCCTTGTCTGTGTGTCTGTATTCAAACTGTCCCTTTTTTTTTTTATAAGGAAGCTAGTCATACTGGAGCAGGGGCCCACCCGATTCCAGGGTGACATCATCTCAAGTAATGACATGCAACCACCCTGTTTTCCAGTTAGGTCACATTCTGTTGGTAGTTAGTTGGGATTTCAGCATATTAAATCGTGGGGGGTAGGGGGGGGACATAGCTCAGCCTATGACTTGGGAAAGCAAAGATGTCAACAAGCCTGTGATGTGCAGTGTGATGAACAGGTCAGGCACAGAGAGGCGTGTGGGAGATAGGGAAGCCTGTCAGTAAGGGAGGGTAGGGACTTGGCATAGTAGACCTTAAAGTGTGGCACCCAGGAGAATAAAGAGATTTTAAAAACAAGAATCTTGCTCACTGGAGGTTGGCTGCTTCTAAACTAGGATGTGCTAAATCAGAAAACAAATGTGCACACACGTGTGTGGACACATAAGCTCTTGCTATTGATTTCCCAAATTGAGTAGCGCAACTAATGAATTACTCTCAGTGGTTGCCATGGGCAACTCTGAGGTATAGACACAGGGGTGGGGCTCCAGGGGTGGGGAGTGAGGGGGGCGCGGAGAGCTTCCTTCCTATTGCAACAGGTGGTCATTGTCTCAGTGGAGCAAAGCTGGGGAAATGAGAATAAGGCCTAAGCATCTGTAGCCGGGAGAAACATTTTTAGAAAATGCCTGTAAGCCTTAATTAAAAAAAAAAAAAGGACTACACATGTGTTACCAAGCCTTTGCAATATTGATTTTGTGTGTGTGTGTGTGTGTGTGTGTGGCTTGTTTGTTTGTGATTCTGGGGGTAGAAACTGTGACCTTGTGCATGTGAGGCAAGGATACCTCACTGAGCTACGTCTCCAACACTTGATTAGTAACACAAGGCCTTTTAAGTTGTGTGGACGTGTATTTAAACAAATGGGCAGCTTCGCCATCGAAGATCTAGATAGTCAACGTAAAGGCTATCTATACATGACCGTACCAAGAGCCACTTCGTGAGCGGCGACAATAAAGAAAGACACAGGTAGTAGTTATATGGTGTGTGACATGCTAAAGGTTAAAGTTAGTAGAAAAAATAGGCTTTTTATTGTTGTGTGTTGAAATGAGTGTTCATCATCCGTCTACTGTCCCGCTGGCAGCTGATAGTGACTATGGAGGCCAGATGGGCAACCTAGAGAACGTCATGGGGTCGGGCCCAAAGCTCATAACATTATCACAAGTACTGTTGTCCACTTAGGGGATGCTACAGACCGAGGTCATGGGGAAGAGAGCAGAGATGGTACAAACAAATGAATTAGCATAATAAGAAGGTTGGAAGGAGATGCATGAAAAAGAAAAGAAGAAAGAAAGAAGAAAGAAAGAAAGAAAGGTGGGAGGGAGGGAGGGAGGGAGAGAAGGAAGGAAGGAAGGAAGGAAGGAAGGAAGGAAGGAAGGAAGGAAGATGTATTTAGAAGAAGCCTAGGAGGAACGTGTAGAAGGATCCACAGAAAAAAGAGCAACAGAAACCAGTTTAAGACTTGGCCCAGACAAGCCCAGACTTATCATCTGTGCCAAGTACCTGTGCACAGCTCTCTAAATGGGACCCGTGGTGTTGGGGAAGCAGGTGGGAAGTTTGAACCGGCAGCGTTGTCAAGGCCCGGTGGTTTAAGAAAGCAGCACCTACCAGTTTTCGTCTCTCGGGTTAGGGGGTGCACACAATGCAGCGCATAAAGCAGCCCCAAATCCTGAAAGCCCAGCAAGTACTCATGGGAGGGCTTTCTAGAAATTCTATCAAAAATATATCAGGGTCTTGGAAAGAAGCTTAGCTCCCAAAGAGTTTGCAGCCCTTTCCGGGCAGTGTTCCTGTGTGTGCCACTCTACCCTGTAATAGTGACTAGCCAGTGGCTACTCTGTGCAAGGCTCTGCCACAAGTACTTGATTTTTACTAAGCACTCGATGCCTTGGGGTAGCTCCAGTGCTCATAAAAGCCAAGGAAGTAGATGGCGTTCCCACTTCATAAGGAAGGAAATTGGAAATCAACTGACTAGCTTGTCCTTTGTCACACTGTTAGTGGACATGAAGCTGGTGTCCGGATCCAGTTCATTTGAGTCCTCCCCTACCCAACTCTTTTCTCTTTTCAGTAGAACCTAAGACCTTTAGTCTCCTAGACGCACATTCTACTACCAAGCGGCATTCCCAGCCCAAATCCTCTTAAATTCTAAAGTTCGTGCTTCCCTGTATGCCACGAGTATGTTAAAACAGTGGGAAGCTGGAGTTATGTGGTGGTGAAAGAGCAGCCTGTCAGGTACCTGTGTGGCATCGTAGGTTATGGAGGAGGGGAGAGAGCATTGGTGGGACAGCTGCTGCTGGGGCGGGGTGGATATAAACTTTTCTGGAGTATGATAACAAATGAATGTATGCATTTGTGCGATTGTGTGTATTTTGTGTTAGCATCAAGTCAAAGAGGTTTTGTTAGTAAAAATTTCATTGAGTCCAATTGTAAGAGGCTCAGCTAGCCATGGTGGTTACAAAGTGACATGGGCTCTGACTTGGTCCCTCCACCTTGCCCTCCCTCCACCTTGCCCTCCCCCCACCTTGCCCTCCCTCCACCTTGCCCTCCCCCACCTTGCCCTCCCCCCACCTTGCCCTCCCTCCACCTTGCCCTCCCTCTACCTTGCCCTCCCTCCACCTTGCCCTCCCCCCACCTTGCCCTCCCCCCACCTTGCCCTCCCTCCACCTTGCCCTCCCCCCACCTTGCCCTCCCCCCACCTTGCCCTCCCTCCACCTTGCCCTCCCTCCACCTTGCCCTCCCTCCACCTTGCCCTCCCTCCACCTTGCCCTCCCCCCACCTTGCCCTCCCCCCACCTTGCCCTCCCTCCACCTTGCCCTCCCTCCACCTTGCCCTCCCCCCACCTTGCCCTCCCCCCACCTTGCCCTCCCTCCACCTTGCCCTCCCTCCACCTTGCCCTCCCCCCACCTTGCCCTCCCTCCACCTTGCCCTCCCTCCACCTTGCCCTCCCTTCACCTTGCCCTCCCTCCACCCTGCTTTTCTTCCTTCTTCTTTTTCCTCCACAGAGTCCTCATTAAGCCTTTCTCCGGGATCATCTCTACTGTCTGCCTTCCTCTGTGGACCAGGATTTTGCCCACTCATCATTTGCACGTGGGGGAAAATAGCCACTCGCCCTGGACTGATATGGCTTTGTAGCTTCTTTAAAAAGCTTCTTTGTTATACTAACTAATTTACTTACTTGGTGCCATGGTCAATGTGTGGAAACTCCGGGGATTGAACTCTGTTCTTCAGGCTTGGCAGCAGGTGCTTTTATCTGCTAAGCCATCTCGCTGGCCCAACTTTATAGCTTCTGCGTGTACTATTTCTGAGCTATTTATAGTCTGTAGTCTGAAATAGAATTCTGTATGTTTCAAAAACAAATCCTTTAGTGAGTGGCTATTTGGCTGTCTAGTTCTAAATCAAGTATTCATCACCTTGCTCGCAAATTATCACACACATCACTGTCCACTTGGGGTGCTGCAGAACCAGATTATCTGGGTAGTCAAGGGAGCTGGAACAAGCAAATGGGTTGACACAATAAACAGGCCGGAAGGAAATGCATGAAATAAAATGAAAGCAACTGATACGCGCCTGCTTAGACTTACATTTATTTATTTTACTTTATTAAGAGTAGTTTTAGATTTCTTTATTTTATGTGTGTGAGTCTTTTGTACACATGTATGTATGTACTTCATGTGTGTGCTTGGTGCATTCGGTCCCCTGGAATTAGAGTTCTAGAAGGCTGTGAATTACCACGCGGGTGCCGAACCAAGGACTCGAGCAAGAGCTGGAGGTGACTTAACCTGTGAGCCGTCGCCCAGACCCAGTGGTTAGACTTACATGAAACGATGTGGTGACAGTGTTGGGAGCGTGTATGTTTTACGCTGTTCTTTCATAAGGAGTTATTAGGAGTAAGGGGACATATTTATGAATTTGAAAGTGTCAGTAATATGGCTTGGCTACTGAAAAGATGTATTTCCTTAGATTGGCTCATGTTCACTGTGTATAGAAAAGGCCATAGGTGGGATCATTTATTCCGTCACCAGTTGCCTTTGTAAAATGAATATTAATAAGAGCGGGAGATGACTTGTTTAGAAGCATGAGGTACTTAGCTTGAGCCCCAGAACCTAGATAATAGAGCCACGCCTGGTGGCAGATGCTTGTAATGGCAGTGATGGGGCGAGGTAGAGACAGGGCAAATTCTAGTGTTTACTGGCCAGATCCTTTCGTCTACTTGGCAAGTTCCGTGCCATTAGTGTTTCAAAGCCATTAGTGGTGACACCTGAAGAATGACACTCAAGGTTCATTAATGGCTTCCACGTGCATGCATATATATGCGCATACACCCACATGTCCAAAAACACACCGATAATGTGGTCTGCTTAATCATCTGAGGTTATGCCCTTGATCAAAGAAAATAAAAAAAAAAAGAAAATGTCACTGTTGTTTTCTGATGCCTATGTGGCAAGTGCAAGGCTGTCCAATGATGCGACAATTGTCTAAATAGTCACCCCCATTGATACCAGACAGAATGTAAAGGCAACATATTGGAAATACATACTTACACCTTAGAAACCATGTGGGCTGGACACCTCATTTTAGAGATGAAGCCATTTGAACCAAGAGGAATTAAGTAGAAATACTGAGGTAGTGGTGAGACCCCAATGGAAGGAAACCGGGTCTTCTAAAGCTCACATGTGGATTGCTGGTAGCATCTCAGTAGCATCTTTTTTTTTCTTTTCTTTTCAAGGTTTATTTATTTACTTATTTTGTGTTTGGGTGCCCTCTATGCATGTACCCCTGCAGGCCAGAAAAGGGCATCAGATCCCATTATAGATGGTTGTGAGCCACCATGTGGTTGCTGGGAATTGAACTCAGGACCTTCGGAAGAGCAGACAGTGCTCTTAACTGCTGAGCCATCTCTCCAGCCCCTTGGGAGCATCTTGATGCTGAACTGACTTTGACTGATGGAGGAACCCTTCTATTCCTCCTGTAAAAGCAGATACTAACTTGCTGGGCTTGAAAGTAAGTAAGGGGTGTGCTTGGGTGCTGGAACTACTGAGGGTCTGAGTCTGGGCGGCCCAAGAGTATGGTTAGCAGGATGAACAAAGATGCTCAGATGAGAGCAGCGATTAACCAAAAGTTAATTGAAACGGGAGAAGGAGAATGCCTCAAAGAGCTGCTGAGAGCTAAATTAACTGAGTGCGGTTGGAAGTATCAGTCGAAGGCACGCTGTAAAGAGGTAATTAAAGGAAAAGGACCAGAGCACTTTACTGTTGATGACTTGGTGGCTGAAATCACTTTAAAAGGCAGAGCGCTGGTACTTGACAGCGTAAAGAAGGAACTCCCACAAAGAGTAAGAACATTCCTTGCTCAGCATGCCAGACTTTAAGCGTGCATTAGAATGGGCTGTTCTGTGGATTTATTTCTGAAAGTAAAACTAGCCATAAATTAGAAATTGATTTCCCAAAAGAAAGTCCTTTTTTTTTTTTTTGATGATGGTTTAAAAAAAAATAAGGAAGGAAGAGAGCATCAAGCACAGTGGAAATCAGGATCTCTTTTGATTGAGGCATCAGATAATTGAATGAGTGCATTTTGTCATTTTGTAATACATGTAGCCATGCATCCACTGAATATTAACGATCTTCTCTATGTGGCTCTTGGAGAGCTACTGAGGAGAAGGTAGAAAGAAGAATTCTCTTTCTGTCTCTTTCTCTGTATTTGTCTGTGTATGAATGTGTGGGTGTGCACTTCCCACCTTATTTCTTTGAGACAGGGTGTCTCACGGAAGCTCACATTCCACAGGGCAGCAGATGCGTCTACTGACATTTGTGATTTAACGGTACCTCCAAAGAACCAATTAGCCATGCGGATCTTGCAGCGTGAATGACAGAACCGAGGACAAGAAGGGGGAGAGATAGAGCAGACCCACTTCCGGTCCATAGACAGAAAGAAACAGCACTAGAGTCTAGAGAATCCTCAAGTTCTGTGTGGTGGAATGGAGGGGCCACCAGGCAAAGGAGTCAGAGATGAGAGAGAGGAGGTGTGGACCAAGAGAGAGATTCATTGCAGGGCGGTGTGACTGACGGGACACCCTCCAGCAGCTTAGCATCATTTAGTATTTTGGACTCAACTATTCATCTCCATCCCTTAGCAGCAGAGTTTTGCTAATATTCTGAGCTCAGTACGGAGCAGAGAGCCAAAGAGGCTTTGGGGAGCTTTCTGTTGACAAGTCCAGGGCTAGGGTTGATCAAGAGATCGAGACGGATACCAACCTTGAAGGGAAGAGAGTTTGTGTGAGCTGCTGGGTATTGGATGTGGCTTTCTTTAACCAGCGTTTGAGAATTCAACTCCTAATGACACTTTGCTGGCATCTCACCCACTTGCACTTGCCCCTGTTCAGCAGGGCATGCCTTGAGGTCTGATTCTAAGGCTTTTCGTTTATATGGGCACGTCTCCCACCCGGCCTTCCCCCTCCCTGCACCCCCCCAACCCCTGCCTGCTGGTGAACTGACTTGACATTTCTGCCTGCCCAGAGCCAGGGAGTTTGCTGGCTCTCGGCTGTGCGCTTCCTCCGTGAGGTCACACTGGTGTTGCCTCACTTGAACGTCTGCCATTCTGGAGGTTTGATGAAGCAGAAGTTCAGCATATGTGTTGTAGAGCTGGGGACCTTTCGGGCCTTTTGAAACCACTCTTACCGTGGGAGGGAAAAGCAAGTTCTAGAGAGTCTTACACAAGTGTGAGACGGACACTCGGGGTGATAATGGAATGCAAAACCAGATGTAAGGTGATTGCTTTCGGTTTTCATAATGCATTGAAGGTTACTTTTGGGTTACTGTTTTTCAACTTGAAATGTCCAAAATCGGTATCCGTAGCTTTGCTTAGTTCTTAGCAACAAACTTAGCAAGCCCCCCAAAACACCAAATTGACTAGTCAATCTGTATTTTGAAAGTCCATTTTTAGATTTATTTTTTTCATGTGTCTGAGTATTAGCCTGCATGTCTGTGTACATGTGTGTGACTTACGTCCGTGTGTGCCATATTCCTGTCTTGGTGCCCATGGAAGTCGGAAGATGGTGCTGGAACTTTGTGGATGGTTGTGATCCATCCCATGCAGGTGCTGGGAATTGAACTCAGGTCCTCTGCAAGAGCAAGTGCTCTTAACTGGAGCTACTATCTCATCTGATAACATCCTAAGGCTTTGGTGTCCACCTCTGTGACTGGGACGTCTCTTTATTCTCTGCCTCTAAGAGGATGCTTACTTTGGGAGAACACACAGAAGCTAAACTGTGTGAAGAACACACTGAAACTCCCTGCAAATGCAGAATCCAGGTGCCTGTGTGCTAGTGGGCGAAACGCGGTGCCCATCTCAGCTCTCTTCCATTCCCGTTTGACTTGATGAGGGTTTAAGGTTCAGTAAGGTTTGATGAAAAGTAGTGAGAAAAATGCTACCATCGATTTATGGAAGAACTTAAAGAAGTATTTTCTTTTTATCTCACTTCCAATTTATCCCCAATGCGCAGTGTATTTGGCCACAGAAGCTCTCACCTGTAACCCCAGCCCCCGTGAGGGTGAGATAATCACCAAGAATCTGGGGTGAGCCTTGGCTATGTGCGAGTTCCGTGTCAGCGTGAGCTACAGTGAACAGCGTCTTAGGCCCCTTTCCGTTTCAGCCACACGCCCTAACAATTTCTCATCTCAATAACTGGCATGAAGTAGTGGTCAGCAAGTATCTTAATATGACATTCCTTTCAGTATCTAGGGCTAGCCTTGTGTGGGTCTGTAATGCCGGCTGAAGTCATTTTTGTACCTCTCGTTTCCTGTTTCTAGTCTTTTCATTGTCATACGTGAACCTCTGGTCACATTGATAGAACCCCACGCGTCCCCTTCTCTCTATGCGTATTTTATTGTCATGTATTCAAATATCGTAAGACCCTTTCTAGTTATCCGGAAGCATAGGATCTGGGGGTTTTCAGTAATGCAGAAGGTAGGGTCAGCAAGGTCACTATTGAGTTTCAAAACGTTCTCACCAGAGACAAGGGAGACCCCAGGCCCGTTAAGTCCCATCCCACGTCCTCAGTGTTCCCAGTAACCGCGAATCTGCTTCTCTCTTTATGGGATTGTCTCTTCCCAACATTTTTATGAATGGAAAAATCTTAATGATATGTTACCTTCTGCATCTGGCTCCTCTCAGGGTTCATATATATTCTGGCTTGAATCAACCGCTTCATTCCTTTTGAAGGCTTCATAACCTTCTACTACATTGATAAACCACATGCCTTCCTTTTATGTTTCTGATAATCACCTAGCGTTAGAGAATTTCAGCAAAGGCAATTCCTAAGTACACGTAAGAATAGCTAATACAACGGAAACCAGGAGCCCATCTATGAGACTTTTCATCATTTAAGTGGAAGATAGCCTAAAAGAAAGTAACACATTTTAAGTCTCAGGATGAGCCAGAAATGTTGGCGTGCGTGCATCTTTAGTCCCAGTGTTGCAGAGGCAGAAGCAGATGGACTTCTGTGAGTTAGAGGCCAGCCTGGTCTATGAAGCAAATTCCAGGCCAGCTAGTGCTATCTAGGGAGACCTTGTCTCAATCAACATCATCAACATCATCATCATCATCATCATCAACACCATCATCAACATCATCATCAACACCATCATCAGTAGCAGCAGCAGCAGCAGCAGCAGCAGCAGCAGCAGCAGCAGCAGCAATGACTCAGGGATGGAGGGAGATTTTCCAGGTAGATAGGGTTTTTCATAGAATTAGATAGTTTTCTTGTAAAGCTAAGTCTTCCAGTAGCTGTAGGACCCGAGGAAGCCCTGAATCAGTAGTCAGGCATGCAGGTTCTGATTTGGCTTAGCTGGTATCCAGCTGTATGGCCTCATCCCGCTAATCCCCAAACGTCTGCTTCTTATGTTGGCTACTTACTTGAGTTTGGCTCTGAGTCCGACCTTCTGTTCAGTTTATTTTACATGCATCACCACATGTCATCCCTACAAGATTCACAGGGAAAAAAATAAAAGAAAATAAAAGTGTGTGCTTCATGCTCCAAGAGTGAAGTTTGATTGAAATATGGGCATTTTGTATATTCTAAAACTGGTTCTTTTCTTTAAAAAAAAAAAGGATTTACTATTAATCATGTTTATGTGTTCAGGTGTATGGGGTGTCTGAAGAGGTAGGAGAGGAGGGTTTCAGATCCCCTAGAGTTGGTGTTATGGGAGATTGTGAGTCGTCCTATGTGGTTATTGGAAACTGAACTCAGGTTCTCTGAAAAAATAGCCAGTATTCCTAACCACTGAGCCACCTCCCCAGCTCCGACTGGTTCCCCTTTGGATGCTGTATTTTAGATCTTCTCTGATGTCACTGTGATGTGTGTACTTGTTAATTCTTCTCAACTTGACACAGACTATAGTTACCAGGGAAAGGGAAGCCTCAACTGATAAACTGTCTCCTTCAGATTGGCCTGTGAGAATATCTATGGGATATTTTCTTGACTGTTGATTGATATAGAAGACTCCAGCTCACTGTGAGTGGTGCGACTTCTGGGCAGGTGGCCCTGGAGTGGGTAAGAAAGCAAGCTGAGCAATCCATGAAGACTGAGCCAGCAAGCAGCATTCCTCTACAGTCTCTCTTTCAGTTCCTGCCTCCAGGTTCCTGCCTGATTTCCTGCGTTGACTTCCTAGTGTGAAGTAAACTCTTTCCTAAGTTGCTTTTTGGTTAATGCTTTATTACAGGAACAGAGAAACAAACTAAGACAGTGGGTAGAGGAGGAGCACATCCTTGCCACTGCCAGATGAAGGGCTAAGTATGGATTTCCCCTGGCTTCACGGTACCCAGCTTGATGCTAACCTCTTACTGCTGAGCGCTGTACCTAGAGTGATGCAACCCTCCTACTGGTGAGCAGGAGGGGTTTGGGCTCCCTGATAGGTTTTAACTGATAACCCCATGGTTTGGAGGGGCACCTGGTTACTAATTCCAGCATAGTCTCTACTCGTGCTGTAGAGGGCATGGCCCTTTTGTCACTTTATGACGAAGCCTGGCTTCCTATGATCTTCCCTAACACCATCCTTAGTCGAGAGAGGAAGTGACTTTTTAAAAATTGACAACTTCTTTGGATTGTGCTGACTACCCTAACTTATTGGACAACCACTTAGTTATTTTGCTCAGAGTGCTCCTGTTTTATATCCATTTGATTATTTTCATATTACTTCTTCATGGGTTCCCTCATCTACTTCCCAAATGTGGACTCTCCCCATCCCGCCAGAAGGTTTTTTCTCTTGAGGCAGGACTTCCTCCATGAGCATCTCACTGTGTCCCGTCTAGCGGTCAACACGTGACTTCAAGAGCTGTCCCCTGAGATCCTCCCTCTCTTTGGTGCATTTGTCCTGGCAGTCCTACTCCTTGAGTGACCTTTGTGCCTCTGCCACCACCACTTTGCAATTAACAACTCCAACACAGAATGTGTTCTATTTCCTCCCAGTTATGCTTTGTTGTCAGTTTCCCAACCTTGGTCCATAATGATGTTGTTCTTCTTAGCCTGTGGACATTAAATCATCTGATGCCTTACTCTGTCTCATTCCATTTGTCCTTACCCATGGTTGTATTTAGGAACACACACACACACACACACACACACACACACACACACACACACACACACTCACTAAATATGCTTCTGCTACTTGTGAGCTGTGCAACCTTGAAAGCTTTATGAAATTCAGCTTCCTGGTCTATGACTTGGGAATGATGACAGTAGCAGCTATAGAGACTCGACTCAAGGATGGAATGAGATCATCTCTGTGCCCTACTGAACACTCTTAAGACCCTGTACAGACTCAGCGATTGCAGCCCTGGGTGTCTATTTACGTACGATGCTTTTCTCTACTTTACTGCTGAGGTTTCCCTGCTTGCTTTTTTTTTTTTTTTTTTGAGGTGCATTGTGGGCTTTTCCATCCTAAACCATCTAACTTACATTCAGCTTATTTTCTACTTTCTACCTTGCTTTTTCTTTTTAAGAATGCAGACCCATTTTGTGTCTTTCTTTGAGAAGGCTTCTTTATTTTTATTTTATGCGTGTAGCTGTTCGCCTGTGTATATTCACATGCATTGTGAGTGTGCAATGCAGTGTCCTTGGAGGCCAGAAGAGGACATAAAGTTCTCTGAGTTACCAGCTGTTGTGAGCAGCCTGATGTAGGTGCCAGGAGCTCAACTCCAATCTGCTGCCATAGCAGCCAGTGTTCTTAATCACTGAGCCGTCTCTCCAGACCTTTTCTTTAAATAATTACTGATTTTATTTCACTTAAATATATCATTATGCCCTCCTTATATTTTTGCTTGTTTCTAGAATGACACTTCTCTCTTTTTTTCTTCTTCTTCTTCAAATTTTGTTCATTTATCTGGCCTTAGCTCAAGTGTCATAGTATTCTGTGGCTTCTCCCTCCTGTTCCAGTTTTCTGTTTTGAATTTACTTAGAACTGGATTCACCAAACCATACACAGTGGCAACATCAGGTGCCATCTCCTTCTTCCATTTTGGCCAGGTTTAGAAGCCTCTGAATGCTTACCCAACCTACCTGTGTCAGTGATAGACTCTCCTGCTACATAGAGTATTAATCCCTGAAACTCGTGTACTCTTTTTACATTCTTCACTACTCAATTGACCAAAGTCTGAATACTCAGTCCTGGGAGGCTCTGAGATTGTAATTGGAGGAAGATGGGTAAGGACCAGTTTTGTGAACTTGGTCTTGACACTGAGCATCCCTAGACCATCATGTGTGTTACCTTTAACTTCAGGTAAGAGTTCAATTTTTCCTGCAGACCGCAGACTGTTGGGAAGCAGCGAGGGACAGAGAGTGCAAAGACATTGCAACGGTCACAGCTGTGATCCGGCAACACCAAGAAAGTGGTACTTAGGGAAGGAGGGTTATAAAAAGCTTCTGGCAACATCCATCCAGTAGGTAAAGTCTCTTGCTCCCAGGCCTGTCAATAAGAGTTGGATTACCAAGACCCTCCCCCAAGGTGGGAGGAGAGAACTGACTCCTACAAGTTGTCCTCTGATCTCTTTCCCTCCCTCTCTTTCTTTCCCTCTCTTTACACACAAACACACACACACACACACACACACACACACACACACACACACACAAAAAAGCACATGGAGGTGCTGTCATCTTTGCTGGGTGCTGAAACAGGCCCCACGCTGTCCCTTCCGATCAATGTTTTGCCATTAGAGGCTGATTTTGACTTTACAGTGATCGCTCTGGTTTATGTTTTCTCTCACAGGACGGCAGAAGAGTGTGTATACAGCACCTTAGCCTGTGTAAGAGGTGGCAGGCTGTCTGCCTCAGAAAGTGTGTGTGTGTGTGTGGGGGGGCGTTTCCCAAACACAGAAGGGGACTCCCATGTCCAACCCAGCAGTCACCAAGCCGTTTCTCCTGTGTTGACCACCAGCTGTCTTTCACTGGAGTCTCTTGGGAAACCCAAAGTACCTGCCCATGAGGGAAAAAATTTATTTTTTTCCCAGCTCCCTGAGATAGAGGAAGGAAACTTGACTCAGGGAAGTCAGGCAGCAGAGAGAGAAGCTCTTTGAGTCTTAGATTACTTACTGACCTCAAAAGCAAAAAGGCCTGGCTCAGCCTTAAGCTGGGGCTGTCAGTGAGCTAATTCTGGCTCACTAAGCAAAAGAGAAAATGGAAATGTGGACACCAGCACCTCCGATCAGTGAGCAGTGCTCAGAGATCACGGGTTTTTTAAAAAAAAAAAAAAAATCTGACATGCATCTTGTTAGCTCCGAATTACAAACCTGAAGAAACAAAGCAATGCTTGTCCGACCCCCTTCTTTTTTCCTGCTGTACAGAGAGGGGGAACGGTTGCATGCTGGTATAAACGTAGCTTGCTTGAGAGTTGCGTAACTCCCAGGTGGTAACCCAAGGTTAGGACCCTGTCTTTCAGTTCTCTTTCTATGTGTTTTCTCCTTGTACCGCGAGTCCTCGCCCATAAGCATCCCCTTTCCTTTTACGAAATAAATCGACTGTGCTCGAAGCCTGAACTGTAAGGAACACTAAAAGGCTGTTATGTGTGGCAGTTGTGCTGATGGCAAATTCATGAGGGGCTTTACTTCCTGGGGATGGCTGTTTGGAGGAGTGAAATTTTATGAAAAAGTGAGCTTGGTCGAGGCTTCTCTTCTGATTTTTTTTTTTTTTTTTTTTTTTTGGTTTTTCGAGACAGAGTCTCTCTGTGTTAGCCTTGGCTGTCCTGGACTCACTTTGTAGACCAGGCTGGCCTCGAACTCACAGTGATCCGCCTGCCTCTGCCTCCCGAGTGCTGGGATTAATCTTCTGAATTTTGAAGACTTGATACTATTGGTTTCGCTTACATAAGTGTATTGATCTCAGGTTTAGTTCAGATTTATTTCACATTATTAAAAGAGCCCTGTCACATTGCCTAGGAAATTACATAGGTATTATACACCTAAGGCGTTTAGACTTTAAGCCCGGGAGAAAAAAGTTTGTTTCTACCCGGCAACAAAGGTATTTTGGGTACAGAGCATGTTGCCTTGCCAGCTGCTCTCTCCTTGGGTGTTATATTTACCTCCATCCCTTTGGTGATTAACAGAAAGCGGGGTACAGGAGGGGTGGATCTATCACTTTAAGAATATCAAGTTTATATAAGCAGGCCAATAATTGGCAATCAGCCGTTAGGCAACAGGCCCCAGCATTCTCTTAAAGAATGAGCGTGCCAGTCCAAGGAGACAGCCTTGATTTACTTTAGTCAACAATTTTTTTTTTTTAATTGAGTGACACACGAGAAATTTGAACTTAGGCTAAATTTGGAGAGATTGAGTTGCTGGATTCTCACTCCCATAAGCTAAGTCAGTGGCAGCAGGGCGACGGGGCTAAGCTGTTTTCTGTACCTCGGTTTCTCCAGCAAGGTTTACACTCAGCTGTTACGTGTCTTCGGCTGTGTTGGGTCATGACTCCTTCGTGACTAAAACCATTAGGACCTTGTCATCTCCCCTTTTCACAGAGGAGCAAACCTAAGCTCAGGGGGTTGAGGAATTAATTCTCTTGCAGACCCAGACCTTTCTAGCTAAATAGCAGAAGGTCTGGGTGCTGTGGAGACATGCCGCCTTTGACCGCCCACCACTCTTCTCCAGCATTTTAGTTTTAGTTTTACCCTCCTTTCCTCCCCCTTCCAGCCCCCCTCCCCCCGCAGACACCAACACACTTAGGAATCCTCCACTCTGCCACAATTACAGCATTTGGTGGTTAGCGGGGAGGGGGGGGGAGGGTGTCGGGGAGGGGGGGAGGCGGCGGGGGGGGGGGCAGGGATGGGCGGTTCAAAACACAATTGGTGGGCTCCCCAGTGACTGACATCTTCCTTTGAGAATCTGAATTATGTACTTCGCTGAAGCAGTCGCAACAGGTGTGATGACCTTATTTAGTTGTGGTCTTTGTTTTCCACATAGAAAGGAGTCACGTGTAAAGGTGGGTTTTGGGAGTGGGGATTTTATCATGGAAGGCTGGCTAGTTAAGGGGGAGGGGCTAAAAGAGGGAGGGGACGAGTAGAGGATGAATTAAAGCAGGCTGTTTGTAGTGGTGGGGGAGAAGGGGGGCGGGACTGAGAACCTTTCTGAACGGTGTTAGTGGACTATGAGAGAAAGCTGTTAATACCAGTACAGCCAGAGCAGGCGGGAGCTGGGGACACATTGCACAGGGCTCCCAGGCGAAGGAGTTTTGCTGAAGGAGAGCCTGTGTCAAAGCCAGGAAATAAAGAATTACCAGATGGTTGAGGTCACTTGGCCGGCCAGCGTGTTGCAGCCCCATATTGAGAGGCTGCATCTGGAGCCCAGCAGACTGAGGACAGGTGACTCTGAGGGAAGGAGCACAGTCTTCACAAGCTGCCCTTGGTGTTGCAACACTGTAGCTCTGATAATTTGCTGTCTCCAACTATAGAGCCCCAGGTCCTCATTCCCCTCCTCTTGAGTCAAGCAACGACTCTTGTCTCAGTCCGTAGGGAACTAGCCCCACGGAATTGTCTCTAAACTCCAGTTTAGCTCTTTAAATTCCGAGGCTTTACTTGAGTAATTCACTTTTCATGATAGCCCCTCTACAAGATATTTACTCTTCTTGTCAGGTAATTCAGCTTATTATTTCAGAAATAGCATTTTTTTCCCTTTTTCCCCCTCCCATGGGTGTGTGGTGTATGTGAATGTATATACGCATGCTTGTGTGTGTGTGTGTGCACATGTGTGTGCATATGGGGGCCTGAGGTTGATGTTAGGAATTAACGTCTATGGCTCCCTCATGTTATCCATTGAGGCAAGGTCTAGCAAGCAAATCCAGAATGTGCTTATATGGTTAGTTTTGCTAATGAGCTTTGCTCTCTCTTCCAGAACTGGAATTACAGGCAGGGCCCCAGGATCATCCAGCTTTTTTTTTTCTTTTTTTGGTTTTTGACACAGGGTTTCTCTGTGTAGCCTTGGCTGTCCTGGACTCACTTTGTAGACCAGGCTGGCCTTGAACTCACAATGATCAGCCTGCCTCTGCCTCCCGAGTGCTGGGATTAAAGGCGTGCACCACCACACTGGGCTCATCCAGCTTTTTATTGGACTCTGGGGATCTGAACTAGAGACCTTACAGGAAGTGCTCTAACCACTGAGCACTCCTCCTGGCTCAAGAAATCTTATTATTTTGCTTGTCTGTAGTACCCATGGGCCGCGCTAGAGGTTGATAAGGGGCAAGCCTTTCTCTTCCAAGCCTGGATTTGGGTGTCTGGTGGCATCTCCACAAATCTCCTTGTCCCAGTCCAAGTGTCACTAGGCCCACCCTGGCTCTGCTCTTAATTACTCTTTGTCCTCCCTACTATCTCCTTTCCTTTGGTCTCAGCTGGAGCTCCACTCTGGACCTCTGCAAGTGACATTTGCAGCCACCCTCAGGAAATGAGAGGCTCATTTCTTCCAGGGTGAGCTGATGGCATGCAGGACCTGGTGTTCGCTCGGTGCTTGCCCTCATCTGGGCTCTTCATGCTGTACCACAAAAGGGCTGTTTACACTGCTAGAGGCGTGGGTTCTTCTTTTCCTAGGTTGTATATCTCTGGCCCCAGGCTCCTGGCTTTTCCTCACACGGATGTTGCTAAAAGCAAGACTCCTTTGACAACTGCCAGGCTGGAGGTGCTGGTGGGGTTGGCAGGATGTACATGTTACTGTTATCAGCCCTGCATGTTAGGTCAAGGTGATGGGCAGGGGCCAGGGCTCCTATGATGTCGTATTTGAAAGGGACATTAATCCTTTGATGGCAGTGCCCCAAAGTTATACAGAAACCTGCTTTTCTCTTTCTGTTAGGGCTACCAAGGGTGTGGAATTTGGAGCCAGGCTACCCTTCATACTTACTGGCTATGTACCTTAATATTTGCTTTTTAATTAGCAAGTAGAGCCAATATTAGAACTCAGAAAATAGGGTTAATATTAACATTATGTTACATGATACGCATGGTGTATTATATATTGTCTATTATTTATATATGAGCAGGGTCTTTTTTGTTTGTTTGTTTGTTTTTGTTTTTGTTTTTGCATGGTCCTTGTGTGCATAGCCCTGGCCTTCCTGGAACTCACTCTGTAGAGAAAGCTGGCCTTGAACTCACAGAGATCCACCTACTTCTGCCTCTGGGGTGCTGGGACTAAAGGCATGTGCCACCACTGCCCAGCTATATATGAGCAGTGTTTAGGGACAAGTTGTTATTCAGCAAGCAGATGATGCAGAGGGAGTCACTGCTGTTTTTCTTTATGAAGGTTTTCTGTGGAGGGGAGCACATTCTAAGTTAAATCAGTGTATATTCATTGTACATTGTGCTGGCTAGCTTTATGTCAACTTGATATAAGCTAGAGTTGTCTGAAAGGTATAGACAAGATACCTTCATGAGATCCAGCTGTAAGGCATTTTCTTAATTAACGCTTGATGCAGGAGGGTGAAGCCCTTCGTGTGTGGTGCCATCCTTGGGCTGGTGATCCTGGGCTCTCCAAGAAAGCAAGTTGTGCAGGCCATGATAAGAAGGCAGTAAGCAGGACCCCTCCACGGCTCATGCATCAGCGCCTGTCTCCCGGTTTCATTCCTGCTGAATTCCTGTCCTCATGGCTTTTGATGACGAACAGTGAAATGGAACTGTGAGTGAAATAACCCTTTTTTGCCCTAAGTTGCTTTGGTTATGGTGTTTCATCACAGTAGTAGGTACCCTACCTGTGGCATCCATACGAGAAGGTGTATTACTTTATTTTCTGTTGCTGTGACCAAACACCAAAAGCAACTTATAGAAAAAAGAGCTTTTTTTTTTTTTTTTTTTTTTTTTTTTTTTTTGCCTCATGGCTCCAGACTGTAAGAGCTCTCCATCAAGGAAAGGAGGCATGGCAGCAAGAGGCAGGCCCCGTGGCAGGAGCAGGATGCTTGGAGCATATGTTTTAAACAAAAAATAGAATAAACTGGGATTAGGGCAAAGCTATCAACTCCCAAATCCTGCCTGTGAGTGGTGAACTTCCTCCAACAAGGCCACAGCTCCCCATAACCTTCAAGAGTGTACCAGCTGGGAACCAAGTGGTCAACTACATGAGCCTATGGGGGACATTTCTCACTCAACTCCCAACACTGAGTACCATTAAGATGTTTTTGTTGGGGCTGGAGAGATGGGGCAGAAGTTAAGAGCACTGGCTGTTCTTCCAAAGGTCATGAGTTCAATTCCTAGCAGTCACATGTTGGCTCACAACCATCTATAATGAGATCTGGTGCCCTCTTCTGGTGGGCAGGTACGCATATAGGCAGAACATTGTATATATAATAAATAAATAAATCTTTTTTAAAAAAGATGTTTTTGTTGAAGTGTAGTATGCACTTTGACCATATTAACCCCCCCACTCCTCTCTTGTTCCTTCTTGTCCTGTCTTGTCTGGTTCTGAATGAAAAGCGAGTCTGGTTAGCACTCCCCAGGTGCCTTTGACCGGCACATGCTGTATCTGAACTTATTTAAAGATGCAGGAATTGACAAGTAGGAGGTACCCAGTGTGATCATTTGGTTTGAAGCTGAGGCCTGGCAAGTTCCTGGCTGGACCTAGAGTCAGTAGCATTTATGAAGGTTGTTTTCTGGAATGCCTGGCTGGGGGGCTAGGAAGCGGTGAACCTGTGCCTTCTCCCAGGGCTGCAGAAACTAATTCTTGTCTCTCTGAGTGCTTCTCTCTCCATGAGGGCACTTCTGGTGTGAGGTGAGGCCTTAGGTCTCTGTTCTGCCTCAGCCATCATGTGTCTTTTCCCTCTCAGCAACATTCAGAAGGTAGAGCATGGGAGCTCAAGCCTATATGTATAAAGGATGCCTTTGGATAGGTGTAAAAACTCTGTATTCAAGCCGGCCGTGGTGGCACCCGCCTGTAATCCTAGCACTCTGGGAGGCAGAGGCAGAGGGATCTCTGTGAGTTCAAGGCCAGCCTGGTCTACAAAGTGAGTTGAGGACAGCCAGGACTCTGTGTAACAGAGGAACCCTGTCTCGAACCACTCCCCGACCCCCCAAACAAAAGGAAACAAAACAAAACTCTATCTCACAACAAAAGTGAGGAAGTGAGACCAGTCTTAAGAAACAGTGTTGCAAGGGACGAACACTGAACTCTCTCTCTCTCTCTCTCAATCTCTCTCTCTCTCTCTCTCTCTCTCTCTCTCTCTCTCTCTCTCCCCCTCTCTCTCTCTCCTCTCTCTCTCTCTCTGTGTATGGTGTGTGTGTGAGTATGTGTCACATGTGTCACATGGGTCACATGGGTCACATGAGTATCAAGCTCCACTTCCCTGAGGCAGAGTCTCTGGCTGAACCTGCAGCTCACCAATACAGCTACTCTAGCTCGCTGATTGGTCCCAGGATTCCCCTATCTTCAACCCCCAAGTTCTAGAATTGTTGGTGGGCTGCTGTGTCCCCCCAACTCTCATGTGGGCAATGGGGGTTCACACTCCAGTCTTTCCTCTTGTGAGGTGGGCAGTTTACTTGTTGGGCCATCTCTCTGGGTTTGAGACATTATTATTTTTTTTTTTGTCATTTCTTTTTTTGGTTGTTGTTGTTATGGCTGTGTGTATGGTGTGCATCCATGTTCAAGCATGTGTGGGAACAAGTATGTGTGTGTTTGGTGCATATAGTTGTGTGTACACGAAAGGCCTGAGGGTTGATGTCAGGAATCTTTTCCAATTGCTCTTCCAGTGGATTTTTCGAGCCAAGGTTTCTGAATCAAACCCAGAGATTACAAATAGGGCTAGTCTACAGAGCCAGCTTGATCCAGGGATTCCGTTTCCGCCTTCTAAGACTAGAGTTAACAAGTGAGAGCTGCCAAGCCCACTCAGCGGCTACATAGGTTCTTGGGACTTGAACTGTCGTCCTCTTGCTTGAGTGGTAAGCATTTTAATAGCTGAGTCATCATTCCCGAGACCGGAGTTACAGATGATTGTGAGCCACCATGTGTGTGCTGGGAATCTAAACCAGGTCCTCGGGAAGAGCAGCCAGTGCTCTTAACCATGCTGAGCCATCTCTCCAGCCCTTCAAAGAGATATTAAAAAAAAAAAGGTATATGTTAAATATAGAAACAAAGTACTTATGGTTAAGATGATAGCATTTCAATGAAATGCAACAGGAATACAAGGCTGGAAACTGCTTTTGGCACACGTGAGCACAGAGGGAAGAGGGCTTCATGTAACCTTCCTGGGACATGGAAGGGATGGATCCTGAAATGCAGAGAACTTCATCGGAACTGAATCCAAAGCACGAGTCACACGAGGCAAGGAAGCCCATGGGAGACAGCGAGACGAGCAACAGGGACCAACAACTCAAATCAGGCTGGCGCTGGAGACCGGCGAGAATCTGTCTGACCTGGCTGAAGTGAGGGGAACATCAGCTGAGGGCTGCCAGTGGCATGCTGGTGCTGGCTCGTGGCTGGTTTTTGGGAGGCAGTTATTAAATAGCTAGTAATTTTGTAAGCTGGTAGTTAAACCATTGGCAGCTTGGATGTACAACGGAGGAAATGTTTACATCACGGCAATCGGCAGATTCTCTGTTCAGGGCCTTCTCTCCTCCCCCCCCCCCCCCCGCCCCCGCCAAAGAGGAGGCATGCGTGGTGAGCAGTGTAGCATGAAATGCTATCCCTACGGCCCCTCCCGGTAGCACAGAATGGCTCGTAAGGGAGCAATATAGCCATGTTTTCAAATGAGAAGGTTACTTCTGTGTTCTGGGCCTTGCTCTTCAGAAAACAGTGAGGCATTTCTCCTACCTAGCAGGAGGTTTAGCTGAGAATGTTTTGGAGAGTCTGAAGGGCTGCTGAGAAAGCAGTTTGGTGCAGCCCTGACAAATCCCGCCAGAAAGCTACTCAGCCCATCAGAGAGCCTGCTTCCTGCCCTTGTCGGGGAGGTGGGGTCATGGAATGGTGGTGAAATCTCTCTCTCTTGCCAGGATTCCTAGTGGAACCTCAGTACCAAGAGGAGAGCATGGTCAGGTTAGAGGGTTGTGGGGAGTTATTCTGCACATCTGCTATGATGTGGGAGATGTGACTTTTGAGGATATGTGAGACCCTTGGATGGGGGAGCCTAGCAGACACCGATTGAGAGTGGATCAGTTTTATAATCTGTGATGGAGATGCGGGCTTGTGCCCTGAGACAGTGGTGGAAATAGGGAAGGATGCGATGGTGTAACGGGGGAAAGGCAGGGTCAGTGTTTGGACTGGCAGTGGCTCTCCACTGAGAGTACAGGGTTGCCCCCGGGGTAGATTAGGCAGTGTCTGGAGACATGACAAGGGAGTTTCATTTCTATTAGTTAACAGTTATTGGGGGGGAAGGGAAGTCATTTTTCCCTCCCAGTGGTCCAGCCTTTGGCAAGTTGCCCACACTCCCATAAATAACTCTCCATCCATGCTTATGCCAACAACCCTAATTAAGCTCAACACCCCCCCCCTCAGAAAAGAAATAAACTATGAGGAGGTGTTATTGAGGAGGAGGAGGAGGAGGAGGAGGGGTTTAGTGGGAGTGAGACGGATAGAGATGACAATGACTAGGGCACATTAAACCCAGGCATCGTCAAAGAACATTTAAAAAGTTCAAAGGCCCCCTACTGAGTGCAATAAGATAACTTGTTTTGCGAAATTAAATGATACTTTGAGGCCGGATGTGGTGGCACATACCTTTAAGCCCAGCACTCGGGAGGCTGAGGCAGGTGGACCTCTGTGAATTTGAGGGCAGCCTCCTCTACAAAGCGAGTCTAGGAAGGACAGCCAGGACTACAAGATGTCTTGGGAGTAGATGAAAGCAGAGAATAGTACAGTGCGGGAGGGCGCTCTGAACTCCCTCCATGCTAATATAGTGCGGAGTTTGTTTGTTTGTTTCAAGAAGTAGAAGTTGAACGATAAATTTAAAAGGCACTGCTGGTGCTGCGGTTTTGGTCCTTTGGTGAGTGCTTAGCATACAGAAAGGCCCAGGTTCAGTCTGCAGCCTCAAATGAGTAAACGGGGAGAGAACATTTAACAAGCATTTCCAGGGTAGGGAAGCAAAGGATGGCAAGGAGATGTAGGTGGGTAATATGGGAAGGTGAATGGGAAGCTGGAATCTGGGCTCATGTCCCTGAAAGCTCATTGTTTCAGAGTGATAGGCTTTAGCCAGAGGCTCTGAGATGTCTCTGGACTTCTTGAGACCCTTTGGAATGCCATTTTGGGAACTGATAGAGTGAGGAGATGTTTGGCCAGGCCCAAGGTGCAGACATCTGGGATGGAGACCAGTGGGAGGAGACTCAAAGGACAATGCGGTAATTGCTTGACCTTTCAGACTAGAGAAGTGATCTGAAAACCTTTTCTCTACATGACTGCATAGGAAATGCTTCGGGGTTTGTAGGCCAGAGGGGTCTGGATTTCATTTCCTATGCTGTAATATGAAAGCAGGCAGGTGACCTGCAAATGAATCTGAGTGTTTTATCCCAATAAATCTTTACTTTGCAAGAGAAATGGTGGGCTAGGTCTCTCTATCAGTGGCACTTGGCTAACACTGGAACAAAGTCATAAGAAGCACAGTGTACTTTCAAAATGGATAGCTATTGTGACCTGTGGGAGGTGTGCAGACAGGGGTGGAAATCCAGGGGCTAGGCTTATAGTTAAAGAGCTCAGCCATAATGCTTCCTTGTCTCTTTCTTCTGCCAATGGCTTTTCTTCCTTCCTTTCTTCCCTCCTTCCTTCCTTTCTTTCTTTCTTTCTTTTTTTTTTTTTTTTGAGACAGGGTTTCTCTGTGTAGCCTTGGCTGTCCTGGACTCACTTTGTAGACCAGGCTGGCCTCGAACCCACAGAGATCGCCTGCCTCTGCCTCCCGAGTGCTGGGATTAAAGACGTGCACCACCACTGCCCGGGAACTTACCTTTCTTAACTGGTCTGAAATGCCTACAGTTGGGTGCTGGCTAGTTTTATGTCAACTGAACACAAGGTGGAATCATTGGAGAGAAGGGAGGCTCATTTGAGAAAATCCTACACAAGATCTGGCTGTAGCCAAGCCTGTAGAGAATTTTTTTAAATTGGTGATTAATGTGATTGAGCTTCGCCCCTTGGATTGGTGTCCTGAGTTCTTTCTCTAAGAAAGCAGGTTGAGGGTTGGAGAGATGGCGCAGTGGTTAAGAACACTGACTGCTCTCTTCCAGAGGATCGGGGTTCAATTCCCAGCACCCATATTGCAGCTCACAACTGTCTGTAACTCCAAGACCTGACATCCTCACACAGACATACATTCAGGCAAAACATTAAAGCACATAAAACAAAAAAGAGAACTAACTAACTAACTAACTAACTAACTAACTAACTAGAAAGGTTGAACAAGCCATAAGGAACAAGCTAGTAAACAGCACTCTGCATCAGCTCCTGCATCTAGGATGCTGTTGGAGTTTCTGTCCTAACTTCCTTTGATGCTGAAACCAAATAAACCCTTTCCACCCCAAGTTGTTTTGGTCACAGTGTTTCATCGCAGCAATACTGATTAATACTAAGACATATATACATTAAAAATGATTATCTATATACAGCACTTTGCCTGCACGTGTGTATGTTGTACCATGTGCGTACCTGGTGTTCACAGAGGCCAGAGGAGAATGCTAGATCGCCCGGAATTGGAGTTATACAGACGGTTGTGATTGATCTTCTCTGTAGGTGCTGGGAATTGAACCTGAGTCCTTCGCAAGAGCAGCCAGTGCGTTTAACCACTGAGCCTCAATATGCACATTTCTATGTATACAGTTATCCATTTGAATTGCTTATTGGTTGATGGTAATTGGCTTCCTATAATTTTGAGGCCTGTTAGGCAGTTGGGAAGACCCTTTCCTAACCCCCTGTCTTATCTCTTTATAAATACAATTATTTCTCTTGGGTGTAACTCTTATTCACATTTTCTTCTATTTGCCTTTGACCTTGGGTCGGTTCTCAACCTTGACTGTGCATTAGAATTGCCTGGGGGAAATTTCAGAACTCAGAATGCCCAGGCACATGTGGAACTATTAATGAGAGCTCTAGGGACTGGCCGAAGCATCATTATGTTTTAAAGCTCCCTGGGGGGCAGCAGGGCCCGGTGACACACGCCTTTAATTCCATTATGCAGGAGGCAGAGGCAGGCAGATCAATGTTAGTTGAAGGCCAGCCTTGTCTACAAAGTGAGTCCAGGACAGCCAAGGCCGCACAGAGAAACTCTGTCGCAAAAACAAACAAACAAACAAAAACAAAAACATTAAAAACAAAAACAAAAACAATCCCCCCCCAAAAAAAAACCTCCCACTCCCTGGGGGGGATGGGAGTGGGGCTCTCAGTGTAGCCAAGGTTGACAGTCACTCCCTGGTATTTAAGGAAGACCAAAATACTTTTTAAACATTTTCTTTAACTGTTGAAGTAAAGAAAGAAAGAAATTCTGTGTATGTAATGGTTAGGGACCCATAGTTATAGAAATAAAACAGGGTATTTTCAGTTTTAAGGGCTGTGTTCAGGCGCTCTTATTTTCTAGAGACAAAATTGGAACTTTTTTTTTTTGGCCCAGCCATGAAAGAAATACTGGGATGCTTTTGTGCCATGCCTGATATGTCTGTTTCTATCCAGAAGCACTGCTTCCACCACCAAGCCTGAGTATAAGAGCCTGTGAGGCTGGCACAAGCATCCAGGTCCCAGCGATTAAAGTATCACTCACAGAAGCCAATCTTACAGGGGGAAAAGGATGGGGGCAGATGTTCCTGTGCAGAGAGAGGGGCCTTACGCTGTCACTGCGCATGCCTGTCTGGCGATCTTCTGTTTAAGGCAAAACAAACTCAAGGGAACATTTAGAAAAAAATAAATTGATTTATAAAACAAATTGACATTAACTTGAAAATATGGACAAGAAGCACTGCAGTTTGCAAGCAAGATATTTTTACATGGGTTCGCACTGGAATGTTGTTGGGAACAGTACCCGTTCCACGTGCCATGCAAGGGCTGAACGTAGCTCAGTTGGTATAATACACACTTGTCTCTAGACCACACTAAAAACCCAACCACCATCTCCAAAATCCCCTGAACAAAAAGCCCCTAAACTGGTGTGGTGGCTCCTGCCTGTAGCCCTGGCAGTCGGGAAAATGGAGGCTGGAGACTCAGAAGTTCAAGGTCATCTGAGTTAACCTGTGTGTCTAACTAAGGGCAGCCTGAGCAACTTGAGACTCTGCCTGAGAAACAAAACAAATGTGAGGTTTCAACCTTATGGCACCAGACCACTCAAGCATTTAATGGGCCCCATTTCAAACACCTAGTGCTTTTTTTTTTCTTAACCTTAGTTTAATCATGAGTGTTATTTGGTGTATGCACAGTGGGCATGCGTGTGTGTGTGTGTGTGTGTGTGTGTGTGTGTGTGTGTGTGTGTGCGCGCGCGCACGCAGCAGTGTTGTAAAGAGCCTTTCCCATTGTGATGAAACCATTTTGTCTCCTTAGCTTCCATCACATTAGAGCTATGAAAGTTCTTTGGTAAGGGACGATGGGTAGACTTTAGAGTCCTTGTTTTCATTTTTAAATACTTAATATTTATTTTATGTGTATGAATGTTTGTCTGCATATGTATATGCACCATGTGTATGCAGTGCCCTTGGAGTCCGGAAGAGGGCATCAGATTCCCTGGAGTTGGGGTTGCAAATGTTTGTGAGCTGCCATGTTGCTACTGGGAATGGAACCTGAATCCTCTGCAAGGACAGCAAAGCGCTCAACCACTGAGTCATCTCTCCATCCCCCATCCTTTAGGAGTCTGTCTAGTGCATACAACTTGGTCTTGACAGAAACAGTCACACTGATCGGTTTTTAGTATTTTTTCTATGGAGACCACTGGACCACCACAATTCCAGGGCTGACTAGTTTAGTTGCTCAGCTATGTCCTGGTTCTATAAGGTGTCCCTGGGTCTCCTGATTCCCTTGGCTTTTTTTCTTTCTGACCACACATACATACATCACGGCATCACGTGGGGACAACACAAAGCAGGAGGAAAAGTGGGGATCTTCTCCTTTGGTTCTATTTTATTTATTTTATTTTTTTAAATCAGGAAGGCAAGTCTTTCCCAGGAGTTCCCAGCAAGCTCTTCCTTAGATTTCAAACCAGAAACCCAAAGGTTTTGTCTCTTGTTCCGGCTGTTCGACCCTTTGCTTGCAGTGAGGCGTCACTGTGCGTGGCCTAGAGATTAATAAGCTTTTCCTGTAAAGGATCACATTTAAATGCTTTAGGCATTGTGGGATCAAGGAATTGCCTCTGTCAGATTGGCTGGCAGGCAAGCCCTCAGAGTATTTTCTTGATCAATGTGAGGCGGCCCAGTCCACTATGAGTGGTGCCACTCATGAGTGAATGGGTCTGGATCTTTTAGGAAAGGTGGCTGAGCAAGCCATGGAGAGCAAGCTAGTAGTCAGCAAGCAGCATTCTTCTGTGGTCTCTGCTCCCAGGACCTTCCTTTGTGCTCCTGCCCCGGCTTTCCCTCCTTGATGAATGTTTCCTACGGGGGGCAAATAATAATTTCTTTCTCCAACAAGTTGCTTTGGTTGAGTGTTTTTCCACAGCAGCAAAAAGCAAACTAGGACACATGCCCTGGACCCTGCAAAGATACAGAAACCAAGGTCAGCACAAAGGATGTGTGCTGTGATACGGCTCCCACACAAACTAACCATGTTTCATCTCCTCAATCTGGGGAGTTGGGGTGCTAACCAACATCCCTTCCCCATGAGATAGGGTCTTACTATATAGCTCTGACTGGCCTGGAACACACTATATAAACCATGATAGACTTGAACCCACAGAGATCCACCCGTCTCTACTTCCTGAGGTCCGGAGTTAAAGGTATGTGCTATCATGCATTGCTCCAAACTGTAATTAAAAAGAGTTTATTAATTTTTTATTTAAAAAATTCTCTCTCTCTCTCTCTCTCTCTCTCTCTCTCTCTGTGTGTGTGTGTGTGTGTGTGTGTGTGTGTGTGTGTGTACATGTGAATGCAGGTGCCCAAACAGTACAAGTCAAATCTCTTGGAGCTGAGTTACAGGCAGCTGAGGGCTGCCCACTGTGGGTGCTGGGAACCAAACTAGGGTCCTCTGTAAGAGCAGTGTGCATATTTAACCAGCGAGCCATCTCGCCAGCCAAAACCTGACTGCGTTAACAAATTGAGTGGGAGAGCCAACAGGTTTTGATCCAGAATCTAATTTGTAAACAAGGTAACCAAATGTGATAGTTATTGATGGTCACAGTTTAATGGGATTTAGAGTCAACACAAGAGACATACCTCTGGCGGGTCTATGAGGCACTTCCTGGAAGGCTTACATGCGGAGGGAAGACCCACCCTGAATGTGGGCTGGGGTCCCAAACCTAATATAAAGGAGAGAGCACCAGCATTCATTTTCATCTGCTCCCTGCCTGCGGATGCCATGTGACTAACCACTCTTGCTCCAGCTCCTGTGATGTCCCTACCAAGGTTGACTGCGCCCTCACACTATGAGACAACAAACGCTCTTCCTTCTTTAAGGTTTTTTTTGGGGGGGGGCATTTTGTCACAGCAAGGAGAAAAATAACTAACATATTGAATAAAGTAAGGAATTAATTAGCCGTGAAGGAAAGGATATTGGTTTAATTAAGAGTGATATGTTAGGTAGAAAAGTGGTTATAATTCATCACCGCTACTGAGGTTGTGATGATTGGCTCTATTTTTGCTACCAGAGAGAAACAACCCACATTTATATGAACATTAATTTAAGTTAATGTATAACAACTTTAATCAATGGCCAGTCAGGCAATTGGTGCCTGTAGTATTAAGATGCCATTATGTTGTGGATGGTTTTTCCTCCTGTCCCTTAGCTCCTAAAATAACGACTTATGAGACTCATTAAATATTATACAAATACCTAGGCCATAGAGCTGGGCTCTTCTCTGACTAGCTCATAACTTAAGTTAACCCATTCCGCTGATTTACACTCTGCCACGTGGCTGGTGACCTGAGCTCAGAAACCACGCATCCATCTTCCTCGTATCTTGGCGCTGAATCTTTCTGTGCTACCCCAGAATCCTTTCTGCCTGATGGATGACCCACCGATGTTCTGCCTCAGCCAAGGCTGTAGATTTTTTGACAGGTGTTGCATCTTATACATCCAACACTGCCTTACCCCGTGGTTCCGTCACGGAGCTGCCTCAGAATCACCTCGGACTTTTTGAACGCACAGTTCTGGCCAAAGCCAAGTTTCTCCTTCAGGAGTGTGTTAGCTCTCTTTGCTGTCACCGTGACCAGATATCTCATCAGAAGGACTTTTGGGAGGAAGCGTGTATTTTGGCTCTTGGTTGAGGGACACCCATCATGATAGAGAAGGCTTCGCAGCGGAAGTGTGAGGCAGCTGTCCCTGGGGAGTAGAGACGAAGCTGTCACTTAGCTGCCTTTCTCCTTTTCTATGCTTTGTTCAGTTTCAGATCCACAGTCTATGGGATGATTGTTCACCTTCTAAGTGTCTCTTTCCCTTTAGTTATCCTTTCTAGAACATTCCCTGTTTCCTACCAGCGTATCCAGAGGTATGCCTCATTTATCCTCTAGGTGTCTTTCTTCTCTCCTCTCCCCTGCCCTCCCTTCTTCCCTCCCCTCCACTCATCTTCCCTCCCCCTCTTTTTTTATCTTCTCCTGTGACCTTGAACTTTTGATTCTCTTGCCTCCCCCTCTAGAGTCACACTGCCATGCCTATTTTTGCTCTACGCATCTCTCCTTCTTCCTTCCTTAAGTTCCTTTTGCTCCCTCCCTCTTTCCCCTCCCTCCACATACACAAATAAATGAATAAATGTAATAAAAATACATAAACACAAAATTTACCTCCACAATAAATACCGTAGGCCTGTTAAACTAAAATGTCGTTGTAGAAAGGGAGAGAAAGCAGAGCAAGCTTCTGGATTTGAAACAAATGCTCCTGGTATCTATCCATCTATCTATCTATCTATCTATCTATCTATCTATCTGTCTATCTACCTATCTATCTGTTTGGGACAGGCTCTCACTATGTAGCCCTGGCAGGCTTGGAACTCACTAAGTAGACCAGGTTGGCCTTGAACACACAAAGATTGCCTGCTTTTGCCTCCCAAGTGCTGGAACCAAAGGCATGTGCTACCGTGTTTGGCCTTACCTTGAGGTTCCAGAGCAGATTGTAGCTCTTAAGTTATCTGTGATTTCCTTTAAAGCTCTAGAATAAAGAAACCAAAGTTCAAAATTAGTGTTGACTTCACTGAGGTCAACGATACTCTTTCTCTACAGCTGGCTGCCTGTTGCTGTGAGTGGCACCCTTGTTCTCCTGCTGGGCCCTGACTTTTACCTGGATTTCATTTCCACTTATTGCAATCCCTCCCTGCCAACCGTTGTTAGAAAATATAGCGGCTCTGGGGTTTGGAAAAGGGAAAAGGAGTTGTCATAAGCATCTGTGTGCATTACGAGAAATGGCTGTGTGTAGCTTTTGGGTCAAGTTCATCATGTGTCTTTGCTGGTTTTGACTTTCTTTTTGTCTACTTATCTCTCAGTGTCTGGAGCTTGCACTTCTCCAAAATGCTTCTTGCAGGGCTGGACAGAGGACTTGGTGGTTAAGAGCTGCTCGTTCAGGGGACCTGAGCTCAGTTCCCATCACCGAGGGCATGTGCTTCACAACTGCTTGTCCCTCCAGCTCCAGGGCCCCTGACACTCTCTTATGTTCTTCAAAGATATCTACACACACACACACACACACACACACACACACACATACACACACACACACACATACACACACACACACACACACACACACACACACACACACACACACACAGAGACTAACCACATAGGAAAACTACAAATAAGCCCAGTAATACAAAGCTCAACCAAAGCAAACCTTTCTCCTTTGAGAACTCACCATGGCCTTCCTTATTTTTAAATTCACTAGAGCCTTGAAGCACTTTAAGTGGAACCTTGTAGAGGCTGGCTAACTAATTTTAAAAGCTCTGTATCTGGTTCTGAGCTCCTTTGCTGGTGTGTGACACTGAGCGTGAATGTCTGTGTCTGTGCCTGAGGGAAATTGGACTTCACTCTGCCTTTGTTTGCCAACCTTCAGACAGCAACGTAGCTGGTCCATGAACAATTTTACATTAAAAACATGTTTTTACAAATTTGGATTTACTACCATTTAATTTCCCTTTTTATCATTAATTTATTTTCCTTTTAATCATTAAGCAAGCTATTTTAATTCCCAATTCTTTTACTTGCAGAGTTCTTTCAGATGAATTCATGATTTTTTCTTATGATGTTTAATATTCTGTAATTGATTCAGAATCAATTACAGAAACAAACTTCTTCTTTTGTTTTGTAAGAGGGACCAAGCTTAGTATCTTTTCTTGTTGCTGTGGTAAAATGCCTTGACAAAAACAACTTTAGGAAGAAAGGGTTTTATTTGGCACACAGTCCAAGGCAACTGTCCATCATGGTGGAGAAGCCAAGGCAACTGTCCATCATGGTGGGAAAGTCAAGGCAACTGTCCATCATGGTGGGGAAGTCAAGGCAACTGTACATCATGACAGGGAAGACAAAGCAACTGTCCATCATGACAGGGAAGACAAGGCAACTGTCCATCATGGTGGGGAAGTCAAGGCAACTGTCCATCATGGTAGGAAAGTCAAGGCAACTGTCCACCATGACAGGGAAGACAAGGCAACTGTCCATCATGACAGGGAAGTCAAGACAACTGTCCATCATGGCGAGAAAGTCAAGACAATTGTCCATCATGGTGGGGAAGTCAAGACGACTGTCCATCATGACAGGGAAGTCAAGACAACTGTTCATAATGACAGGGAAGTCAAGACAACTGTCCATCATGACAGGGAAGACAAGACAACTGTCCATCATGACAAGGAAGACAAGACAACTGTCTGTCATGACAGGGAAGACAAGACAACTGTCCATCATGACAGAGAAGACAAGGCAACTGTCCATCATGGTGAGAAAGTCAAGACAATTGTCAATCATGGTGGGGA
Organism: Acomys minous; assembly: GCF_964271855.1. Lineage (NCBI taxonomy): Eukaryota > Metazoa > Chordata > Mammalia > Rodentia > Muridae > Acomys > Acomys minous. The sequence continues at coordinate 102,352,860 of NC_140493.1, forward strand.
AGTCAAGACAACTGTTCATCATGACAGGGAAGTCAAGACAACTGTTCATAATGACAAGGACGTCAAGACAACTGTCCATCATGACAGGGAAGTCAAGACAACTGTCCATCATGACAGGGAAGACAAGACAACTGTCCATCATGACAAGGAAGATAAGACAACTGTCTGTCATGACAGGGAAGACAAGACAACTGTCCATCATGACAGGGAAGACAAGGCAACTGTCCATCATGGCAGGGAAGTCATGACAACTGTCCATCATGGCAGGGAAGGCAAAGCTGTTAGCATATAGACAGGACAGCCCCACTAACCTGCTTCTAAGTTGCTTAGCAACCTCTGACTTCATCACCAGCCACCACCAAGTGTTTGCCAGAGCTGTTCACCTTCATTCACCAGATATAAAGGACTGAACCCTCACTGCCTCACTGTGTGTTCTCTCTCTCTCTCTCTCTCTCTCTCTCTCTCTCTCTCTCTCTCTCTCTCTCTCTCTCTTCTCTCTCTCAGCCTAGGTTTCTTTCTCCCTCCCTATGTCTTGGGCAACCCCCTTCCCCCATTTCTCTCTCCGTGGTCTTTCCTAGTTGCTCTCCCAGTGTCTCTCTGTCTCTCTCTCTCTCCCTCTCCCACCCCCTCACATTTCCCTCATACTAGATCTGTTGCATGGCCTCTATCTTTATCTATATCATAACAAAGGCAGCAAGGACTTGAAGCAAGCGGTTCATCAGTTTCATCCACAGTGAAGAACAGAGAGTAATGAACGCCCGTGTGCCCATTCTCCACTCACTTTCTTCAATTTCACACAGCTCAGGACCCCTGCTGTGGGAGTGGTTACACCCACAATTTAGAAGTGTCTTCTGTAAGACAATCCCTTACAGATGTGTCTGGTTGGTCTCTGTTTTGTCAGGTTGACAGCACTGAGGATCACAGTACCTCATCTAGGGTCCCTGAAGAAGTAATTGTCCCTTTAAGAACCTGTCAAAAGAGGGCTGGGGAGGGAGCAGAGCAGTTAAGAGGAGTCCTGGATGCTTTTCTTGAGGACCTGGATTTGACTCCCAGGACCCACATGGTGGCTCACAGCCATCTATAATCCCAGGATGAGGGAGTTAGCTTCTTCTGGTCTCTGCAGACAATGCTAAACACCCAAACACATAAAATGCAATTTTAAAAAGAACCCGTCAAGTAAGTCCTTGAGATTTGTGGAGGGGAAAAGTATTTAGATCTAAAGGAAATAAAACAATGGGAACATTTAGGTCGCCTGAGAAATCTGTTTACTTGCCCCCCCTTTCTTCTTTCCTCTTTCCTTCTTTCCTTTCTCCCTCTCGACTTCCCCTTTCCTTTCCTGTTTTTCCTTCTTTTCCCCATTCTTTTTACATATTCCACAAACACATTTCATCTGTGCCTTAGGCTCTGGCGTCTGTGCAATAAAGCAGACTGGGGTCCTTTACCTTCAAGGTGCTTCCGGCTTCGCCCAGGGTAGCCGTGTCTTCAAAACAATATAACAGATTGCTAGACGTAGAGGAAAATTCAGAGCCCAGTGGTGGAGGGAAGAGGGTGATGAAGATGAGGTCCGAAGGAAATTCCAGTTCCCCAAGCTCCAAAAGGGAGCCGACTATCTAGAACCTGGAATATAGGAGGGTTTCCAGCAGCTGGAGAGAAGCCAGCGTTCCGTTCCTCCGGGAACTTGTGTAGCAGGTTCCAGTCTACCGAAGGGAGTCATTTCCTTTTCCTCTGTCAGAAGTGGTGACCTGTGATGCCTAGCAGCATATCAAAGCTCATTATGGCCTCTTCAGTATCACAAGTGCCTGTTACCTTTTCAAAGTCCCTCCTAGCTAGCAGCCTAGTCCCTCCCACCTCCTTCCTCACCCTAAACTCCCTCCATCTCACAGGCTTGCCTCTGCTCAGCCTTTTATAACCCATCCCTTGCTATCCTCCCCTCTCTCTCAGGTCACCCAGCCATGTGCCGTCTGCTGGCTGCTGCCCTGTCTCCTTTCTCTCTCTGCTCTGTGCTGTTCTGTCCACCCCCCTCCTAGCCCGCCCTCCCCCATCTACAATAAAACTCTCTTGTACCATGGAGTGGTCAGGTCGTCAGTTAATATAGTGGAGAATGAGTGGGCTTGCATAAGTGGGCACTGCAGTTGTGTGATACTGTGCCTGGCCGTTCTGGGATCTAATCCAGCGTTCATGTATGCTCTACCAACTGAGCCGCAGGCCTGGCCTAGAAAGTCATGTTTGTTTGTTTGTTTGTTGTTTTTCAAGACAGGGGTTTTCTGTCTCGTATCAGTCCTGGCTGTCCTAGAACTCACAGAGATCTGTATGCCTCTGTCTCCTAAGTTCTGGGATTAAAGGTGTGTGCCACAGCCACCCAGCTGGAAAGTCCCCCCCCCCCCAGTGACATGATGCACAGTCCTTTATTCCTTTGCCGCCTGGAATAGCTCCCTTTCTACCGAACAGATCTTAAAGTGACTGGAAAAAAAGTTCCTTCGAATCCTACCCCCACCCTCCCAAGAGGCTGCCTTCCTGACTCTGCAGCCCTGGCTGGCCAGAAACTATCTGGGTTGACCAGGCTCGCTTGGAAGTCCTAGAGATCCACCTGCTACTGTCTCTTGAGTGCTGGGATGAAGGGAGAGCATTGACATGCCTGCTTTGTGTACCCTGGTTTTTAAATGACGTACCTGCTAGGCTGGTAATACCAGCCACAAATGGTCCAGATAGGAAGGAGAGAACGATGCTTGGGGCTTGAGTTTATCTTCATCAGCCTTTCCTTCCGCAGACATTTCTTCCTGCCAATTTTTACAACAGATTCTCTGAGTTGTTGGGTCAATGATTGGGAGGTGGGTGGAGGAGACCGTGCTGGGACCACTGAATGGCCTGGCTTTGTCTGGCTGCATGTTTTCCTGACTGTTTATGGTTACTGACAGGGCTGTTTTTGTTCTGGGGAGAGCTGGCTTGAGAAAGCCAGCTGCTGAGAAAGCCACGGGGCTCCACTTCCCTCTGGGGGCGGTCTCCAAGGCTCCCCCACAGAGCTGTGACCCAGCATCCCAAAGCTAGTCCTTATCCAGTGAGGTCATCTGAGGCCTCTGCATCCTTGACTCAAGTCTGATTCCGATAGAGGGAACTTTGATGACTTCAGGAGCCTGACGGGATGCAGGGATCCATTTCAATCATCAGTCACGCGTCGAACCCCTGAGCGGAGGACAGAAGATGGAGGGGAAGAGAGCGTACACTCCACCTCCATGACTTTCCCTTTCTTCTTGTCAGTCACCCTGCCTTCTTTCTCAGGGCATACAGTGACAATGTTAGCTAGACTTGATGTGTAGACATTTGAAAGGAGGCAGTTTGGAAAGGAGGGGGACATGAGTGATGTTTTCAGTTTGAATTTGGGTTGAATCACACACACTGGAGACTAGGTGCAAACTCAAAACTGAGTCCTAGGCATGAGGCTGAAACCTCCAGTCCTGGGCATGCGGCTGAAACCTCCCGCAGGCCGACTTTCCATACAGCCAGAGGGGCATTGGCAAGGGAGGCTGGGAGATTTTCTTCCTTAGTCAGCAGGGTGCTGACTGAGTTAGCATCTCCTCTTACTCTGGGACAGGACTCTGCTCAGCTGATCTGCATGGCCAGGATGTTCTGGCGGCGGCAGCGTAGAGATGCTTGGCCAGTGTCTGTGGGTCAGCACGTACAGTTCTTGTAGAGGGACAGGGGAGCACAGGGTGCCCTTCACTTCACTGCCGCAGCAAGCACCCTTTCTGGAGGGTCTTTGCCAAGGTGCTTTCTCCAGGTGAACTATAGACCATTGTCCTAAGAGCTTTAGACTCCAGCCTTGGTTCCTGTCTGGATGTTTTTGTTTTTGTTTTTGTTTTAAAAATCCATGTTTGTGATCCTGCGTGTTCCGCTTCCAGCCTCATTTCTGGGTCTTTCTTCACGTATTCCAGGCTTTACCCAGGCTCTCCTCATGCTCTTCCTGCCTTTCCACCTCATGCTTGCTGCATTCCTTCCCCTAGGAAGTCACGGGTTTGAGATCACATATGTAGCTTTCTCAGAGATTTCTTACCAGTTAGGAATGCGTGTTGGAACATGTGCTGATGAAATCATGCTATGTCTGGGATTTGCTTCAAAGAACTCTAGTACAAGTGGGGTGGGGGTGTGCCGGTTTCGTGAAGCAAGAACAACTAAGGACTGATAATTATTTAATGGGGGATCTTAGGTGCAGAAGGGTCATTACATTGTCCCCCTCCCCCACTTGTGTTTGAAATTTCTCATAATGAATGGCTGAGCAACAAAAATGTTTTCTTTATTAACCAAGCCAAAGATGATCTCTCCCACACGTGTTTGAAGCTTCCTTGTGGTAGAGTTTTTTTTTGTTTTTTTTTTGTTTTGTTGTTTTTTTAATGTTTTCTGACATCTGCTTCCTGTTACAGTTGTTGACAGGCAAGTATAGTTCAGTCATTAGATGACCATGCATCCCAATCTAACGAGGACAGTGTTGGAACATTCCTGTATTCATGTCTGGGTTAGCATTTACTCTAGATTTTTAAATATCTCTCTCTCTCTCTCTCTCTCTCTCTCTCTCTCTCTTTCTGTGAGAGGGATCGGGGGAGAGGGAGGTATGGTGTCCTGTTTTACCACTTTCTATTTTAGTCACCTGAGGCAGTTTCTCTGATAGCCACTAAGCCACAACAATCCTCCTGTCTCCACCTCACCCCCACATAGTGCTGGGATTATATGCCTGATTTTTGTTTTGTGTTTTGAGGCAGGGCTTCTCTTTGTAGTGTTGTCTGTCCTGGAACTCACTCTGGAGACCAGGCTGGCCTCGAACTTGAACTCACAGAGATCCACCTGCCTTTGCCTCCTGAGTGCTGGGATTAAAGGAGTGCGCCACCTCCTCATCCCCCCCGCTGGGCTCACACCTGTCTTTTTATGTGGATGCTAGAGATCCGAGTTGAAGTCCTCATGTTTTGCCCTGCAAGGGCTCTTATCCACCGAGCCAGTGGGGCGCTAATAGCCTCAGGGTCTTAGGGACTCAGCTGTTGACTGCGAGCATCCAGTGTTGTCTCTCAGTGAGTAAGATGCAAAGTACAACAAACACAATCTCTCTTCAGCGATTGGACACGCCTGCCTTCTTGCTTTTCACCGGCACTGTACATGGTGCCTGCTTGCTGATTAAATCTGCGCGGTCAAGGTTGGCTGAGCCATTCAAGCGTTAGGTGGCGGAGGGAGAAGTATTTGACACCGCCGCCGCCCCTGCTGACTGCCAGTTGCACCAGCTGTTTGGGCTGAATTCCAAGCTGCCTTCTGTGGGGCTCAGTGTTTAGAAGCTTTACAGTGACTTGAAGGTTATGAATGGGTGCCAAGAAAAATTATCCAGCTTGTGTTATTTTGTAATGTTCTGATAACTGAGAGGAAGTGCTCCCTACCTTTTTTTTTACTTCTAAGTACCCAGAGATGTACGTTCAATGCAAGGTATATCTTAATGCATCTATTAGAGTTTCGTATTTAGGATAACTTCGAAAACATTTGAACTGTATAGGTTCCCTTGTACAGCAAAACCATTTCGTTGACTACTAACTATTTAAATGCCATGCAACCGTTGTCATTTTTCACATTATCTTTCTTCACAAAAGTGTGTTTGCTTTGATGATTAAACATGTGACCCCCTTGACTTAGTAATAAGATACAGAGTGTCGAGTTGGGCTTTTCTCCCATTCCTTGATTCTAAAACATCTCCTTCTCAGATATCTTCTTGAGCACTCCATTTCCTTCTCCCTAGGCTGTATGCCACAGTGGTTGGTTCTCTAATTTTCACAAAGCTCCAATGAGTTCTTGCTTGTGTATTTGGTATAGTGCGTTCCCATTATAATCCCCTAATCACTGCTTATTCTTACTTTATATATTTTCTGTGAGATTCTGTCTTTACTTCAAGAGAAAGGAAAATGTTTTGCCTAGTTTTTCAGACTTCTACAGAGCCCCGGGGAGCACAGTGGCTCCACTAATATTTATTGAGTGGTTGAACCCCCGGATGAGTGAGTGATAGGCGCTGTTCCGGAGGTTAGCCACATGGAATGATATCACGCTACGATCTGGGTATATAAGAGTGACAGGATCGTGCACATGCAGAAAGGCATCTTCATCCTGTCTTCCTCAGCATCCCAGCTGACCTAACGGAAATAATCACCTCAAACACAAAGCTGTGCATGTGTGTGTGTGTGTGTGTGTGTGTGTGTGTGTGTGTGTGTAGGTCAGAGATTGGTGTTATGACCTCTGCCTTAGGTTTTGAATCAGTCTCTCACTAAACCCAGAGTTTATTGATTCAGCTAGACTGGCTGGCTAGGAACCTCTTGTCATCACCACCTTGGTGTCATGGTTACAGACTTGACTCCTAGCTTTTTACATGGATGATGAGGGTCTGAACTCAGGTCATAGCAAGCGCTCTGCCCACTGAGCTATCTTCTTAAGTGTCTGCCCAGTCCCCCGCCCCTTCCACGTACCTGGGCTGGTGCAGGGAATGTAATCTGCTGGTTGGTGTTTTGTTTTGGCTTGTGTTTTTAGGTCAACTTGACATGAACTAGGGTCCTTTGGAAAGAGGGAACTTCAGTTGAGAAAAATGCCTCCATCAGATTGGCAAGTCTGGGGCGGGGGTGTGGGGGGGGGAGGAGGGAGCATTTTCCTGATGAATGGTGACCTGGGAGCTTCTAGCCCACTGTGAACATTGCCACCCCTGGGTAGGTGGTCCTAGGAGGACTATAAAATGTACCTTAAGTGAGCCTGAGGAGCAAGCCAGTAAGCAGTGGGCTTCTCTCCCGCCCTCAGGTTCTTGTCTTGAGTCCCTGCCTTGTCTTCCCTTGTCATGGACTGTAAGCTGTGAGACGAACTCCCCTCCACCCCAAGTTACCTGTGGTCATGATGTTTAGCACAGCCACAGAGAGTAACCAAGGATGGGAATCGATTGGACTATGTGTCTATGTGAAAATATTTCGTTTTAAACCCTCTTATTAGCAAGTGAAGCAAGGTTCACTACCTGCTTATTGAGGTGCATTCTACTGTGGGAAAATGTGAAGGCAGCAGGGATGTGCATAGTGGTACGTTTCATGGGTTATAATAAAAGGAGGTAACAACTCAAACTGCGCGTCCGTCCTGCCTTTCTGGCTTATTGCTTTACTTGAAGTTAAATGTCGCTCAGCTGGTTAGTTCTTCCTATCTGCACACTAGAGAAGAAAAAAAAAAAGGGGGGCCACCCTATAGGGAGAAAATATTGAGAATTTTCCATCTGTGGTTCTTAGTCTCAAGAAGGGGTTTGACAATGTTAGTCTGCATTCTGGTACATTTCAGGGAGGAATCCTGAATGGGTGTTGCATGGAACGCTTAAATCGGATAGGTCAGCTTTGTGAGGATCCCAGCCCTGTGGAACTCATGGCTGGGTGTTTGTTAGGAAGTGGGGCCATCTGTATCCAGGAAGGCTTGAGATAATCTGGGGGTGGGGGGGGGGAAAGTGGGAGGACTGCGGCTCCCGCCATGGAGCTTGCTGTACCATTGTGGCACGCTTCCTTCCATTGTGTATTGATCTGCACTTGGACAGGAGGGTAATGCTGCTGCATTGACTACTGAACAATGGAGTTAGAGTTAGGTGTTTTGGCCTGGCAATCCAAGTATCCTGGAAGCTCTGTGCTATAAAAATGTTAATACATGTGGGTTGATAGCATGATTAATAATAATAAACTCTAAAGTTTGTGTATCAAACTTTTGTTGACTCTTAAAGCTAGAATAGAGTTGCTTGCTGTGGCCCTCCAGCTGGTTGGACCCTCGGGTTCTTCTGTCTGACACATCCTTCTCCGTCTTGCCAGATGTGCTTCTCTTTAAGATGTTGTTTCCAGGTTTTTCTTAGAAAGACCTTTTCTGTGTAACTTGATGTTCCCTTCTCCCAGTGTCTGCTGTTACTCGTTAAGCTCAGGCTCCTTCCTTGTCTCACTTCAGTCTGTGCCAGAGGCTCTCAACCTCTCTCCCAATGTCCACTCTTGTCCTCCATATTGACCTGTTATCCTGCCAGCTAAAGGCATTTGGCATCTACCCATGGGCCAATCATTCTCTTTCAGGACTTAAGAATAAAGGAGTCAGTACTGAGTCACTGTTTGTGCTTCCACAGAACCAACTCCGTTTCCAGTGCCAGCCACCATCAGAGAGCCTCTACACAGACAAGGAGCCAACACGGCTTACAAACTGTTGTGGAAAGGAGTCAACAGACAGGGCTCTGGCATGGGGAGTAGAAGGGCAGACGCACTGTGCACGGGCTGACGGGGACGATTCTTGCTGATGATGACATTTCATAGCTGCAGCCTAGAGGACGAGGGGGCGTTAGGAAGAAAAGATGGGAAGGAGAGCATTTTAGGTAAACAGTTTGCAGAGAGTTCTTGAGACATGTCAGCTTGCTGGATTAAGGGCGCTGGAACTGAGAAGATGATTAACACACAGAGCATTTAGGGGAGACTTGAATGGAATCAGGAAAACAGGCAAGAGTAAGACCACAAAGGTCTCTATAGCCTGATGCAAGAAAGGCATTCGTTTCACTTCAACTTTGGTGGGAAATCCACGCAGGAACAGCTTTATACGGTTTCCACTGGATAATTACTCTTGCAGTCTGATGCGCAGGGCAGAGGGAGAGGAAAGAGAAGGGGGGGCAGAGACCAATTAAGAGGACGCCGTAGAAGCTCAGGAAAAGGATGGTGATGGTGGTGATGCCGCTGCTGAACAGAGCATTAGCAAAAGCGGTGGGGGGAAAGTGGGCAGGCTGAGGCTATCTTTTAGAGACAAATCAGTGGCTCTCCCATTGGGTTGGACGTGAAGACACAAAGAAGAGATGAGATGGGTAGCTGGTCGGAATGAGGCTGTAGAGGGTTTCGTAGGATGAGAGGGATCAAGGGGCTGATGACGTAGTCAACGAAGTGCTTGCTGTGTAATCCTGGGTTTCCGAGCCCAGCAACTGAAAGCCAGGTGTGGTGGCACACACTTGTCACTCTTGTGAGGCAGGGGCATGAGGATCCTGGGGACTTTCTGTCCAGTCATTGTGGCCAGAATGGTAAATGGTGAGACCCTCAAGATGGAAAGCACTACCTGGTGTCAACTTATGGTCTCCAAATGCACAGATGTGGGCCAGCCTACCTGCAGTCACATGTATGCAGATGTATATAACACACACACACACACACACACACACACACACACATACACACACACACACACACGCAAATAGAAGTTGCCATTGGATGTATCGACCTACCTGAGATCGCTGAAGAGAAATTGCTGTGATTTGAGCAGTCTGATCAAAACATGGTCCAGGCTGAAGGTTTAATATGAAGCCACCCTCTAACATTGGAATCTGTAGCTACGGCAAGCTGTAAGGAAGTAGGAAAAGAAGGAGGGCTGGGTAAATTGAGTGTGGAGCAGAGCACACTCCATCCTAGGAGCCGGAGAAGGAGCTGTCAGTGAGCTGAGAAAACCGGGTTTTAGCGGAAGGCACTGTTTTTAAGGGCATGGCTGCGTGTGGCACGGCCTTCCGAGTGTTTCTTGTTTTGTTCTGTTTCCTTTGCCATCACCCTGGTGTTATACTGATACAACTGTACAAGTCTAAAGGATATTCACTTATTGTTTTGGGGCTTTGTAGACTGTCGAGGCTAAAACAAAGGTTTTGTCCCTCTGTGTCCTGTTGCAGGTTCTCTGGGGGAAATGGGCCCCCATTTCTTTCTTATGGTAAGATTTTGATGCCTATTTGTAGGGTTTATGTGTGTGTGTGGAGAGGGTTAAGTGAAGCTTTTATTTTGTCTTGTTTTATAATAATAATAATAATAATAATAATAATAATAATAATAATAATAGAAAATGGGCCCCTGTTTCTTTCTTATGGTAAGATTTTGATGCCTATCAAAATAATAATAATAATAATAATAATAATAATAATAATAATAATAATAATAATAATAATAATAATAATAATGAACTTGCTATGAGCACAGGCTGGCCTTGAACTTGGGGTCCTCCTGCTTCAGCCCCGCCCCCTCCTAGGGCTGGGATTACAGTTGCATGCCATTAGGGCCTGGCCAGTGAAGGTTGTTCTTTTAATGGAAAGTACAAGAGCCTAGCTTGCTGGTAGAGGTACACCAAGCAAGAGGGACTCGGTGGTACTAGAGAGGGTTCAAGGTTCTCAAATCTTTCTGGCAGGAAGGATAGATGCTTCAGCCATGAGGGAGGGGAAAGTGTTCAGGCACCCTTCCTACGGTGGATGAATCTGCAGCCTGGTAGAGGGCCTGGCCTCCAACCGGGAGAATGTGTAGAGGATGAAGTCATTTGATTTGTGATGAGTGATGTGTGAGGTTTTATTGCATGCCTCTCATGTCTGCGATGAAGTATGAAGTAAGGCCCTCCGTGTGAAGTAGACCATCGCTGTTGGCTCGCATTCACCTGGGGCTGATGGCTCTGTCTGCTTGCCTCTACTTTAATTTCTTGGGGCGCTCTGCCTAGACTTTACATATAGCGCCACATATACGCTTTGAATTTGTGCTTGTGCCGGTCCTGAACTAGAGTGTCTCCTCAACCCCATCCCTACCCTAGCTGTTTAGTTAAGTTTCTCCTTCCTGTGACAAAATGCCTGGAGCAGAACAGCCCACTGTGCTGGCGAAGGCAAGGCAGTAGGAGAGGGAGGCGGCTCCTTCCGTTACATCTGTACTTCAGAGAGCCGAGGAAGATGAACGCTAGAGCTCTGCTTTCTCTCTCCTCTTATGTCGGGCGTGGTGGTGCACACCTTTAATCCCAGCACTCGGGAGGCAGAGGCAGGTGGATCGCTGTGAGTTCGAGGCCAGCCTGGTCTACGAAGGGAAATCTAGGATAGCCAAGGCTACACAGAGAAACCCTGTCTCAAAAAACAAAACTAAACTAAAACAACAACAAGAACAACAAAACCCAAAAACAAAACAAACAAAAGAAAGAAAAAAAAAGGACTTTTTTTTTTTTAATGGCTTGTTTATGAGTGTGGGTATGTGAAGGTGCCTGAGGCGGCCAGGAGAGGGCATCAGCAGTCTTGGAGCTGGAGTTATAGGTAGCTGTAGGTGCCTGAAGTGGGTGCTGGGAACCCAACTCTAGTCTATTGCTAGTATAAGCTCTTGACAGCTGAACCATCTCTCCAGCCTCCGTTTATCCTTTTTATTTCAGGCCAGGACCCCAGCCCACGGAGTAATGCTCACCACATCTAACACAGGTCTTCCCAACCTAAATTAGCCCAGTTTGGGAACTCCCTCAAAGATAGCCCCAGAAGTCTGTTTCTATGGTGGTTCTAAATTCCACCAAGTTGACATTCAAGATTACCACACACCCTCACTTCCTCATGTACTTTCCTAGCAATCCACCATGAAGTGCCCTCACCTGGCTATTTCTTGGCTTCTCTCCTGGCTTTGTTTACATTTTTTCTCCTAATGTAATTGCTTGCCCTATGTCTATAACGCACAGTAAAATGTGTGTGTGTGCGGACAACTGAGGTCATTTCTCTTTCATTTTGGTATTCATATTACCTAGCCTGGTGCATGCACGTTATAAGGACTTAATAGGGTTTAAAAAATATAACAGTACCATAGCAGGCAAATCAATTGACAGAGCATGTATTAATAAATTTACATATAGGATAAGAAACGAGAAAAAAGTCTCATTGGCAGATGTGACTGCTGCTACACCCTTGGCTGACTTTTATGCCTTTGTCTTGTCCATTCTCACCCACGTTTTCATGGACTCAAGGATCCAGACGTCAGTGTTGACTCTGAGTCACACTGAGAGCCCTGAAGTGCCTGAGAGGAATGACTGTGGCTTAGTCATTTTTTTGTGTGTGTGTGTGTCACTAGGATTTCACAGGAGGCTAAGCCCTCAGGAAACAGCGGGACACTTAGATACATGATTTTGTATGTTCTGAAAATTATCACGGTCTGTTTCTCTGGAGACTAGCGGGGCCTCCCGTCTAGAAGGGTCTTTTATTCTCCGACTTGTTTTGGGGAGGAATAGCCTGCTGCAGCCCAGGTTTTGAGCTCTCTGTCTGTTCAGAGCAGAACATTTTTGAAATGAGTTGACTTAAGTTTGCATAAAGCTGAATGACTGGGAATTTTACTCTTCAATTTGTCCTTTTAAGGGGCCAGACATATGTCACACAGCACTAATGCATGCCTACTATGTGATTGGTTACTTAACAAGCACAAATAAGCATGTTTTGATCACAACTGGGTTTTGTAACACATTGGACTATTTTTCAACTGATAAAACTTTATAGAAAGACAAGGAATGTCTACAAAAATTATTGGCAATAAAATGTGAATGGCTAAGAGCACTATATGAACAACTGTATATGGTTGAGATTCTAGAATATTCTACATCTGTGGGAGCATGCATGGTAACCAGTTTGCATGTGAAATTTTTTGCTATGCCAAAAATGTTTACTGTGACAACTCGGTTTTGCCTGAGTTGTGAAATTTGGGTAATTTTAATTTTCCTCCTTGTGCTTTTATTGATTTTCTTAATTTTCATTCATCATCATTGTCTTTGTCATCATCATTGTCATCACTGTTGTCGCACTGGGATTTGAACTTAGGACCTTGCACATGATAGGCAAGTGTGCTACACTAAGATATCCTCTAGCCCCCTTTTCTAAATTATAAATAAATATTTTTTTTCCTTGAAGAGCTGATTTCTTTTGTTGTCAGTTTTGTTTTTGTTTTGAGACGGCATCTTGCTATGGAACCCAGGCCAATCTTGAACTCACTGCTGAGCTCAGGCTGACATCAATACTCAGGGTCTCTCGCCTCAACATCCCAACCACTGTGATTGTAGGCATGTGTTAGTAAACACACTTCATATTTGTTACTTTCTGATCTCCAGGAAATCTACGTCCATTTTTTAAGGGCAACCCCTCATTTTTTTCAGCATCAGTGGTATAATAACTTTTCTTTCTTTTCTTCCGGGAATGAGGGAAAGACATCTGGAGTCGTAGATCGGAAATGTTTTTAAGGCAAGAAGACTAGAGAATGCTAGATCATGGCTCTAGATATTATTGATTAATTACTCCCTCTATCTGTGCATGAGTGTGTGTGTGTGTGTGTGTGCGTGTAAATTTCAGCAGACAACTTGTGGCAGTTGGTTCTCTCCTTCCAACGCTAGGGTTCCAGGGATGGGACTCAGGTTGTCAGGCTTGGCAGCAAGTCCCTCATCCACCGAGACATCTTGGGAGCCCCTACACAAGAGATTCAGAAGACGGTTTCTCCCCTCCTCAATCACTCATCTGTGTAATCCTCCATCTCTGGCAGATGTGCTAGTGGTTTACGAGGAGGAGGGTGCCCCTCAGTCCCCCACTGTGTGATGACAGGAAGATTTTTCTGAACGTAGCTTGATTCTTAAGACTGAAATAGATAAGTCTGAATCCGATTTAAAAACCAAAGCTTGCAGCTAAGTGCTCCTAATGCATTGACTCAGGGCAGATATGTGAACTTTCTAATTTATTGCAAGCAGAGCGGCTATGGCTACGCTGAATGACAAGCCAGAGTGATATCACAACTGAGAGAAGACCAAGGAATACGCAGTATGCTGTGTTTTGGTACTTTATCACAGGCTACAGTATACTATTTCACTTTAAATTATTTTTCATGTTCTCTATGATCTTTAGGAATGTTGAGCACACACAAATGATTGGACAAATGAAAGAGATCAAAGCGGAACATAGTATCATAAAATCTGTACTAAGTGGGGTGCTGAGTGTCTGGTGGACTGGGGTTGCTTTGTCTCTCAGTTCTTGAAGTGATTTAATTCTTTTCTGCTCCATCACTTTTGTCACTTTTTCTTTCCTAATGGTGCTGAGAATTGGACCCCGTGCTTCCAAATACTGTATGACCATGCTCTGCCCTGGTCTCAACAGTGTCCTCACAAGTGAACTCTTTTGGATGACCATAGAGTGACCTTAAGCAAAATCTGGAGTCATGATTTCACGTCTGTCTGCACAGCAGTTGTCTGCCTGGCAAAGCTGTAAGGGCCACACCCAAGGGTGCATGTTTTAGGCTGGCCCAGGCCCCTGTAATTGCCTTTGCATCATGGCTGCCATCCATGGCTTTTTGCTAAGGCAGTGGCTCTCAACCTTCCTAGTGCTACTGCTGTGACCCTTTAATAGAGCTCCTCGTGGTGTGGTGACCCCTTAATCATAAAATTATTTTTGTTGCTACTTTACAACTGTAATTTTGCTACTGTTATTAATTGTAATGTAAATATCGGATGTGCAGGATATTTGACATGCAAGCCCTGTGATAGGTGTGTTGGGCCCGAAAGGGGTTGGGACTCACAGGTTCAGAACCAATGTGCTAAGAAGCCTTTTCGGGTAGATAAATAGAACTGTTGCAGGGACCCTCGTGGATTAAAGTGCTAGGCAGGTCAGTCTCTTTCTGTTGCCACAGCTGTTCCAGATGGTGGTCAGACTCCTTGGACTCTGAACGCTGTGTTTGGTCTGCTGGGGGTAAGGTCTCAAGAGCCCATTGACGTGACAGGTCGCCTTGATATTTACTCTTTGGCTTCTAAGCCGCAGATTTACGTCTCCTTCATGGCAGCTGGTGTGTCTGTGTCCTTTATTCCTGCAGTGGCTCTTACTCAGTAACCCTCTTTTTCTTCTGAAGAATGAGAGCTGAAAAGGCAGCGTGTCTAATTCAGAATTTAGTGCCCCTTAATTGCCTTGGAAGCTTGAAAAGTCAGTGTCTAGGAGCCAGCACAAGGAGGCCTCAAACGGAGAGAAATGTTTGTGTTTGCGCCAAGGTCTTAGAAGCAGACGTGCAAGAAATGAGACTGGGAGAGCACTTGCACTTTCTGAATCAGGGTTTGAGTTCCTGGAAATCTCTCGTGCTTTACAAGCTGAAGACAGAAGACTGGGTTAAATTGAAATGAGGGTGGGTCTAAGCTTCCCTTGGGTCACAGTATGCTCTGAGACAATGAAGATGATGGAGGATGGAGGGAAAGTTTTAACATCCAAGTTCATGAATTCGAGGGCAGCCTGCATACAAAGGAAGTCCAGAACAGCCAAGGCTGCATAAAGAAACCATCTTGAAAACAAACAAACAAACAAACAAAACCAAAACCCCAACAAAACAACAAACATCTAAATTCAGAATTTTTGGGTTTTTTTTTTTTTTGTCGTTTGTCTTGTTTTTTGTTGTTTTTCAAGACAGGGTTTCTGTCTGTGTGTAGCCTTGCCTGGCTTTGTAGACCAGGCTGGGCTCGAACTCACAGAGATACGCCTTCCTCTGCCTCCCAGGTGCTGGGATTCAAGGCGTGCGCCACCACTACCTGGCTCATTCTGTTATATTTCATCTTCGTTGTCAACTTGATTACGTTGGGATCATCTGGGATACACCTTTGGGAGTGTCTTTCAAGGAATCTCCAGAGAGGTTTTTAAGGGAGATTCAGCTTGAACATAGGGAGCATCATCTCATTGGCTGGGTTCCTGGAGTGAAGGGGAAAGGGGAGAAGGAGAAAGCTAGGCCACCGGCATTCCACCTCTCTCTGCTTCCTGATCCGTCCAGACAGGAGGAAGCTTCCACTCCCATGGCTTTGAGGTTGTGAGCCTCTCCGGCTGTCACCTTGTCATCAAGTTACAAAGGGCTGTGTCACCCTTTGATGCGAGCCAAAATAAAGCCTACCTTCTCTTAGGCAGCCTCTTGTCAGGTCACAGCAGTGAGTAGAGTAACTGAGAGCAGACACACACGTCTATCAGTGTACCCATGGGTACCAGTAACTATGGCTACAGTAACACGAGCATATGAACAACCACACACATTTTAGAACCCAGGAGTTCACGCTAATACAATCCCAATTCACCCCACTGGGTGTTTGTGGGTTTGTGGGTTTTTCTTGCTGTTCAGCCTTCTCTCAAGATCATCAAACCCACAGTGCTACACGTGCTTCTTCTTAAGAGTGATGAGACTTTACTTCAATTCTCCTGAGAGGGTCACCTGCGTACTCACATCAGAGCCAATCTAGGGAGGCAGGGGACGTGGTCTATCCTGTCTACTGCAGGGGTGAGGTCAGAAGCAGTGAGGTCTCTAACGGAAAGGAGGGAAGGGAGCCTAGGAGCTTTCACCAACAGGGGTGCTTTCTCCCAGCTACTAACCTAACCTACAATCCAGTTTAGGCCCGACTTTGGCTCTGACCCTGGAATATCAGGATGTTTCCCTGAGCCAGTTTGTGGACCGAGCCTCGACTTGAGTATTTCATCCTTTGGTTCAGCTGCGTGCCCTTGAACGGTGAGGGATATATAAAATTTCAGATAACCCCTGGAAAACAATGGCTGGACTAGGGATTTCTTGACTCAGTTAATGATGGTGTGGAAAACCATAGGCAGTCACTAGACGTGGTACCTTGAGTTTTGCATTTTTATCGTTTTCGCTATGTGATCCTCGACCTCTCTCTGTTTCTGTGTGTTTGGATGTGCATGTATGTGCACGGGCATGCGTACATGTTTGCACGTCAATGCAGCTATGTATGGGTGCATACGTGGGAAAAAGTAGAGGTGGAGGTCAAGTGATTTCCTCACTTGCTCTCAGCCTTATTGTTTGAGACAGGCTCTTTCATGAACTTGGAGATTTCTGCTTCAGCTAGACTGCCTGGCCATCCAGCTTCAGTGTCTCTCTTGTCCTTTTCGCCCCAGGGCTGGATTATAGGCACACATTAATATGCCTGACTTTCTTTTACATGAGTGCTGGTGATTGAACTAAGGTCCTCATGCATACGTGACAAGTCCTTTACTGATTGAGCCATCCCCTAGCCTCACTGGATGTCTTTCTCATGATACGGAGCAGTGACAGCCAACACCCAAACCATACAGTATGCTAGTAAGCTGTAATGTTTGGTAGGTGATGTGTATCAAAGGTGTTTTGCAATTTATGAGAGCTGACTTGCTGTCATAAGACTGTAAGTAAGACAGCTAGTGTCTCAGCCGCGCACTCACTGGTGTCCCTCCTTTGACACACCTCCTGGCCTGAAGTAATGTTGCAAATTCTCACGTTCTCATGCAGAGGTGCTTAAAGAGGTACCACGGGCAGTGATGGCACCCTTGGATTTGAAGGAGGTGTCAGTCCTAATAACATGAGTTGCTACCTCCTCTCCTGGGTGGAGAGAGGTCTTCTGTGAACAATCTTTCACAAAGGGCTGACTCATCTCCTTGCTGTAAGAGTCTGCGTGTCTGCTATTCTTTGGTTTGGGTGCTGAGCAGCGATGGTGGCCAGGTCACTGATAAGAGGGTCCCATAGCATTACACTCATGCCCACCTCTGTCCCTGAGCCTACCACTCTGTGGGAGCGTTGGGAGACTGAGGCAAGGCAGCTTGGTTGACACCAACAGGTGAGGTATGTTTTTTGTTTCCCATGAGTCACCATTGAATCTGCTGATTCATATGGCTTGAGTGACAAAGCAGATTGCACCAGGGCCCAGATTGCTGCCCGGTTCATTCTCCCTTTGGATCACATTTCTGCTCTCCAGAATGTGCTCCAAAGAGACTTGTGTGCAAGAGGCTTACATGTTACTGAAGTCCCAAGAAGTGGGAGGGCTAAGTGGGCTGAAATGGGCAAGGAAGGAAAAGTCAGAGGCCACAGCTAGGGACAAGACATATCGGAGCCTTTTGGAATGTATCTTAGACCCGTGTGCCCAGAAAACTGACAGGACCGCACACCGGCCCCTGCCTGTCATTACTTGGCGATCACATGTGGCCCTGCATGCTTTAGCTGTCAAGATATGCTCATCAGCAGGCCCCACAGTTGCTTTCAGGTGTCAGGGATCTAGAGGCGGAAGAGGTTCTTGCTGCGGTCAGAGCTGAGGACTTCTTGAGTTGCGTTTATTTGGAGCTCATCAATACCTATGCTTGCTGGGAAAGCTCCATTGGATGCTGAAGTAGAAGGCAAGCAGAAAGAAACTGGGAAAGATGTGGAGACTATAGCCACGCCCACAGCATGCTTCACCCAGCCCAGTGGGTCAGGGGCCAGGCATGCCTGGCTCCACTCTTTGCTCATGGCAGTTTACTTGCCTGCTCTTTCTAAAGTTGAGTTTCTTAGCTGCACAGGTTTGGAATGGATGTCTATGCTGAATGCATGTGTTTCCATTTTCCTTCTCAACTCAGAGTGAAAGCTCTGTTTCAGCTTGCATTTGCACAGTTATCCAGTAATCTGAAAAAAATAAACGGGGCTGAGTAAACGTGCAGAAGGGAGCATAGTGTGGCCAGCGATGCCTGGGTATCCAGAACAGGAAGTGATCTGCAGTGCAAGAGACTCCTTTAGTGGCTGTTTATTTGAGATGGCCTCACCTCAGTGAAGGCTTATTCCACGCACTATGAGGAGGGGTAGAGTTTCAGGCCCACAGAACTTCTGCCTTTTCTTGGAGTAATCTATGTAACTGTTTTGGACTTACCATGAGACTGTCTGGGGACGCAAGCCCATCCTGCCTCCCAGCTGCACTGTTTGACGTTTTCCCCTCAGAGGTGTTTGGAGAATCTGATGCTTCCAGGTGGATGCTTTCTTAATTGTTTTTTCGATTTAAGGCATAGAGGTGCATATTTCCACTCATTTAGCTGTCTATGGGCTTTTGATTAAAGTCCTTTTTTATTAAAGAACTCAGACTCATTCTGGGATGTTGCATCTCTCCCCTCAGCTCCTTCACATGCATTTGTTTTCATTTCCAGCTTGAGAAACTCTGTGGCCACGGCACCACGGCACTCATTGCCCACGGCACCTGTTGCCCATGACACCCGTTGCCCACAGCACCCATTGCCCACGGCACCCGTTGCCCACAGCACCCATTGCCCATGGCACCCGTTGCCCACAGCACCCATTGCCCACAGCACCTGTTGCCCACGACACCCATTGCCCACAGCACTCATTGCCCACGGCACCTGTTGCCCATGACACCCATTGCCCACAGCACCCATTGCCCACGGCACCCGTTGCCCACATCACCCATTGCCCATGGCACCCATTGCCCACAGCACCCATTGCCCACGGCACTTGTTGCCCACAGCACCCATTGCCTACGGCACCTGTTGCCCACAGCACCCATTGCCCACGGCACCTGTTGCCTACAGCACCCATTGCTCATGATACCCATTGCCCATGGCACCCGTTGCCCACAACACCCATTGCCCACAGCACCCATTGCCCACGGCACCTGTTGCCTACAGCACCCATTGCTCATGATACCCATTGCCCACGGCACCCATTGCCCACAGTATCCATTGTCCACGACCCATTGCCCATGGCCCCATTGCCCACAGCACCCATTGCCCACAACACCCATTGCCCACAGCACCCGTTGCCCACAGCACCCATTGCCCACAGCACCTGTTGTCCACGACACTCATTGCCCACAGCACCCGTTGTCCACTGCTACCTCTATGTTCCTCCTCTTTTCCAGGGGACATTGTGTTCTTACCAGCACCAACCTATTTGCTACTTGGCACACGTGAAGAACAGGGCTGTTTTCAGAGTCTCATCCTCTGGCGTGGTACTGATTTCTGTTTTTGTTTGTTTGTTGTTGTTGTTGTTTAGCAAAGCTCTGGCTCAAGAGCTTTGGCACATAGATACAACATGGTAAGAAATACTAAGTAGTGTATGCAACTTTAGAGAAGGTGATCTTTGGCATGGTCTTGGCAATCCTCACCAGAGTTGATGGGTCTCTTCTTTTCTTTTCCTTTCTTTTCTTTTCTTCCCCTTCTTTCCTTTTCTTTTCTCTCCCTTCGCCTCTCTCTGTCTCTGTCTGTCTCGCTGTCTTTGTCTTTGTGTCTGTGTCTGTCTGTCTGTCTGTTTCTGTCTCTCTCTATCTCTTTCTCTCTGTGTCTCTGTCTGTCTGTCTGTCTCTCTCTCTCTCTCTCCTCTCTCCAAGATTTCTCTACATAGCTCTGGCTATACCATACTCACTGTGTAGACCAGCTTGGCCTCGATATCACAGAGATCTATCAGCTTCTGCCTACTGGGTGCTAGGATTAAAGGTGTGGGTACCATGCCTGTGTTGAACAATTTCATTTTACTCTTCTTTCTTTTGGAGCTTGCCATGAGAAGCCATAGGAAGAATTGGGGACATAGAGATTGGCAGCTGAGCGATCTTTTAAAAAAAGCTCATGCTATCTGAGAACTCAATGAGTAAAATGCTTATTGGGAAAAAAAAAACCCGAAAATAATCTTAACTGGGAGATTACAGGTAAAAGAAAAGATAATTTAAAATTAATCTTCACTTTATTTTGGGCTGGGAAGGTGGCTCTGTCATTTTAGTATTTGCCTTGTAGGCATGATGATCCAAGTTTGAGCCCTGAAACTCATGTTAAAGAAAAAAAGATGGCATATTAGTGTGCTTGTGATCCAAGTGATGGGGATGCAGGGGCAGGCAGGGCAGGCTCTCCGGAGCTTGCTGGCCAGCTAATATAGCCAAAATGCTGAGCTCCAGGCCAGGTGGATAACGCCTGAGGAATAAGAGCTGGGGTTGTCTTCTTGCCTCTACACACATGCACACGTATGCTAAGCATACCCACACACACTCACACACGCGCGCACACACACATGCACATGCACACATGCATGCACAGTTGATCGTGTTTTAGATCTAGGAGCCTACACCTTAGATGGAGACTCTTTAAGTGTGTCATTTGTTCACTTGTGACCTTTGAGATTCTGGGATAGCCTTTGGGCAGGAAGCTGCTTCCATGTCACTTGTTTCCAGGTGTCATGGCGCTCAGGTTTGAAATAGAGAGGAGATTCCTGGGAGAAGTGAGGAAGCTTTAGGGCACAGCTGCCCTCTGTCCTTGGAGCATGGCTGCCCACTGCATTTTCTCTTCCGCTTCTCATGTAGCACCTCCTGTTTCCGTGTAGGAGGACTGGGTACTGTTCCACTTGACATGCTTTTGCTGGCCCATCCGGCTGTTTCGGAGGTATTGCAGTGTCATGTTTTCTAGGACCCCAGGGAAAACTGGCAGAGCATGTGATTACATGTCAACAATCAGTGACTCTCTCAACATCCCTTTATGTGGGATTTTTTGTATTGTCACCCTTTTTGGACCCTTCTCCTTTTTGTATAAAACTTACTTTCCCAGAGCCTACCTCTGTATTGAACACTTGGTCACACCATGTTCATTGGCACATGACCACATCACTGTTTGGGGCTGGAGAGATGTGGTTGTTCTTCCAGAGGTCCTGAGTTCAATTCCTAGCAACCACATGGTGGCTCACAGCCATCTATAATGAGATCTGGTGCCCATATTACATGCAGGCAGAGTACTGTACAAATAATAAAGAAATCTTTTTTTTATTTTTTTCTCCTTTATTAATTTATTCTTGTTACATCTCAATGGTTATCCCATCCCTTGTATCCTCCCATTCTTCTCTCCCTCCCATTTTCCCCTTATTCCCCTCCGCTATGACTGTTCCTGAATCTTAAAAAAAGGAGAAATTTCTAAAGAAAAAAAAGTGTGTGTGTGTTGGTATGTGTGTGTGATATATGTGTCTGTGTGAGGTGTGTGTATGTGGTATGTGAGTGTGTGGTGTGTATATATATGTGTGAGTGTGTGGTGTATATATGCATGGTGGTGTGTGTGTGTGTGTGTGGTGTGTGATGTATATGTCTGTGTGAGGTATGTGTACATGGTGTGTGAGTGTATGTGTGTGTGGTGTGTATATATATATGTGTGTGTGTGTATGTGTGTGTATGTATCTGTGTGAGTTTTGTGTACATGGTGTGTGAGTATATGTGTATGTGGTGTGTATATAGTGTGTGTGTGTTTGTGGTGTGTGTGATGTAGGTGTTTGTGTGAGATGTGTGTGCATGGTATGTGGGTGTATATGTGTGTGGTGTGTATATATATGTGTGCTGTATATATGTGTGTATATAATGTATGTGTGTATGTGTGTATGTGATATGTGTGTATGTGTGGTGTATGTGGTGTGTGTATGCATGTGTGTATGTGTGTGTGGTGTGTGATGTATGTGTCTGTGTGAGGTGTGTGCACGTGGTGTGTGAGTGTATGTGTGTGTGGTGTATATATATGTGTGTGTGTATGTGTGTACGTGTGTATGTGATGTGTGGGTGTGTATGTGTGGTGTATGTGGCATATTTATGTGTGTGTGTGGTATGCAGGTAGGTGCTGGTACTCATGAAGTCCAGAAGTCAAAGCCAGGCGGATTCCTCTATTTTTTTCTGAAATACAGTCTCTCGCTGGACTGGCAGCTCACTGATTTTTCTAGCCTAACTGGCCAGGAAGCCCCAGGCATCCTCCAGCCTCTGTGTCCTGAGTGTTGTGATTACAGGTGCACATCACACTGCACCTGCACCCAGATTTTATACAGGTGCAGGAACCTGAACTTGGCACTTGTCTGTTTCATTGGCACTTCACTGATGGGGTGAGATATTCCTGACTCCATCTTTTTTTTTTTTTCTATCTCTAATTTTTTAACTTAATTTATACATTCTATTTTAATTGTACTTAATACTGCATTTTATTATAACACTCCACTCACGTATATAATATACTTTTGTCATACCTGTCTTCCCTGCTCTTCTCGTCTCCCCTTCAGCTGGTGGTCCCCTTCTACTTCAGGTCACCTTTAAACATCTGGATTATGCAAATGATAGGAAACGCGATGCTTGTCTGAATCCGGTCCGTTCCATATAACATGATCTTCAGGGCCATTTGTTTTCCTGAAAATGACATCATTTCATTCTTTGTGACTTAGTAATACTCTACTGTGTGTACTTACCATGTTCACAGTATCCATCATTTTCTGATGGGCATCAGGGTTGGGTCTCTAACTTGCCTACTGTGAACAATGCCTTATTTGACCTTTTCTCCAATGGATTATGATGATATCTTTCATATATGATGGATATATATATATCATATACATGATGCTTCCATAATATATGATACATATATATGAGATGCACACACAACACACACATTTATATTAATATTATACACACAGTTATATTAATAACACATGTGCAAAGAATATCAAACATCTAAATACTCCTTAGATCTTTATTTTTTTTTTCTTCATCTACTTGTATTTAATGTTTTTGGGAGGTCTGCAGATTTTCCCATTTTTACTTGTGTGATGTCTTTGTGAATGAAGGTGCTGACAAAGAGCCTTGTGTTAAAAGTAAGTCTAGGGTGTCTCACCTGGAAGCATTGTCCATATGGAAAAGAGATGAGGGAATCATCCTGAAAAGAGTGCACTTTCAGTTGTTTTCCCAGGCATTAACTTGGAGCCCCCAGACCATAGTGGGTTCTGGGAGCAGCGAGGGTGTGAAGTGACAAAGAGAGGCCGTTGTGTGTTTGTTGATAGGAACGAGAGAATGGGGAAACTTGTTGGGGGAGAAAGCAGTACTTCCTGTGAAGAGATAGGAAATCTTCCTGCTTAGAAAATGCAGCAAGAAGGTCAAAGGGTCACAGCAATCCATTGTGTTTTGCCTGTTTATTTTATTCTGAATGTCCACCATGAAGCCAGATGAGAGTTCACAGTGGCGCTAGGTGTTTAGTCTCTTCTGGGACAATTGGCTCCACTGACAGGAATCCAGGAGATCCAGGTAAATAGAGATTGCTGCAGGATGAGGCAGTCATTAAGAGACCAGAGCCCCTTTCTTTGCTGTCAAAAGGGGCTTTCACCACCACAGGACACAAACATCCTCAAGACACAGCATCTTGCCAGGGGTAATCATGGTCACACTTTTGAAATATTTACCTGACTCCCACTTTCCTGCTAAAGTAATTCATGCCAGACAGACCAGCAGGCTTATCATTGTCATCAGAATTCCCTGGGTGCCGGGGAAGGGTGTCCAATAGGGATGTCACAGGGCTATCGAGGGCAGACATCCTCCTGACTTTCTCTGCGAAGCTGATAAAAACACTCCTCTTAAACACCAGAACATCACCTGCTTGATTGACTGGCCAAATGTTTTCCATTCTTGCACGGCGGAACTGAAGTCCAGAAAGGTTAAAATATCTTGAACATAGACCATGACAGGTTTTTTTTTTTAATTTATTTTTTATTGAGTCTAGAGCCTCTTGGCAGATCTTGGCCACACCCCCACAGCTCCTGGTAAATAGCTTTATGACCTGCATGTGGTATTCGGAAGTCAGGCCAGGAGCAGAAAGCCTGCGCCGTGGACCTTCTCCAGGACAGTTCTCTGTGGCTCTGGACTTTATACATCAAATGGACATGGCTCAGACACAATCCTCCCACAAGTAGACACGCTACGAGGAACAATTTCAGGCGAAGCACCAAAGGCACTTGTATTATATAGGAAAGCCAGCTGCCTGTGTGTGTAGAAGCTCTGTGTATCTGGACTGAGCTCTTGAAATAGAAATCAACCCATCACAGAGTTGCTGCGACCATTAAATAAGTCGCAGAGACTACTGAGGACACCATGGTACAGACAATAAATGCCTGAGAAATTCCAGTTTTTATCATTTTTTTCTCATGAACAACCATTTGTTCATAACACAGTGTCAACCTCAGAACAGCAATGTAGCTAGCTCGGTGATTCAGCTTTTATGTTTCCGGCACTTTTTTATCCAGGGTCAGGGCAATGTTGCTCAGCTGCAGTCTGTGTGCTTCCTGTTTTAAGGATGAAGCTCTTGAGCTCTCACAAATAATGAGTCCCTCTTAAACAAATGAGCCTCTTAAACAAACAAACACCCACCCCCAACAAAACAAACAAACAAACGAACAAAAAACAAAATCGGGGTCTTTTGAAGTTGTATTTCAGTTTACTGTATATAACTACTTCGTTGAATATTTAAAAATCATTAGACCACACACACACATACACACACACACACACAAGAAAGTTTGAGGTAGGTACCCGATATTATCAAATTTTCAGTTTTTAGCACCAGTGAAAGTCAATACATTAATTGTACCATGTGGGACTAGGGGATGACTCGTTGGTTAAGAGCATCAGTAGCTCTTCTGGAGGACCTGTGTTCAGTTTCCAGACCCCATATAGTGTCCCACGAAATCTGTAACCCTAGTTCTAGGGGATCGGATGCCGCCTTCTGATCTGTGCAGGCATTCAGGAAAAACTCTCGTATACCTAAGATAATAACAAACAAAAAAACCCTGCTGTATAAAGGAAATCTTATAAGATTATTATATTCAGGGATAATCACAAACTCTCTCTCTCTGTATATCTATATCAAAGTATACATATATTTTGTATGTACATATATATTTATTTAAAATTTAAAAATAAAATTTGTATGTATTGTTATTCTATGTCTGTGTATATCTGTGCACTGTGAATGCAGTGCCCTTGGAGGCCAGATACAGGCATTATAACCACCGGAACTGGAGTTAGAGATGGTTCTGAGCTACCACGTGGCTGCTGAGAACCAACTTTAGAGTGCTCTTTGCCAACAAGCCATCTCTCCAGCCCCCATGCATTTGATTAGACATTGTAACCATATTGGGAATAAGCTCTAGGTAACCGTATGTATGCGAAACTATGGAACATATATGGCCCTCTCTAAACCTTTCCCTCAGCCCTGTGCTCACACAGGGAGCACATCACTGTTCCTCCAGCAGAAAATCTGTGCGTTTTCTGCCTTGTGTTCAGTCTTGGAGGTGACCTGATTTACATGTCTGAAAGTGACTGCCCCAAACAGTTTCTATACTTATTACCCAAGACTAGAGAAAGCTGATTCTCTCCGCCTCCTGAGCTATGGCATTGCCTGAAGTGGTATTTGGTTAGCTAAAGTGATGACAGTGCCTGCAAGAGTACAGACTGGGGCTCCTGCTTTTCTCTAGGGCTGAGGAATTTTCCATTAAGGGCTGCATGAGGATCTGAAATACTGTTGAAATATTAGTTTACTGGTACAAACCAACCCACATTGAAAATAAGCAATTTGATTTTATAGATTAGCTTTCTCTTGTCAGAAAACTCTCATATTTCAGCTCTATGGCTTCCTAGGAGTCATTTCTTAGACTTTGCTCTGAAATTGAACTTCATGGGCCTCTAAATAAGAGTGTCGTCGTTAAGAGATGCATGAGTCCAGGAAATATGTAACAGAATGAAACAGACCCAGACAAGCTGCTTGTGGTCAATTGTTAGGATGTACTTTGAAAACCAAACTGTTATCAACGGCTGGCCTCTCTATAGAGAAAGTTGACCAGATATCATACAAACCATGACAGGGCAAAGGATTTGATTGAGCTTGTTTGTTTGTTTGTTTGTTTGTTTTAGCTGGAGAGTTTTAGTTATAGGACAAAGATGCTGCCATACTTTTCGGCTACAATTTCTTTACCTTCTTGTTTTTCATTGTCAGGGAGCGTGAGGTATTTCAGTGTGGACCAAAGATCAAGAGAAAGGGCTATATGTCATCTTACGGGCTTTCCACCCATTTGGCATTGGATTAGAAGGACCTTGAAAAGGGCCCACATCTCTCCCCAGCACAGAATAACAGGTGGCTTTCAAGTAGAGATCAGAGTGCTCCTGCCCTGTAGAAATGCTGAGGACACAAGGGAGTGTAAATTTATTGCTATTTACATTTTGAGAGATTTCAAATGTATTCAAAAAGTAAAATAACCTAGGCCTGGGGTGGTGGTGCACACCTTTAATCGCAGCACTCAGGAGGCAGAGGTAGGTGACCAGCCTGGTTTACAAGTAGAGCCCAGGACAGCCAGGGCGCTGTGTGAAAACCCTGTCTCAAAAACCCAACCTCAAACAAACAAGCAAACAAGTAAAATAATCTAATGAGTCACCATCACTTCAACAGTCACCAGCTCATGGCTAATGTTATTTTACTTTAATCTCTACTTTGCCGTTCTCTCCTGTCATCCATAGTATTTTGAAGCAAATCTTAGAAGCATGTCATTGTAAACATCTCAGTATTTATATCTAAAAACACTTTTAAAACCCCATCAAAACCTGTTGTGCATTTTGAAAAGATAATCACATCCCCTCTCTTCTTCACAATCTGTTTCTGTTTTCTTTCTTTCTTTCTTTTTAAATTTTATTTTATGGTGCTGTTTTTAACACCCTTGTGAGTACACTTCCTTTTCATAAAGGCTCATGAATAGAGCGGTGCATAAGTAGAGATGAGTGTAGCCAGACGCTGGGGGTTCCCCACAGAACCACTGCCGGCCTCCTCCTTTCACTCTGGGTCTAGACCACAAGCAGAGGGCCTTGCTGTGACTTAGATCTGGGCAGCTTCAAGGTATGCAGTCAGCAGCAAATGGCTAACAGGACAGAGCGCCGTGTCTAAGACAAGTGCTCCGATCACATGGAACTGCAAGAGAACCATTCCGGGGGCTCACATTCTGCCATCTTCTTTGACAGGACCGGTGGTTCCCTGTCCACCAGCGACTCTTCTTTCTCTCTCCAAGTGTTCTTTGCCTGGATGCCTTCTTTTCTTTCAGTTTTCTTGTTTGTCTTGTTTATCTTGTCTACTTTCAGACCTTCACATCTTCCTGTAGCACGTTGTCGAGCTTCATTTGCCCACTTGAAATCTGTTATATGTTCTTCCAGTATTTTTCCTTTAGCACTTCTGAATGGAAACTCATTGTATTAATTACAGTTTTGTTTGTTTATGGGAGCAGAGTGTAGTGATGGTGATGATGATGGGGATGGTGGTCCTGATGATGATCTTAGTGATGACGATGATGACCTTAGTGATGATGGTGATGATGAAATTTAGTGATGATGATGGTGACGATTATCTTAGTGATGCTGGTGCTGATGCTGATGACATTAGTGATGATGATGGTGATGATGATCTTAGTGATACTGCTGCTGCTGCTGCTGATCTTAGTGATGATGCTGATGACCTTAGTGATGATGATGGTGATGATGATGATGATCTTAGTGATGATGATGATGATGATGATGATGATGATGACCTTAGTGATGATGAATATCTACCACACTGAAGCAACTTAAGGAGAGAAGGGTTGATTCTGAACCACAATTCAGGGAATATAATCCATAATGGCAGGAATGTCATGGTGGCAGGCATGGCTCGTGGCTATGTTGTGGGAACTTGTTTATATTTGGATGATCAGGAAGCATAAGGAATATGTCAGGAGGCAGGAAAGAGCCAGGTGTACTATATGCCATGATCCCGCTTCAGTGACCTATCTCCTCCAGCAAGGCCCATGCCCCAAAGGTTCTACAGTTTCCCAAAACAGCATCACCAAATGGGAGCCATGTGTTCAAGCTCATAAGCCTCAGGGGACATTTTATATTCAAATCATAACACTCATTATTTACCTTTCCCACTGTCTACCCCCTTTTGCACCCCCTTTTTCTTCGCTAAATTTCTTCTTTCTGTGGAATAGCCAGATGATTATTATGGTAATGGTAGGGATGGTGATGAGGAGGATGGTGGTGATGATGACGTCAGTGATGATAATGATGACGATGGTGGTGGTGGTAGGTAGTAGTAATGGTGGGGGTGATGGCAGTGATGATGATGGTGGTAATGGTGATGCTGATAATGAAGGTAAGATTGATAATGGGGGTCATAGTGATATGGTAATGATGAAGAGAATAGTGGTAGTCACGGTGACGATGGTGGGGGCGATGATGACGCTCATTTGTCAGGGTTCTCTAAGGAGCAGAACTGACAGATTAACTGTACCTCACAAGGGAGTGTATTAGATTGGCTTGCACGGTATGGGCTGAGCACTTCCTGCTAGAGAGGCTGAGAATCGGATAACTGCTCTCTCCATTGGGACGCGTGCCTCAGTAGTGCCAAGATTGCACTGATGGTCTGGAGGACACCTGGAGAGCTTCTGGTCCTCCAATTCACCCAAGAAGCTGGGTTCTGACGTCAGCTAAGGATGGCAGTAACCGTGGCAATAGCGACCACTCTGTAGGGAAAGTTCCCTCTAGTTCATTAACCCTCCAAGAAACGTCCTCACAGATGCACCCAGAGATGTGTCTTTTAGTTGATTATAGACCTAGTCAATGGGCACCTGAGAATCAGCATCCCAATAGTGGACTCTCATGTATCCTCAAGTCCCTTATCAAAGAATACCCATAATAGCTCTGTGAGGCATTTTATTCTCCTTGACTGACTTCCTCCCTCCTGCTCATAGAGTGCAACGTTGGCGTCAAACACCACGTGAGCTCACCGCCATTGTGGTACTTGGAATTCTCATATCTGCTGACTCCTTAAAAAGCAGAATTTGCACAGTCATAAATTTTATACCCTGTAATGTCTACTTGGGAGAATTATTGAGTGTGTTTGAGTATGTGAATATGAGTGCAATGCCCATGGAGTCCAGAAGAGGGCGTTGTATGCACTGGAGGTGGAGTTATAGGAGGTTGAGAGCTGGCTGATATGGGTGCTGGCAACTGATCGCTCTAGGCTTCTTTTTTTAAGGCTCCCTCCCTCCTTCCCTCCTTCCCTCCCTCCCTCTCTCTCTCCCTTTATTCTTCCAGACAGGGTTTCTCTTTGTAGACCTGGGTTTCTTGCAACTCACTCTGTAGACCAGCCTGGCCTCAAGCCTCTTAAGTGCTAGGATTAAAGGCATGCACCACCACTGCCCAGCTATGGACTTTGGTTTTCTTAAAAGCAGTGTGTGTTCTTAAACACTGAGTCATCTCTCCAGCGCCCTGGAATTTAATTCTTATGAGGTAGTTACATACTGTCTTGGTTGTAGGGGAAGTATCAGGAGCCTAGGAAGAAAGAAATTTTAGTATTAGTAGGTAGGAACTGGTGAGGAATGAAAAACTTTATCTAGACACACTCTAGGCTAGGCAAGTGGTTCTTGAGCCCTGGCTGAGGATCTAAGTTATTGTGGAGCTTAAAGTGTGTGTGTGTGTGTGTGTGTGTGTGTGTGTGTGTGTGTGTGTGTGTGTGTTCCTGAATCTGTAGAGCTGGAATAGTTCCCATAGTTAGTGAGCAGACTGACTGTGTGGTTCAAAACGTGTGAGCTGTTAAGAATTCTAATTTTAGCTGGATGTGGTGGTGCACGCCTTTAATCCCAGCACTCGGGAGGCAGAGGCAGGTGGATCACTGTGAGTTCAAGGCCAACCTGGTCTACAAAGTGAGTCCAGGACAGCCAAGGCTACACAGAGAGACCCTGTCTCAAAAAAAAAAAATTGTAATTTTAGCACAAATAACCCAAGGGAGGAAGGTCAGAGGATGTGATTGAAGACATAAGATGCCTATGACAGGGCCTTCTGCTTACCTCATATTTCAAAACTGTCAGTACAAGTGTGGGAGGGACGGAGAGAGGGAGG
Organism: Acomys minous; assembly: GCF_964271855.1. NCBI lineage: Eukaryota > Metazoa > Chordata > Mammalia > Rodentia > Muridae > Acomys > Acomys minous. Next base: position 102,383,124 of record NC_140493.1, read on the forward strand.
GAGAGAGGGAGGGAGAGAGAGAGGGAGGGAGGGAAATATGAAAAGACAAAACCCAAATGAGCTGTAGTCATCCTTAAGACTGGCTTTCGAATCCCACTTGTGATGGTTTGTGATAACTGTCAACTTCACAGCTCTGGGTGTTCTATTCGGGGACTATCTTGAATCCATTATATGGCTGTGGGAAGAGCCATTGTCATTGTGGATGGGACTCTTGCCCGGGCAAGAGAACCTGCACCACATGCAGGGGAGACAGTGAGCCGGGCACTAGGAGGCATGTCTTCATGGCTGCCTTCTAACCGTGGGTGTCATGTGGCCAACTGCTTCAGGCTCCCGCAGGCCTGACTTCTTCCTCATCATGGTGGACAGCGCTTTGAACTGGGAGCTAACATAAGCCCCTTTTCTTAATTGGCTTGAATCGGGCTATGCTATCACGGCAGCCGGAAAAGAAACCCAAGACACCAGCTCTACTACTCATTTACAGGGTGGTTTTTAAAGAGCACACCTCGCCGGAAGTCAGTTCTGGGCCTGCAACCTGGAGCCGACAGCCAGCCACAGCAGGCCGCTCACAGACTCAGCTGACGGAGTGTGCAGGAAGAACTCCAGCAGAGACCGCGTGGAATGAGTCCTCCACAGATACTATTCCTCTCTTCCCCCTTACCTCCTCTTTATCATTTCATCTTCCTTCACTTGTTCCTTCCTTCCTTCCTCCCTCCCTCCCTCTCTTCCTCCCTTCCTCCCTCCCTCCCTTCCTTCACTCCTTCCTCCTTTCTTCATCATCCCCCCCCACTTCCCATCCCCCCCATTACACTCCCCCCCCCCACTGTGGTTTACTCTGTTCAGAACAATCAAGAAAAGGACAATGAAAGTTCAGGAGAAGAGATATTTATGATGAGACACACTGGACAAAATTTTGCTGCCGTGAAACTTACATTCTTGTGGGGAACGACAGACAATAAATCAGTAATGAGTAAATGTGAACTTAAAAGTATCAGAGATAATACTATGGGGAAACTAAATGGATGGTGGTCGCCTGAGCTGTTTTTAGGAGAACGGGGAAGGTGCTGGGAGGTTCTGTGAGTTTTTCATGGGTGCGCTCAATTCAGAGGGTCGAATCTTCTAGCAGCTGGGACTCTCCCTGTGGAGAGGGTCATTGTAGGGTCACGCAGGCTGCTAAAAGATTCATTCTGCCTTCTTAATTAAAGTCAATGTGATTTGAAGTTTTCTCTCTTTTTTTTCCTTCCTTCCTTAACTTTCTTTCGACCAGGCTTCTTTGTGTAGCCTTGGCTGTTCCGGACCGGCTTTGTGGACCAGGCTAGCCTCGAACACACAGAGATCTTGCCTGCCTCTGCCTTCCTGAGTGCTGAGATTAAAGGTGCGTGCCACCACGCCGGGGCTGTGATTCGAAGTTTTCAAATGAGCTTTTCAATTTTCCTTTTCTAAACTCTGCGTAAGCACCTCAAAATTTGCACTCTGTGTGGAACCTTGGCGATGTGCAGTATCTGGTGTTCTGTGGGGTTGTCGTGGTAGAGGCTCCTTGTCTTCTTCTCAGTGGCTTTTGTAAAGGCAGCTTTTTCTGTGTACTCCATCCACCCCCCCACCCCCACCCCCACTCCGCGCGTCTTCTCTGGCCCGTATTAGCTGCTTCGCAGATCCCTGTGGTTTAATGGCATATAATGACACTTTTCTGTGAGCTTTAGTGCCAGCCACACTTGGAACACAAGGCCAGAAGCAAGATGTAGGGGGAGGGCAGCCACGGCCCTCCAGGTCGCCAGGGACTTGGCTAGAAGCCCCATTCACATGGGGAAACACGCTAGAGAGATAAACTCGGCGCTGGTGACCCGCAGTCCTTTGTCTTGTGAAGCCGCGTGGACCACCGCAGTCCCCAGCACCGTGCTGAGCAGCCTTCAGAGGTGCTGATAAATGCCTAGACACCAGCTTATCTGAGGGTGGCACCTTCTGCCAGCCTTGTGGTGCTGTGTGGTGTTTGGGTTGGCGCCGGAGCACAACCCTCTATTTTAGGTAATAGGACACACCAGAAAAAGGCCCTTGTGCTCAGTCTTTCCAAGTGGGTGCTGGGTGAGACCTCACTTGTACCCCATCATTTTATGTATGCTTAAAGCTAGGACATTCCTATGTGGCCTGGTCTTTTTTTTTCTAAAGATTTAGAAAAATTTAATGTTTCTCCCTCCCTTCCCCTCTTTCTATTACCCGCCCCCCCCCCCCGTGGCCCCCACCCCCACCCCCTTAGCCCAATGCTGTTTTACCTCAGGTCTGAGTTTTCATGACCTGGTTTGGGTTTAAGATAAATGTAGTGAGTCTCAGCGTGTGGTGGGACAATACTGTTTTCAGAGAAAACCATTTCTTTTCTACACGCGCGTGCACGCGCGCGCGCACACACACACACAGAAACGTGCGCTGATGAAACACCGGCTGTATGTGTTCAGTCAGGCTGGCTCCTTTTTCAGTCTGTACCAAGAAAAAGCCATGTAAGAAACACACAAGATTCTCCCTGTGAAGCCTTTTGCGGGGTGGGGGTGGGGGGCACCTAAGAGAAAGCCTATTTTATGACTTTAAACAGTTTCTTGTTTGCATTATCAAAGGAACCGGTCCATTAACGTTCTTGGCCACTTAACTTTGTTATTCATATCTCTCCTTCCCATTAGTTCCCCCCCCCCCCGTGCCCCCCCCCCCCCAGCACAGCGTTAAATGTTAGCTTGAGGTGTTGGCAGCCTCTTTGAGGGAACAGATTGCCCTGAAATAAACACAGCTGGAAACCGGACCACCTATTGTTTTTCTTTCTGTTAGGGAATGAAAGAGGCATTTATCAGAAGGGTAGAGAGAGCTTGGGCTCCCAGAGTTACTTCAAGGATTTATAAGCACGGGGGCTGGTTAATGATCAATGCCACCCCTGGCTGTCTGAATGGGCCTGCTAACCTTCTGCCTCCCGGACTGGCTTCCCTTCCCCTGGGACAAGGAGCTCAGGGAGATTTGCTACCACCCAAGAGCAGGAGGCGGAGTTTGCTGTGTTCTCCGCCCCCAGCTGAAGTGTGTGGGCTTTGAGCTTAGTAAAGGTTGGGCTCCCTCTGCCAGCGCAAAGGCCGGGTTTGCGGCTTTGCACACCTCATGGGACATGATGAAGCTTCTGGAGATGGGCAAGTAAGTTCTGGAAGGTGGTGGAGGTGTATGTAGTTTTCCTGTCACTCGATTTACAAGGGAAAAGCTCCCCCCCACTCCAAGGGACATTCAGCTAGCTGGGTTCTGTGTCACCCGAGGTTCATTCTTGTTGCTGTCAGGAGTTTCTGACAATTTACACTGGTGAAAACTCTGAAGGCCATGGGAATCTCTAACCCGTAGATAGTCAGGTGTCAGAGGATATTAGAGGTTGATCATTTCAGCCATGGGTTGCAAATTCATTCAGGGGCAGAGTGGTATGCTGTGGGGTGAGGTAGCTATGTGGACAGGGGGAGTGGGGGAGAGCCAAGGGAAGGCTGTGTTATTGATTTGGTCATTTATCCCTTTGGTTTCTGTCCCCAAAGGTCTGTTCCCCCACCCCCTTCTCATCCTCCATCCCTCCCTTCTCTTCCTCCCTATCTTTCTCTGTCTTTGAGTAGATGTTTTGATAATTTATTGTGTTCTGGTGTCATACTTAGTTGCTGCCAAGAACTGCGCCTGACGTGTTAAGCTTTTCAAAAAATTATTTGTTTTTATTTCATGTGCATTGGTGTTTTGCCTGCATTTATGTCTGTGTGAGGGTGTCGAATCCTCTGGAATTAGAGTTACCGACAGTTGTGAGCTGCCATGAGGGTAGGTGCTTGGAATTGAACCTTGGTCCTCTGGAAGAGCAACTGATGCTCTTAGCCACCGAGCCATCTCTCCGGCCTCGTGATAAGCTTTTTTAAATGGCGGTTTTCCTCTAGATTTAAACTCTGAGCTCTCATTACACCTGTCATATAGGAACCAAGTTAAAAGTGGGGACCCGTAACTTCTGCCCAAGGTGTGGTTGAATGACCACTGGGTGCCCTTAACACATGCAGAATATGTTTATTTTGTTTTATCCGAGAGTACTGTGAGGTGATATCTGTTGGGTTTTCCTGATTGCCTCTTTGCTTGTACTGCTAGCCATCTGTCATGCTTTAAAGTGGGGCATCTTGTTCCTTCCTGGAGTGACTCCTTTCAAATGGTATCTTCTTGTCTGTGTGGCTGAGACTCACAGATGAGACTGCTCAGAGTTAAGCCATCCACATACTTGAGATCTCAAGGTCAGACCCAGCACCAGCGGCACTGTGAAAAGTTCTATATGTTGTCAATGTTTATCATACAGGGATGGTTAACTTCATAAATATGTGCTAAGTGGCCTCTGAGATTCAGAAGAAAGGAAGTAATGGTGTACACTGATTGACTATTCTAGAACACTAGAAAGAAACGGAGAGACAGTTGAGAAAACTATTTGCTATTTTCCCCAAAGGCTTCCTGCATGTTGCTTATTAATGAGCTATCACCTTTATACTGTTGCTGAATTGATCTAGATACTGAATTTCTAAAGAATAGATAGAAAAACCTCAGTTATACATCATTTTAGGCTTCTAATAATATAACCAATTTTATTCATGGATTCTTTACTATTATTTTGAATGAGACATATAGATTGCTTCTCTATATGATCATAATGAAAAGTTCTTTGGGTAGCTCAGTGTTTTTCATATGCCTTCTCTGGTTTGATTCTAGTATTTGGCTTAGAGAAATATATATTGGTGTTATTTCTGGATTTTACAACCAAGGAGACTGAACATTAAATGCCAGTCTGGGGGCTGGGGAGATGGCTCGGTGGTAGAGAGCACTGTCTGCTTTTCTAAAGGATGCGGGTTCTATTCCGAGTACCTACGTGGTCCAGTTCCAGGGATACAATGCCTTCTGCCCTCTTCAGACATTACATGTGCATAGTACTCAGACATATATGCATGCAAAACACCCATACACATAAAATTTTTAAAAAATCTTTTGAAGAAAAAGTCAGTCTGTAGGTCATTTGATAAGAGAAATAGCCTGCTTTTGAACTCACAACCCCATGGTCCTCCAACCAATGCCCCGGCCATTTCTGCACTTTTGACCTGGTAGAGTGGCAGAAAGAACTCTGTATCACGAGACCCCAACACAGATGCTAACGAGGTCATGGCTGACTCTGTGATGTTGAACAGGCCAGTAAGCTCTTGGGATGCATTTTTTTTTTTTCATGCAGAGAGCACTTTGATTTTTTTAAGTTATGTTGGGCCTTAGGATCCACTGGGATCTCATCCAGGGCCAGTATCAGTGCTGACACGCCCACTTGCAGTACAGAGAAGAGACGAGGAAAGCAGCAGGGCTGTAGGCATCCTATCTATGTCTCTGCTTTGACTTCTACCAAGTGCAAATACCTGGGATCTCCACATAGGAGGGAACTCCCAGGCCCTTAACAAGACCAGCTTTCCCAATCTGTTTCCCAAACTGACATTACCTAGTTTGTTCTTTTTGACCCATCAGCAAAAGTGCTGGAGCCAAATTCTCCTGTCATTTTGGTGCAGGGATGAGCAACAGAAACCCAAATTCCCATCTGGACCCCAGAGAAGCGATAACCTCCTGGCACGAACTGGTCTGAATCCTTTTTCAGGGCAGTGTGAATGTCTAACTACGTGCTTTCGGTATTAAGTCAGCCGCTTTCTCTTCAGTGTTTTAGCCTCTCAGAGGTGGCTGGAGAGCAACGTTTTCTTATTCATTTCCATCATCAGTTCTAACAACTCCTCTTATGCTAACTTAGAAAGATGGAGGATATTGAGGCCAGGGTGCCTACATTTCATTGCAGTTAAGACAAAAACAAATGAACAACAACCCAAATACCCCACCTTATAACCAGTGTCATCCTCTGTCAGGGATCCTGTATAGAAGAGCAACCAAAGACATTAATATGACAATTCCTCAATGGGTAGGAAGGCTCTGCCTCCTTAATGAAAGAGTTAATGTGGGAGCCGGGCGTGGTGGTGCACGCCTTTAATCTCAGCACTCAGGAGGCAGAGGCAGGTGGATCGCTGTGAGTTCAAGGCCAGCCTGGTCTACAAAGAGAGTCCAGGACAGCTAAGAATACACAGAGAAACCCTGTCTCAAAAAAACAAAAAACAAAAAACGAAAAAACAAACAAAACAACAACAACAAAACAAAAAAACAAAAGAGTTGATGTGGGTGCCTATGTTGACTTTTCCTCTTTGCTTGGGAGTCTCTGCCCTTGCTCTTTTGCGGCAAAGTAGACTCTAACTTTTTCCTTTTGTCCTTCCCCATAGGCAAGAAACGAAACCCTGGCCTTAAGATTCCAAAAGAAGCATTCGAGCAACCTCAGACCAGCTCCACGTAAGTTGGCCGGATGATGGCTCTGTTGCAAATACTTGTAATTTTACATGCTTGCCGTGGGAGCTCATTTTTGGACTAGCGAGGGAGGTCTTGACATGGCACATGGTTGTTCAGGGGAAAAAAATACCAGCCCTTTGAGAGGAAAGTTATCCACTCATTTTTCTGAGGTCTAAACAATTGGTTAGTCTACAGTGATCCCTAGCTTTGAAGTCAATGTCTCAGATTACTGGCAGGGTGAGAGCTCCATGCCACTAGGTAGTTGAGATCCCATATGAACCCAGCAAGTTCCCCAGGTGTGGCTTGTCTCAACTTTTCCCTGTCGATTATCAATGAACAGACAAATGAATCCATATGTGTATGTGGCATACTACTCTGAAAGCTGAGTTGAAATGGAGGGGTGGTATTTGATGACGCTTAATCCTCTCTGTAGAAACAGAATGCAGGAAGAGCTAAAAGAATGCCTCTTTATTAGCTGATGCTTTGGTCCAAAGCCCTAAGCGAGCTCAAGTCCCCTTGTATATCTGTGATGCTGCTGGGTATCTCCCATCCACCTGGAGATAAGGAACCAATGCATCTGCCCCATGAGGCTGTGGGAAATCCAAGGCAGCAAATCAGAAAGAGCACCCCCTAGTGTTGGGATGTGCTCATGACAATGACCAAGAGACTGCCCTGGACAGAGGCCCTTGCATTCCACTCGGCAATTCAAAGAGACTGGACTGACTATCTAGGGTAGCTGAGAGACTGTTGGAATATTCCGTTCATGGAGAGCTGTAGGAGGAAATTCTTCCCCTACCTACAGAAATGTTGGGTTGTTTGAAGGAGAGTCTTTTGTCTGCATAGTTGGAGGTTCTCTCCAACTGTAAGTGTAAAAAATGTATAATTCTATTTTTTCAAAGGAATTTATTTCTGGTTTTTAGAGAGCTTGCAATCAACGATGAGGTGTCCTCATGGCGTCTGTACAGGACTCAATTATAGTTAGAAGGGCTTGCAAGGAAGTGTGCATGAAAGTCCTGTGTGCCTTTGACCCAGTCTGCACACCTTCTTGTTAACAACTTAGACAACTATGGAGTGTTCTCCTAATCAAGGAATCCATATTAGAGTGGACCAGAGAATTTATTTGGTTTCACTAGCCATACAAGCACGAGTGTGTGTGTGTGTGTGTGTGTGCGCGTGCGTGTACGTGTGCGTGTGTGTGTGTGTGTGTGTGTGCGCGCATGTGTGTGTGTGTGCATGTGCGTGTGTGTTCTTCAGTGATGGGACTGTTTTATATTCTGAACAATTCTATATGAAGGACATATAGAGTTTCTCTGCACCTATGCCTGCAATTGGAGTTTCCATCATTAAAAGACTTTTTTTTTCCCCTTCGGTGTGGTTATAGATGACTATAGTTTTAACTCAAATATCTCTAATAGTTAATTTTGTAGAAATATTTTTGATGCTCACTTTCCATCCACATATACTCTCTAGTGAGGTGTCTGTGCTTTATGTATGCGTTGGTGGGGCTGTTTGAGCATGTGTGCAGTGCCTGTAGAATCTAGAAGAGAGTACAGGGCCATGTGGAGCTGCAGTTGCAGGTGGTTGTAAGCCAATCTTTAGGGTCCCCTGTACCCCTAAGAGCAGTACACTTTAACTGCTGAACCCTCTCTTTTGCCCCTGTGAATGTCTTTTGCCTATATCTTCTTAGATGATTGTTTTCATTTTTGAATTAAAATTTGGTTAGCATTTCAAAGATACGGGTTTCTCTGTGAAATTTTCACATATATGTACGTGTGTTTGTGTGTGTGTGTATATATATATATTTTTTTTTTTGGTTGTTGTTGTTGTTGTTGTTGTTGTTCTTTCTCACCACCATCACTGCCTTCTGGGATTGACCCCTTTTTCTCTTTTTTACTACACCTCCCCCCACGTGTGTGTGTGTGTGTGTGTGTGTGTGTGTGTGTGTGTGTGTGTACACTATATACCTTCCTGTGGAGGTCAGAGAAAGTCAGTTCTCTTTTTTTACCATGTGGGTCCCAGATACTGAGCTCAGGACCCCAGGCTTGGCGAAGCAAAGACCTTTCTCCACCGAGCTATCCCATTGGCCCCATGATTGGCTGTTGAGTTATTTATATATTCTAGGCACAAGAACTTTCCCAGTTATCTCATTTGAAAGTGCTTCTTCCAGTGGATAATTTGTCCTTTTCGTTTTTGTATCAGGTTTTTTCCACAGGGAAGAAATTTTGATTTCGATGGAACACTGTTTATTTAGTTATTATTCTTTGTTCAGGTTATGTTTCTTCCACATCTAAGAACTTTTGTTGCCTTAGGTCCTGAAGACTCCCAGTGTTGCTGTTTAGAAAATTTAGCTTTACATTGTAGCCCAAGATCCAGTTGGAACTAAGTTTTTGTACAACATACATTGCACGGAGGGTCTCTTGTTTTTTGTTGACACATTCCCATTTGGTGTAGTCCAGTTTGCTGTAAACTGCCCCACCCCTGTGTAATTACTGCCATTTTCCTTTGTCTGATACTAATTGGGCATATTCACTTGGAGCTGTTTCTGGATTTTCTATTCTGTTCTATTGATTTATGGGCCTGCTCCTCATCCAGGCTCACACTAACTTGATTACTGCTATGGGGATTGTGGCTTCTCCCATTTTGTTCTCTTTGAAAATTGATTTTATTATTTTTAATTTTATTATTTTGGGGGGTGCTTTCATATACATATGAACATGTATTCCAAAGTTATGGTGGCCCTTGAAAGAGTCTTTTCTTGTAAGTTTTAGAATAAATTTGTTCTTGTTCACAAACACACTGGCTGACATTTTGTTAGGAGCTGAGCTTAACCTGCTAGTCAGCTCTGAGACAGTGGATATTTCTCACACTGGGGCTGTTAGTGCAGGAATGTACTGTATTTCTCTGGGTATTTAGATTTTTCTTTTCTTTCTTTCACCTGCTTCCTGTGTGTTAGGATTAAAGGCATGCACGACCAGGCCCAGCAATTTCATTGATTTCCTTAACAAGACTTGTTTCATTGCTTTTTGTTTTCAATTTTGTTGCTTTCTAGCATTTTTTAAAGTACCTTTTCCTGAAGCTATCTGTAGTTCTTGGGTTTTTTGTTTTGTTTTGTTTGTTTGTTTGTTTTATTCTGAGATAATGCCTCACTTGCCGCCTTGGCTGGCCTGGGACTTGCTATGTAGACCAGGTTGGCTTTGAACTAATGGAGTTCCAACTGGCTCTACCCCTGTAGTGCTATTACTAAAGGTGTGCACCACCGTGCCCAGCTCCTAAACTTATTTTCTTATATTGAGTTCAGCATGTAATCAGTGTTAAGGCACTTGTCAAATGTGTGAGGCTAGCTCTGTAGCTCTGGATTTGACTTTAGATGCCCCCAGCTATTAAAAAGAAAAAGATATATTCTTTTTTTAATATTTTATTAATTTATTCATATTACATCTCAATTGTTATCCCATCCCTTGTATCCTCCCATTCCTCCCTCCCTCCTGCTTTCCCCCTATTCCCCTCCCCTATGACTGTGACTGAGGGGGACCACCTCCCCCTGTATATGCTCATAGGGTATCTAGTCTCTTCTCGGTAGCCTGTTATCCTTCCTCTGAATGCCACTAGGCCTCCTCATCCAGGGGACACGATTAAATATGGGGCACCAGAGTTTGTGTGAAAGTTAGTCCCCACTATCCACTCAACTGTGGAGAATGTCCTGTCCATTGGCTAGATCTGGGTAGGGGTTCAAAGTTTACTGCATGTATTGTCCTTGGCTGGTACCATAGTTTGAGCAGGACCCCTGGGCCCAGATCCACCTGTAAAATATATTCTTATACCAACCACTCAGATGCCTTACAATCCTCTTCTTTAAGATTTTGATTATTTATTCTTTCCTAATATTTACCATTTTTTGGTATTTTATGAATTTTAAAAGTATTTCTTGGTAAAAGCAAATGGGCTAGAACTCAAGCAAGGACAGAATTGGTTTCTAGTCTGTCTCTCTTGGAATAGAGCATAGGTTTAATATATGGTTCATTTCACTGTGTACACCTGAGAGCATCATTCAATGGACGTTAGCATCTTTGCTCATAGAGCCTTAATAATGAAGCTCACACTTACCTCTCAGGATAGAGCTTTGGGCATTTTGTAATTTTCTAAGCAACCTTTGGTATTGCCTGGAGACTTTTACTGTCTCCCACTTCTGCTGTGCAGAGAGCCTGGGATGGGGCACCATCCCTTAGCTTGTGTGGACTCATGGCTTGCTCACTGATGCCAGTCACTGATGCCAGGCTGTCTTTGCCTCAGGTTTCCGAGTTGTCGCTTCCCCTTGATTGGTAGTAATTAGTTCAAAATGAACTTTCTACTAATAATTATCTGTTCGTTTAACCTTGACAAGGCACTCGGTCTGTGTGGTGGGGAGTTGTTCTTATCCACTTGAGAAGTGAAACTGTAGGCCGTTGGAGGGTGAGATGCTGTGTGCAAAGTCTCATATTTGGACTCTACACTTCTCTGGTTGAACACCTTAGTTTAGGCACGACTCCTCGTTTGCACCAAGCTCTGGTTGCTTCTTCAAAAGAATAGGACCTAAGTGATTTGGTCACTACTGAGATCAGAGGTCCTCAACTGTATGTGACCCAGCTCTTGGTCTATTATAATAGGTGGCCAATGAAAGGTAGCTTTACGTTCTTTAGCGTTATGGCATAGCTTTCAAGCATACAAGCTGGCATATAATAAACCTAGGGATATTGGAGGCTCAGTTATCTTCTTAGCTAGATGTGAGATCAGAGCTAATAGTTCATGGTTGGTAAATGAGAATCCTTGACCTCTACAGTGAGAAGCCATTGTGTCATCATCTTATTGAAGAATCTGAAATCATGTTATGGCTTTTGATGTCAGTTCTTCCAACTGAAGTGGACACAACAGAACCCACAAAAGTTAAAGCCGTTTTAAATAAATTAACCCAGTAACACTTCTGGCCCAAGTGGGAGCTTAATAAAATGAACAACTAATGCGTATAATGGTAATCAATTAGCAGGTGGGTGTTTAATAACATAGATGAATAATACACATGACATTAAGTAGTGAGTTGATCACTTGCATAGCAAGTGGGTGTTTAATAAAGTAAATGAATAATAATTGTAATAGTAACCAACACACTGTTTCCTTGCATAGAGTTGTAGAGAAATAAGTAATTATCAAACTAGGCCATCACTGGTGTTCATATGAGACACCAGTCTTAGGTGACCTTTGGGATACTTGTGGTCTTCCAGGGGAAAATTTCTCTACTAAGTTTTCTTATTTCCTCAGAGGAATAAAATATTGAACAATTGACAAGAATATCCACCCACGGTTTTAGCTTCCTGTTGAGTCTCAACACCTCAGGCAAACTAATATATCCAACCCTGGACAGAGGGAGCATGGTGTCAGCTAGCCCAGCTTGGGCTGTCGGTCTTGGCCGCATCCTTTGATGCTTTTGGCAGACTTGATGAGCCCAGAGGCCCAAGGCTTGGATGGATTAGTCATTTTCATTAGAGGCCTGAGTATTGGGGACCCATCCCTTGATTTGGTTCAACTTGCATGGGAGTCATGGAGTGGATGAAGTATTTTATCCAGCTCTCTTCCTTCTTCCTTCTCCTTAGGTCAAGGGTGAGGATCAGGTGATGTGAGTTTTACACTCAGTGTAGTTGACAGTTATGTTTCTTCATGAAATCACCAAAGTGTTCTGGTTTTCATTTTTCTTCACTTGGAAAATGTCATCATGCCCTATTATGTTGAGGTGAATTGTAAACAGAGTACAGAGTCAGGGCCAGCGAACATTTGGGAAAGCTAGAGAATAAATATTTTGGGTTACAGTGAGCCATGATGGCATCAGTTGTCTACCCTTTGTTGACTACTCTTATAGGATATGGTAGAGTTATTACATTTATGAAAATCACTCATAGCTGGGCCGCAAGCTGTAGTTTGCTGAGCCATGATTTAGAATAGGAGCTGTTAAATCTGGAAGAGGTCCTGTCCAATGACGTCACTGGTTGGCAGAATATGGAAGTGGCCATGAGTATTCAGTGACCTTTCTCCTTCCTCCATCGGTTTGCCAAGGAAGGGTGTTAAATAGTTGCAAAAGACTTAATTATCCGTCATGCATTTCAAGTTACATCTGTCTTCCTTTTAAAGGGATATTACAATTAGTGCAAACAAATTGGTAACAACCAAGGAAAAGTAGCTCTGACTGTTTTAAGAATGAGGAATTGGAGGCTGGAGAGACAGTCCAGAAGGTAGGAATGCTTACTTCTCTTGCAGAGAAGCTGAATTCAGTTCTCAGCACATGCACAGGGTGGCTCCCAACCACCTGTGATTCCAGTTCCGGGGGAATCTGACGTCCTCTTCTGGCCTCTACAATCATGTGTATATACCCACTCACAGATACACACAGAAACATAACTTTAAAAGAATGCAAATAAATTTTTTTTTTATTTTTTATTTTTTTGCAAATAAATATTTTTAAAAAGGGATGAGAAATTAGTTTTTAGAAACTTGATTCTTCTGGAAGGCTTTTCTGAAGAAAAATTGCCTGCTTGGAAGCAGTACACACATATGCATTGTGAGACGTGCACGATACTTTAGTTTTGTTTGCTTTCCCTCCCCCCAAGCTCATGTTTAAAGTTAGCCTAGAAAAGCCCTCGGTGTTCTGCTAAACTGAATGATATTTGAAGTAAGGGAAGGCTTGTCATGAGAGTGTTAGCTTGACAATCATATCTGTGTTTGTATCCCTATTTTGTCTTCATTATTTTATCTGTGTACTTGCTTTCAGCAGAAAAGACAAAACCAGAGTCCACAGGGGTTGGGGAAATGAGAGCATTCAGGAAGGCTTTCAGTGTCCTTTCTGTTCCTGTGTGATAAGCGCTCAGACCGAAGGCAATTCGAGGGAGGGAAGGATGTATTTGGATTGTACTTCCAGGTCACGGCCCATCATTGAGGGAAGTCAGGGTAAGACCAGAACCAGGAACTTGAAACCACAGTGGGCCTCTGCTCTCTGGCCCAGCCACAGGCTTTCTTATCTAACCCAGGTCCCCGTGTCTAGGAATGGCGCCACCTAGGAGCTGGGTCTTCCTAGGCTGATTAATAATCAAGACAGTTCACAGACATGGCCACAGGCCAGTCTGCTCTCAGCAGTTCCTAAATCAAGATGTTCCTCCCAGATGATTGGATGCTTGTCAAGTTGACAGTTAAATCGCACCAGGGTGGCCAGTGACTTTTACTTACCTCTCTCCCTTTTATCTTCTCTTCTCCCACCGGTCTTTCCCCTATTTCCCTTTATTTTATTCTGCAGACAGTTCCGCCATGAATGTGCATCCAAGGCGCCTTGAGTTGCCAGGCAGTTTGTGCTTTGTAAGGGTAGCGCGCGTGATGCTCCCTGACTGCACCCGCTGTTGGTCCTGCGCGTTTGATCATGTTACCCACAGGTGTCTTGGCATCTCTTACTTTCGGTGCATTTGTTCTGAGAAGGTGCTTTCCTCGGTTCCTGGTTAGGTAACACAGCCGGAGCCAAACATCGCCCTCTTCAGTTGATTTCTACCAACCCAGAGCACAGATAATAAAAATTAATGCCCAGGAGGGGGACTATGGAAACACAAAGTCAGCAGACCTTTGGGTCCTGAGACAATCCGAGAATAGAATGTTCACTATGTACAGGAGACATGTTGCTGAACTTGCCTCTGTAGATACAAAAGATGGGAATCAGGAGACCTGAGTTCTTCGCCTCCCTAGACTTTTCAGTCATCTAAAGAAGTTGTGGGGGTAGGGGCATAATTATGGAAATAAATGGTAAAAATTGCTGAATATGTTGGTACTCTCAGATGAATGAAAGGGGCTGAAGCATATCACCGTAGCGTTCTTGCCTCTGTCAGGACTTCGTAAGCTTTTTCCATTCATGACTCCTTTTTGGTCAACAAACTTTTAAATAAAACCTTGTTTATATAGGTACTCAAAAGTAATACATTATATATCCGAATCTACTGATAATAAGTCATAAGTGCCTTTAAGAAAATTCCTTGGCATATATATTTATATGCCATATATATGGCATATATATATATATATATAACTTGCCCATTCATGAATAATTAAGGCCAACTTGCATACTGTTGTGACAGATGTACTTGTTTATTTTTACATCTGCAATTTAATCGTGGCTGAATATTTGATACCGCAGTATGTAGAGTGTCTTCAATGTTTTTCAGAGTTGACTGGTATTTTTATTTAATAACTGTCAGTACTGAGAATGCCAGTTGATATAACAATGTGTTGCAAAACAGCAAGACTACATTTAGAGCCATCTCAGAGATTGTTGGAAATTCTGGCCTAAACCAAAAGTCAAAATACACTTAATAATTGTTAAAATACACTTAATAATTGTTTTATGAGATTCAAGTCAGCAACTCAGGCAGCATTTTTTCGAAACTAGACATTACAATACAATACACACCACTTGGATACTTAAACACCAAGGAGTAGTAGTAGGACAGTATTAGAGCCTTGTTTCCCATCATGAAACCATTACGTGTCTATGCAAGCAGAAAGCTTTGTATGTCTAGTGAAAACACATCAACTGTAATACACAGCAGTCTAAAGTTGCATCCAAGAGGCCTCAGGCAGTGCTCATTGGTGTTTCGTGGCATGCAACAACAGCATGTGCCATAGAAAGAGTGTGAGTGTGTTGTGTGCTCAGAACCCACGCTACAGTGAGGCCGCCCGTGCCACACAGGTTGAGTGCCACCAGACACATCTTCATTTCATTATGGGTTTGATGTTCATTGAACCTTTGGTTGCTGCACGTTCAGGAACCTTTTACTATTGTCAGTTTTCCATAACCACGACAGTTATACAGGACATGCATGGGTCATGACCCATGACTTTAAAAAGCTTTCCCTTTTAATGTGTGATGCACACGGATCTTATTTATCGACTATTTACGATAGGGACTTGGAGTACCTCGGTTAATACTCGTTCCTACACCACCAAGTATATGTATGGATGAATATCCACATGTTAACGAAGAAGTAGCTACTCAAAGAGATGATGTGAGAGTAAAACCTCAGTGCATTTTACATCAGACCCCACACTCTTCCCATTATTTCTCTGTTTGCTTGACTATGAACTTGCACCAGTTTCCTTAGAGCAAATCTGCCGGCTGCCCTAATTTGGGAAGGATGTGGTTGACCAGATGTCTCATGCTGCTTCTTTTACCCCTTATCTTTCTTAGGCCACCTCGAGACTTAGACTCCAAGGCTTGCATTTCTATTGGAAATCAGGTGAGAAAAGCCGCACAGGTCTGATGGATACTCAGACCTCTTCATATGTACGCTTCCCTCACTGAACACGGAAGAATTTGCTTCCTGTGGCAGAACGTCAGAGGATGGGCTAAAAAAAAGGTTTTGACTTCAAAGGGAACTGACTCGGTGCTTTCACTGTTTTGGAGTTGTAAATAGCAAACAACGATTGGGATCCTCATGCAAGGCATTTGAGGGCAACAGATGGTTCTCTTAGGAGGGTGTTTCTCAAGGCCACGTAGGTCTAGTTACTATCAGCCAGTCACGGATCATAAGGAGCCGTAAGATCGATTCAGAGGCACAGTTTGAATGCTGAGTTGGGAGGAATTGTGTCTGTTGCTGGGGACAAGCAGGTTGTCTACCATGGGAGCCTAAATATTTTCTGGTCCTCCTTGCTTTGAGTGTCACCTAGACATGTTAAAAAAAAAACAAACATGTGACCCATGGGGCCGGAGAGATGACTCAGTGGTTAAGGGCACTGGCTGTTCTTCCAAAGGACCTAGATTCAAATCTCAGCCACCCACATGGGCAGTTCATAACTGCCTGTATTCAAATTCTAGGGGATCCGAAGCTCTCATCCAGACATACTATGGTGGCAGAACACAGATGTAAATAAAATAATTAAACAACAACAACAACAACAACAAAAAAAAACTTGTGGCCCAGCTATCATACCAAGGACATCAGAAGAAAGCAGACAGAGGGCAGCATGCTCTGTGCTTAGTTTTCACTTTGCTCTCGTGTAACTGCTTTTCCTCCTCGCAGAACTTTGAGGTGAAGGCGGATGACCTGGAGCCTATAGTGGAGCTGGGACGAGGTGCGTACGGGGTGGTGGAGAAGATGCGACACGTGCCCAGCGGGCAGATCATGGCAGTGAAGGTAGAGTTGACGTTCCGAAGAATGTTTTCTTTCTTCAGTGTATTCATATGCCCATCTCAACTGTGAATTGTGCCCCCCCCTCCTTTTTTGGCCCTTTTTTACAGAAGCAAAACAACCCGCCATGGACTGTAAAAGAAACACTCTTTTTTTTTTTTTGATCAGTGTTTCCCTTGAATGTTGAGGAAGGTTCTTGTCAGCCATCCTCATATCTGCTTTCTATTTATTCTCTGTCTTCCCTGTCTTCCACTTTTAATTGTTAAAAAAGATTTATTTATTACATATACAGGGTTCTGCTTGCATGTACACTTGCACACCAGAGGAGGGCACCAGATCTCATTATAGATGGTTATGAGCCACAATGTGGTTGCTGGGAATTGAACTCAGGACCTCTGGAAGACCAGACAGTGCTCTTAGTCACTGAGCCACCTCTCCAGCCCCTTAAAGAATCTTTTAAGAGAGATAGATAGATAGACCAATAGATACATAGATACATGGATAGATGATAGAGAATGTGTGTGTCTGTGCATGTTTATGCACATGGGTGCAGTACCCTTTGAGGCCAGAAGAGGATGCCAGATCTCTTGGAGCTGTAATTATAGGAGATTGCGAGCCACCTGATATGCGGTCCAGGAACTGAACTCTGGTCTTAAATAAACACAGTATGTGCTCTTAACCACTGAGGCATCTCTCTAGACTCTAATACTATGTAACTAATTACAGTTAAGGTAATTAATAGTAATTTAAATACCTCATCTAATACAAATCTAAACCAAAATTTCCTTGATTAATTATATCAAAGTATTGTTATTCTGTTGTTTGATCAAATCAAATTCTAAACAAACTCCTCTTTCCCTACATATTTTGTTTTGTTTTGTTTTTGCTTTTTTTTTTTTTCCAAGACAGGGTTTCTCTGTGTAGCCTTGGCTGTCCTGAACTCACTTTGTAGACCAGGTGGGCCTCGTACTCACAGTGATCCACCTGCCTCTGCTTCCCGAGAGCTGGGATTACAGCCATGTGCCACCATGCCAGGCTTCATATTTTGTTGTTTTAACTGACTTTGAAAATAAAGAAGCCAAGACTGAGAAAGAAATTTGTCTGTATTTGTTGGGGGAAGGGTTAAATGTATTTAGTGTTGACTGCATAGATTACGAACTTTGGGCAGCAGTTTAGAGTCAGCCTACATGCCTTAAGTAGCTTCTGAGTAGTCTAGAGGTCACCTTAGGATGTGGAAAGCTGTGTGTCCAGATGACAGCAATTTTATGCTAGAGTCACAGTCATCTGTGGCTTTTGTCATGCACATTTGTCCCAGAATGGCTTCCCTAAGGCTACCTAAGGTAGACTATAACTATGGTAGCCATGGTATCAACACTCCCCTAAAGAGGGGATCTTTGCCTTTTCTGCTATTTTACTTTTGTGTTAAAGATTTATTTTAATTGTATGTGTATGTATGTGTGTGTACCAGACCTCATGTATGTGCACCATGTGTGTGCAGTGTTTACAGAGGCCAGAAGAGGGCATCAATTTTCCTGGAACCGGAATTAGAGACAGCTTGTGAGCGGCCATGTGGGTGCTGGGAACCGAATCTGGTTCCTCTGCAAGACAGCAAGTGCTTTTAACTCTTGAGCCATCTCGCCAGCTCCTGGCTGGTTTACTTCTTCTAAAACCTTAGTACCCCTTAAGCAGAAAGTATTCAGTGTCATCACACAGACATAAACAGTAAACCAGATTGCTTTTCCAGCTTTGAAGTGCTTACCCACATACTTGCCCACTCTCTGAAATACACCATGTGTTAGCTTCTAAGCAGAGGCTGGTTAGGAAGCCAAAAAAATGGTCCGCCATCTTCTCTGGTGGGTCCCTGCCTTTCCAGCTGACTTTCCCTCAGTGCAGTAACCGTACATTTCCCGTTGTGTTTCCACTCAGAGGATCCG
Source organism: Acomys minous (assembly GCF_964271855.1). Taxonomy (NCBI): domain Eukaryota; kingdom Metazoa; phylum Chordata; class Mammalia; order Rodentia; family Muridae; genus Acomys; species Acomys minous. The sequence continues at coordinate 102,401,614 of NC_140493.1, forward strand.
GGCCACTGTCAACAGCCAGGAGCAGAAACGGCTACTGATGGATCTGGATGTTTCCATGAGGACAGTGGACTGTCCTTTTACTGTCACCTTCTATGGTGCACTCTTCCGGGAGGTACGCGTCTCTGATCTCTGCCAGGCTGCTCTTGGGATGACAGTCTCGTTCGCTTTTAAATGATTTGAAAATCTTGAGGGGGCATTGCCCCTTTCTTCCAAGAGCTCAAACAAGAAATAGCCCTTTGGGAAAGTTGTTGGTTATTTTTGCTTTCCCCCCCTTTCCCCTCCTAATTGACCATCCCTGAACTTCTTGGTCTCCAGGGCGATGTGTGGATCTGTATGGAGCTTATGGATACGTCACTAGATAAATTCTACAAACAAGTCATTGATAAAGGCCAGACAATTCCAGAGGATATATTAGGGAAGATAGCAGTTTCTGTGAGTACATCCTGAAGGACAATGGGGCAAGTGTGTTTGCCTGATAACCACCATCTAACACATTATCTGTTGGGTAGGTGTCAGCGGGTGGCTAAATAAATGCTTTTTTCTTAACAGTCTTTCTGTAGTACATGCAGCCATTGGCCTGGTTTGCTAAACCATGCCAAATGCCTCTATCTTAGTTTTCTTTCTTTGCCTGTGATAGACAAAACAAAAAAAAGCAAAACAGAACAACAATAACAACAACAAGCCTGACAGAAGCAACCTAAGGGGGAGAAGGTTTATTTAGCCCACAATTCCAGGTCACAGACCGCCCTTATAGAGAAATCAAGGTGTCAGGAACTCCAAGTAGTCAGCCACATTCCATCCGTAACCAAGGGCTGAGAGCAATGAGTTAATGCACGCATTTTTCTTTCTATATTGTAATGCAATCCAGAACCTTCTACCCAGAGAATGACGCCACCCACGGTGGGCAGGGTCTTCCCACTTGAATGAACAAAATCAAGACAGTGTTCCACAGACAAGCCCAGTGGCCAACTTGATCTAGACAGTCTCTGTTTAGGCTCTCCTTCAAGGTGACTCTAGACTGTGTCAGGTTGACAATTTACTCACCAGCATGGCCTCCAAACTTATATTCATCGCCCGTGACTACCGTTCCTCCATCTGTACTCAGGCATACTTTAGTTCAACTTTCATTTGTAGAGATTTCAATGTCTTCTTAACACCAAGGTGTGAAAGGAATTAGACAAGGCAACCTTGATGACGACCAAGGTTCAGGAAGGCGGAGGAAAGATGATGCTTAAGAGGGATGAAGGAGGCATCTCTGCTGTAAGATAAGATCCTCCTTGGTGGGATAAGTACAGTTTAGGTAACTTCCCATTGTTTTCCTGATTAGGGCCACTACTATTGGAGAAAACCACTCATTCAGCAACTTCGGGCAGGGAACGTTAATAGAGTTCAACGGTCTTAACACCCAGCTTCTTTGCAGTGATGGGGGTCAACAAATCTACTCTGTTTCTCTTGCAGATTGTAAAAGCATTAGAACATTTACACAGTAAGCTCTCTGTTATCCATCGAGGTAAGCCGGGGGGGGGGGGGGGGGGGAGAGCTGCCTTGGCAGTTGCTTTTGCTAAGTTCCTTTCCTTTTTCCCCCGGCGTTTCCTTTCCTCTCCCACTCTTCCCTGGATGTCATAGGGATAGGATTCAGTTAGGCAACAGGGCTGAAGGGTTTTCCTATGGGATTGTATAAAAACTGTAAGTAGTTGTGTTAATCTTCTGTTACTGTAACAAAACACTTGGCACGGTCAACTGATAAAGAGGAAAGGTTCACAGATTTGAAGGTTTCGGTCTCTGGTTTACTGGTCTTGTTGCTCTTTGGCCAGTGGTGCGGTAGCACGAGATGGTGGGCCCATGCTGTAGAGGAAGCTCATTCACCTATGGCTCAGAAGGAAAGGGAGATGATGAGATGCACATCCCATAAACTCCTCCGATGGCAGTCCCCAGTGACCTAAAACATCCCCCCAAGGCCTACCTGTTAAAGGTTTCAGCATCTTTTGATAGGGCTAAGCTGAGGACTAAGCCTGTAGTAATTAGGCTTTTGGAAGACGTTCAGGATTCAGGCTGGAAGCCATGGGCATTTTTCGTCTTGGCTGAGAATATAAGAACAAATGAATTTTTATATTATACCTAAATTGATTAGAAATCATTGAGATATAGATATCATTGAGAACTTGAGAGGACCCAAGGGAAAACCTAGCTTGTATTAGTTATCCTGTAGGAGGAGGTGGTTAGAAAAGCATAGTCACATGACAGATCAGAACCTGTATCTCAACAAGGTCCCCAGATGTGTCTATGCAGATGCAGCGTGGAAATCTCCAGAACAAAGCGGAGCCTTTCCAGGCTGCAGGAAGTGGGAAAATGACTTTGTCTGCTTTTTTTTCTTCCTTTTTCCCATCCTTCCTTTTCTCCTGTTATCTCTTAATTTCTACTTATTTTACTTGTATGTGCATATGTGCACCTGTGTACATGCCTGTATGTGTGTGTGTGTATGTGTGTGTGTGTGTGTGTGTGTGTGTGTGTGCGCACGCGCACGCGTGCGTGTGCATGTGGGCTTGCTCACCATGCACATATGTAGAGGATGTCAGGTTCTTGCTCTGTCAGTCTGTCTTATTTCTTTGAGTGAAGATCTTTCACCAAAGCAGCTAGCAAACCCAAACTCCAGTGATCCTCCTTTCTCCTCACAGAGCTGGGTCACTGGTGGACATGGTCAGGGCTAACTTTTAATGTGGGTTCTAGGGATTTGAACGCAGGTCTTTCATACTTGCATTGCACAGTGTGTGCTTTTATGTGCTGAGACATCACCCCAGATGTATCTGTTATATCTTCATCTGTCTACTTATCTAATCTATTCACCCATCCTTTACTATCCACTTATAAAATAATTCTTGTAAATTTTGTTTTTACTTACGTGTATGTGTTTGCTTTCGTATGTGTGTCTATGCCACATTAGTGCAGAGCCCACAGAAGCCAGAAGAGGGCACTGTGTCCTGGAGTTAGAGTAACAGGCTGTTTTGTGCACTGCCTGCCGTGCAGGCTGGGATCTGAATTTAGGTCCTCTACAAGAGCAGCAAGGCATCTCTGTAGCCTCCAAAGTCACCTTTAGAACAGATGTTTTTAATAACATTAAAAAGACTTAAGAGTCATCTAGGAAAATCTGTTCTTTAAAAATTCTGTATAGGGATTCTCAATAATTAGAAAAACATCAATCAAACATCCTGGAAATAGGAAAGCACCATATATGGAAGCGGTATAAAAAAAAAAAAACCCTGGAGCTAATTATTGCTGGAAGGTTCTAGTTAGGGACAGCTTGGACTTTGTACAGTAAGTGGGTTTTTTGGGAAACGTAGTAAAGGTTCTTATGGCCACTAAGGATTGTTCGTGGGGGTACTTCTTAAACTCTGTGAACTTGGGTATGTTGTAAAACCCTGAGCAGTGTACCTGCTCTTGCCAGCATCAGTTAGTAGCAGTAAATCTGGGAAAACAGGAGCGAGGGATATAAGAAGGAAGTGGGATGATGGATAAGAACAAGCATGCGGATTATCTACAGCTGTAGGGTGTAGAGGAATGTTCATTCAGAACATGGCTATTCTGGCAAGAGATCAATGTGTGGTTAATGCATTTAATCTAAGAGACAGGTAAATAGATCTGAGTTCAAGGCCAGCCTGGTATAGAGTATCAGGCAAAGAAAAGCTTAGAGCCAGGTGTGGTAGGCCAAGTCTTTAATCCCACATGAAAGTAAAGTTAGTTTGTAGAAGGAAGCCACCCATGTTTGAAAGTGACGTCTCATTGAGTGGCAGAAAAGGTGGTGAATCAGAGAGGACTTGCTGGGATAAGATACGCCCAACTCTCAGGAGAACAGAGAAGAAAGAGAAGCTTCGTAAGAGGCAGTTTTACAGGGAGAGTTTTACCAGGACAGAATAGAGAGATGGGCTGGAGATAGAGATAGAGATAGATAGATAGAGAGAGAGAGAGAGAGAGAGAGAGAGAGAGAGAGAGAGAGAGAGAGAGAGAGAACTCAGATGAAGATGGAACAGGCCAGAAAATGAGAAGAAGCCAGAAGATTAGAGCAGATTGTTGAGTTAGTTTGGGGCCAAGCAGAGCAATTCCGGGCTGAGAGAGAAGCCAGATTGAATAAGTCAGCTGGGAGAAGAGTTTGAGTCAGAACAGCTGAGTTGAACCAGCCAGCCCAGAGCTCAGAAAGAACAAGTAAGGGTGAGCTCATTAAGCAGTAAGTCTCAGAGGCTGAAAACATTCTAGGCCTAGGTTAGATTGTATGGAGGCTAGAAGCTTCCAGGACTAGGGCTAGGTTAGCAGAAGGAGGCAGTTAGCCTCCCAGACATCAATTGAGCAAGAAGAATAAAAGATAACATTACAGTGGAAGTTGTTTGGACATTTTCCTTCAAAATATTGAAATATTCAAATTTTACTACAATTTATATACAAAGCAATGGAAGTAATGAAGTGATATTTGGTATGTCATCCAGTTTAATAGGAAAAATAGTTAGGGAATAACTTAAATTCTTTTCTTTTCTTTTCTTTTCTTTTCTTTTCTTTTCTTTTCTTTTCTTTTCTGAGACAGGGTCTCCTGTAGCCCAGGACAGTCTCAGACTTGCTATGTAGCTACAGGATCCTCCTGCCTCTGACTTCCAAGGTCCTGCGATTACAGGCCTGTGCCGTCATGCCCAACTGAAGGCCTATCCACAGAATAAATCTATCCTTTTTCTTCTATGTCATTTCCGGAAAGTGTCACAAAGGGCAAGCATTTCCTGAAGTTTCTAATTCCATCACCTAGAGAGAGCCACAGCTCATTGGGGCATTCCATTGGGTGGGTTCTGTTTTTATAACCCGAAAAATTCATTTATTACCCCTTCTTCAGTGACCAGCCCGCATTTGAGCATGCCTGGGTTTATAACATTTTACACCACGGCAGCCTCCGATGAATCTCCTGTAGTGGTTTCAATCAAAATGTGTTGCTGGGGCCATACTTGGCACATTGTTTGTTACTCTCTTCCTTTTAAGTCTTCAACCTCTTTACTTTCACACTGAGTATTCAATAGAGTACTTTATGTGTATATGTGGTGTGTGTGTGTGTGTGTGTGTGTGTGTGTGTGTGTGTGTGTGTGTTGTGTAGAGTGTGGGTGTTTGTGTGCCACTGCTTGCTTGTAGAGGTCAAAGGGCAACTTCAGGTGTTGGTCTTTGCTTTCCATCCCACTTGAGACAGTATCTTCTTGTTTGTTGCTATGTACATCATGGTAACTGGGGAGTCCCCTGTCTGTGTTTCCCTTCTCCCTAAAAAAACCCCTGGGGTTTCAGAGACACAGTGCACCAGACCTTTTACACACATGCTGAGTATTGAACTCGGGCCACTGTGCTTGGATGATGAATGCTTCCAGCCACCGAGCCATCCGCCCTACCCTGAAGGACCACTTTGGTTTGGTACTCATTTTTAAAGTTCTTATTACATGTATGGAGGCAATGATGTGATAAGCGAAGCTAAGGAGACACGTTTTCTCATTTGAAGAGTCATGATCCTGAAAGACACAGACAAAATGTGAGGAATTAAAAACCAAGTGGAAAGGAGCAAGCTGTGTGCCGCCTCTTAGTCAGCATCGGTGTGACATTTGTATTGGGCAGCTTGGCCAATGCAGAGGTGCAAGACAAGTGGAGAGTCTAGCGCCCTCTAGTGGTGAAGAGGTAACTCTCCATTCTTTCTTTCAGATGTCAAGCCTTCTAACGTGCTCATTAATACGCTGGGCCAAGTGAAGATGTGTGATTTTGGAATCAGTGGCTACCTGGTGGACTCTGTTGCTAAAACGATTGATGCAGGTTGCAAACCATACATGGCTGTAAGTACAACACTCAGAGGGATGTGTGTGTGTGTGTGTGTGTGTGTGTCTGAGAAATGCACCTGCTTGCAAAACCGGGCCAGAAAATAAGAAATGGATGACTATGAGGGAAAAATTGAAATGTCCCCCAGATTCAAGAAATAATCTGCATTGTACCATTTTCTTAAAGATCTTATGTCAGAAATCATTCACTTGCCCCATATATTGTTTCCATAATTTGAGATTGCTGTAACAAAATACCATAAACTGGATATCTTACAGAACATGGATAGTTTTTTTTAAATGTTTTTTTTTCCCCCTGGAAAGTCCAAGATGAAGCTATTGGAAGGTTCAGGGTGTGGGGAGGGCCTGCTTCTCTGGCTCATTCGAGGCTCCTTTCTGGGTCTTCAAATGGTAGAAGGATCAGAGGATTTCTCCAAGGCTTCTTTTATGGGGATACTAACCTCATTCACAAGGAACCCACCCCAACTCCACAGTCATCTTGTAAAGATACAACTTCCTGTTATGGTGACAGGTGGGATAAGGTTTTTAACACGTGCAATTTGGGGAGGACACAAACATGCAAACCATAGCATATATATGCTTGTAACTAATGTGCATTGCCACACAGCTTTACACACCAACTTAGCTTGGTTGCTGAGGCCGGAAGGCTATGGAGAACTTACATTACCCACACAGGCAGCTGTGGTCATCACAGACACCTAGGATGTGCGTAGGTTCACTGCCCACTAGTGAGAACCTGAGATCCTTTCAACCAGAGGAACACATCCGTCTTGGACTGGATTTGTGTTTGGGAATTGAAAACTGCTGGTGCATGTGTGAGTAAAAGCCCCTGAGGTCTCTTAAGTCAGGCGGTAGATAGGAACTTTTCCACAGGTTCTTTCTAGCGAGTTTCGAGCTGTCGATATTTTTAGCCAGGGATGATTTTAGTGGACGGAAGAGCTTTTGAACACGTCCCTCGCTTCTTCTTAGGGCAGTTAACATTTGTAACGAGGGGTGTGAATTCACTGCTGCCTCTAAGAAAAGGCCACTGTAAAGAAGAGTTACCCTGCAGAGATATTTCATAGCTTGTGATTACCCAGTCTTTTGGCCCGGGAGGCATCCTGACAGAGTTGCACAAGTCGTATGGCGGTGGCGACTGGTGCTGTCTCCACCGTGGGGTTGATCGAGCTGCACGTGGGCCTCTCGGTTGTCAGTCCATTCTTTAGCTGTCTGTCTCCTTTCCAGCCTGAACGAATAAACCCGGAGCTCAACCAGAAGGGCTACAGTGTGAAGTCTGACATTTGGAGTCTGGGCATCACGATGGTAACCTATGGTCATCACAGTGGGCTATAAGGGTTTGAGCACAGAACTGGGTGGCTACAGGCTTTGGGGACCCAGAGGCAAATGGCCTTTGGTATCATCCTCGGGCACCCTTTCCTGTGTGAGATGGCAGGTCGTTTTCCAAGGCTGATAGTTTACGGTGGAGGCAGGGTGGAAACCCTACAGACAGACCTGGCAGTCTGAATTTTTCACCTTTTTCTGTCTTTCACTTGTCCTGTGGCTTTTCATAACTTGTGTATTCTCACAGGCCACCTTTCTGGTAGAAAGATTAATGTATTCCTTATAATTTAAATTAAAAGATTAAAAGTAAGACAAGAAGGTTAAGTTGCAAAAAGAATGCTAATGTGTGTGGGCCCTGATAGGCCAAATGCACTAAGCTATAGTTTCTTTTTGTTTTTTGTTTTTTTAGTTTTATGAGACCAGATCTCATGTCGGCTAGGCTGGCTTCAAAATCTGTATGTAGCCCAGGATGGCTTTGAACTTCTGATCTTCCTCTCTATATCCCAAAGTGCTGGGATTAGAGGCATGCACCACCATGCTTAGTTTGATAACATGCTGGGGATCAACCCCTAGACTCATGGATTCATGGCAGACGCTCCGCCAGCTGGGCGACGCCCCCCAGCTCTGTACTGAACATTTTCATGCTGGAAATTTTGGGTGTTGAAGTTATATCTAACCTAAGAACACAGTAACGGAGAGTGTACTTTTCAAAACATGGCACTATGGCCACACAGTCAGTGCCTTATCTGTAACTCTGTGATTGTACATTTTCAGTATATCTCTGAGGTCTGGAATTATCCACTGTGGTCCTGGCCTCTGCCCAGGACCAGCAGCTGATTATATCCAGTGAGTTATTCCATGTCCCTGCCCAGAAAACATGTGATTCTGTAACAGCAGAGTGGCCTTTACGCAACTCAAAAAAAAAAAAAAAAAAGTTCAGTCATTTCCATCCTGGGTAACTTCCCCCCCCCCCTTTTTTTCCATTTCACCAAGAGACCTGTAGGTGGCAGCAGAGGCACAGTGCTGCCAAAGCCATTTCCTTTTCTGGCCAGATACTTGAAAAACTGGTTGCTTCCTGGATTGAACTTGAATGCTCTTGGCTGATTTTTTTTTTTTTTAATGAAATAGCCCTGGGTGTAATCAAGGAACTCATTTATTTAGGTATGTTTAAATATCTGTTGCTGGTAAGATAATATTTAAAAAAAAAAAAAAACGAGCACTGAGATTTTGTGAGAGCGGGTTATTAGCTTATTTTTCTTCCCTAATTGTACTTGAGGTTCATCTCTAGTCCTCCTAAAAAGAAACGCAGCTGCTTCCCAGTTACCCCTTCTTAAATGGTTGCCTCTCCCCGTTTCCCTCCTTCCAGATTGAGCTGGCCATCCTCCGGTTTCCCTATGATTCTTGGGGAACTCCCTTCCAGCAGCTGAAACAGGTGGTAGAAGAGCCTTCACCACAGCTCCCCGCAGACAAGTTCTCCGCAGAGTTTGTTGACTTTACCTCGCAGTGGTAAGAGAACCCTGCATCCCACAGACCTGTGCCAAAGAAGACAAGTCCTTCCCACGGCTCCCCTCCACGGGGTCTGGTCCATCACATGCGCTCATCCTAGAAGCATCCCTGGAGTGTGCCCTCCGTGCTGCAGAACACAGCCCTTGCCTCTACCCCCAATTCCAAGCCTAGTAGGGACTCACTTAAGGCAACGTTTATTCAATGATGGCGGCATTACGAGGCATTATGACTGGCAACACCAGGGCTGGAGATATGCGTAGGGTATTTGGAGTATTTAAATTCAGGTGGGCTCTTTATTTGGAGGAAAAGAAATCCTGAGCTGAGGCCATTGGGGGTGTTTCCCCACCTAAGGGAAGTAAGGACAGAAAGGCATTCCGGTCAGAAGGATTGTGCTGTGTCATATCACCCAAGCAACAAAGGCCTTCCAAAACATTGTGACAGCCAGTTCATCTTAACTGTCACTGCCACACAATCTGGAGTCTCGGAGGGATTGGGTAGATCAGGCTGTCCTGTGGGCAGCCTGTGGGGGATTGTTTCTGATGTTGGTTGCTGTGGGAAGATCTAGACTAAAAGTAGATTGTGCTGTTCCCTGGGTGTGGGTCCTGGACTGAGGGATGATGGGAGTTATGTACTAGAAGCATCACTTTTCTCTCTGCTCTTGACTGCGATGGTGATGTGACAAGTTGTTTTAACCGCCCACTGCTCTGACTTCCTGCTGTGCAGGACCAGAACTGGGAACAAACCTTTTTCTCCTAAGTCGCGTTCATCAGGATATTTTATTCCAGAAAGAGAGAGAGAGAGAGAGAGAGAGAGAGAGAGAGACAGACAGACAGACAGACAGACAGACAGACTAGGATAGAATTGTAAGCAATTTGATATTGATCTCAGCATAGAGACAAAGGTAGGTGGAAAGCTGAGGGTCAGGGCGGAAGTAAAGGTTTAGCTGGATCGAGAAGGCTGTGGGGCTTTCTTTTTTTTTTTTTTTTATTTAAGAATACTATTTTTTATTTTTTTTGATCATTTCTATTTTTTTTTATTTTTGTAAATACATTTTTATTAATTTATACATATTACATCTCAGTTGTTAGCCCATCCCATGTATCCTCCCATTCCTCCCTTCCTCCCACTTCCCCCCTACTCCCCTCCCCTCCCCTAAGTCTGTGTCTGAGGGGGACCTCCTCCCCCTGAATATGCTCATACGGTATCAAGTTTCTCCTTGGTGACCTCTTATCTTTCCTCTGAGTGCCACCAGGCATCTCCGTCCAAGGGACATGTTCAAATATGGGGCACCAGAGTTTGTGTGAAAGTTAGATCTCCTTCTCCACTCAACAGTGGAGAATGTCCATCGGCTAGTCCGGGTAGGGGTTCAAGGTTTTTACTGCCTATTTTTTCCTTGGCTGTTGCCACAGTTTGCGGAGGGCCCCAGGGCCCAGACTCGGGTGTTTTCAAGGCCTCAGAATGTTGCCTTCTGCAGAACCCATGTTGACTGTGGATAGACTTGCCCCTGCGCGCAGTAGTAGGTGCTGTTGGGAGCTCGGCGGCAAATCCAAAGAAAGCCGGGGCACAAAGAGAGAGGGCGATGACTGGAGTAGTCAAACAGATTAAAAGGGGGGCGTAGTATTTTCCAGATACTCACGTGACTGCTGTCTACACGCTGGCCGTGATGCTTAGCATAAGATGGTAGTGGCGGTAGCTGCGGATGCAGCGGGGAGGAAGACGCCATGAGGAGAGCGCAAAGTGGAGTCAGTTTGGATGGCTCTCCCGTGCAAGCAGATGGGAAGTGAGCAGCAGTGGGTGGGGCAGAGCTGCCTGGGGTTCCCAGCTGTGTCTCTTGGAGGGAGTTGTCCCAGTCACACTTGCCACTGTGGATTGATTGACCTAGACCCAGGGAGTCGCCCAGAGGTACAGAGGGTGCCTAAGCAATATGCTCTTGCCCTCCTTGCCTCTTTGGAAGAGGTGCTCCAAATACAGCTTTCTTGGGACACAGAATGAGACAGAGCAGTTCTTGGCTGCTGAAGGCCCCTTGGGCTGGTCCTTGGTGCTCGCTCACCCGCTTCTTGGCCCTAATGCCTTACAAGGCTACCACGGTGGTTTATTCTGAGTGTTCATCCTGGCTGAAGACTAGAGAGAGAGCCGGAGCGCTGCGCTCTAGGGCAGTGTTGCTGGGTGTCTTGAGAGAAAGTGCACCCCCTCCCTTCTCTGGTCTCCTGAACTGACTGTGTCCTGTTTTCCTTGAGTGATTGTGTGGGTGACGTGACGCATCTGTCAGGTTGAAATCGGGCCATAATTTTACCTTTTAGATTTAAAAGCTTGACATTTTTTGTTTTTATTTTGTTTCATTCCCCCAAGTGTTTTTTTTTTTTAAAGAATGGTCTCATTTTTTAAAGACCTTGAATACTCTATTTGCATGTGTCCTTGCAAGACAGAAGAGGGCATCAGATCCCATTATAGATGGTTGTGAGCCACCATGCACTTGCTGGGAATTGAACTCATGACCTCTGGAGGAGCAGTCAGTGCCCTTAACTGTTGAGCCATCTCTCCAGCCCATATCCTCAAGTGCTTAAAGGTCCCATAGGACAACCTGTGAGTCAGGGGGCATCATTGACTCCAAGAGGCCTCAGGAGAGGATCCTGTGTAAGGAAGTGTCTTCAAGCTTCCCTCTGATTGCTTTTCTCCTACCTGGGCCCCTTCTCCAAGGGTCCCGGGAAGAACCAGGAGGGTGTCAGTGATTCTACGATGCTCAGGCTCCCGTTGTGAACCTGTGGTTTAATGTAGTGGTTGGTTCTCTGCTTCCCTGTCTCATTCACGGGTCAGTCTCTGACACGTTTTCCCGGAAGCGCTGACCCCTGACTCCTCTCATCCTTAGCATCAGTATTTTTCAAGTGTTCGCAACCACAGCGTGCATTTAGTGCACTCTCTCCACATGTGGTGAGAACCCAAGCTTAGATGCCAAGTCCCCTAAGCCTGCTTTCAGCTACCACAATGCTTCTTATCTGCACGGTGACGTCACTCAGTTACTTTTTGGTATCAAACTATTTTTGTCAGATTAATTTTTTTTGTGTGTAAAGAATCAAAAGCATTGAAAATTTCTACAAATAAATGATATTGGGCCTTGGGTGTGTAGGACAATGGCCTAGCATGTATGAGGCCCTGGGTTCTATCCCCAGTGTCAAAAAAGAAAAGTGCATGTGTGTATGGACTCCAGCTACCTGTGCTATTGCTCTTTCTATAATGACCACATGATACCTACCTTCCCTCATGACACCCAGAGTCCACATGGCTCTTCCTCTGATAACTCTTTTTTCTGTCCCTTTTTCTCTGAACTTTAGCCCCAGACACAATGGTTCCTTCGTCTAAGTATTTGGGACTATTGACAAGTTGTGGCTTTCCTGTAATTGTTAAAAATTGGGAAACCTCGTTAATGCTGTGTTATTTCATTTGCATACAACAAACCAGTTTGTCTCACTTAAGGAGTTCATTAGAAATAATAATAGTGACAGAACTCATGTCAATCTAGAAGCTATCAAAAGACAAATCCTCTGTTTAAAAATTACAAGAGGTTTGTTTATTTTATTATGCATGTGTGCCTGAGTAGATGTTTGCATATCATGCGTGTGTGCAGGAACCCATGGGAGCCAGAAGAGAGCACCAGGTCCTCTAGACTCAGGCCTATAGGTGCTTATGGGATACCATGTGGGTGCTGGGAACTGAACCTGGGTCCTCTGTGGGAGCAGCTAGTGCTCCTAACCACTGAGCCATCTCTCCAGCCCCATAGATCTCCTCAAAGTGTTGAGTATTGCAGATGTCTTAGAATCGAATCCTCAGGAATCAACTTTGTAAATGAGTGATTGTCTTTGTCGCTATAGGAATTGGGTAATAATACCAAAAGAGAGTCAGTCTGTTTGACTGTTCTAAGCATCCCTACATGTCCTTGGTCCAACTTTAGGACAGTAGGACCCTCTATAGTTCCCCATTATAAACCACCAAAGTATTCACTGTGATGCTAAGAATGAACATGACATGAGGTTGAAACTATATGAATTGAAAACTTGCACTTCCCCCTCCCCGACCTTTTAGATATTATGAGTTTTAGATGAGATTTTATTTTCACTTATGCCAATGTAGGAGCCCACGTTATGCTCAGGAACTGTGTTATTTCATTTACTATCGACAGTTTAGAGCCGTGCTTGACGGGGCAGAAGGAACCCTCCACAGACAGACTGGTTATCCATGAAGAAAGCCTGCGTTTTGCCCCCAGCTCTTACTAGTTATGTTTCCTAATCCCGTAGCTAAAGTACTGAGGCGGTTTCATGAAAAGACCTTTTCTTTTCCAGTGCTGGCATTAAACTTAACCCAACTCAGTCAGGCCTTCCCAGTGGCCCCAGATCTTTGTGGTAAGCAGAGAGAGGGGACTGAGGTTTCCAGCCAGGAAACAGTGGTACCTGAGGGCCATGATTGGGTTGGTTTTCTTCGTCAGTTAAAGAATTAAAAGGCAGGAGAAACCTGAAGTGCAGCAGAGAGAGAGGCAGAGAAATCGTATGTACCTCAGACTTGGTCAGCAGTTAAGAACACACACAGGCAACAGATAGAGAAAAATCCGAGCAACCCCTCGGTGAAGTAGAGGGGGCACCAGGGAAAGCCATCGTCACCTAGTTAACTCTTGAGCCCAGAGTGCTAGGTACTTAGTGTTTTCATGTTTATTTTTTCCTCAGCAGCATCGGGAGCAAATAGCACCTCGGATGGAGAAAGGGAAGTGCAGGCATTTATTTACCCCTCACGAATGCCAAGATGAAAGAAACGCTGATCTGTTTCTTCCCTTTTCACACTTAGCCTTTTGTTTACGTTAACATACAAGTCATTGGTTTTGCTGTGGCGTTTTCACATAACATATTGAGTTATCCTTGTCCCCTCCCCCAGTTCCCTTCTGTATCCTCCTACCCCTGTGGGCCCCGGTTGCTCCCCACTGTAGCCCCTTTCTGCTTTCATGTCTCATGTGGTCACACCTTCCCTCCCCCACTAAGATTGCTTCTCCTCTCACGGTCCCTTTTTATATCCATGGAGCCTCCAACACATACCTACACACACACCCCTGCACACACACCCCTGCACACACACCCCCACACACCCCTGCACACACCCCTACACACACCCCCACACACACCCCTGCACACACCCCTACACACACCCACACACACACCCCTGCACACACCCCTACACACATACACCCTCCTGTCTTAGGTACTCTAGAGGAACAGAGCTGATAGAGCAAACACATATCTGTCTATCTATCTATCTATCTATCAATCTATTGATCTATCTATCATCTATCTCCATATTGTACGACTTGGGGTCCTTTACAGGAACAGAACTAATAGAATAAATATAAATTCATATATTTATACACACACACACACACACACACACACACACATCTGTCCATATGGATAGTAGACCTCTTGGCTATTGGACCATTTCCTTATAAATAGTGCAAGAGCATGTTTAGTTAGTGAAATATTTGCGCTGGGGCATAAGGTCCTTTGGGAGGAGGGTGGTGGTGGTGGTGGTGATAGAGCTGGGTCCTGTGGTAGTTCTGTCTGTAGTTGTGTATAAAACCTCCATCCTGACTTCCAAAGTAGTTGTCCAAGTTTACATTTCCAGCAGCAGTGAATAAAGCTTCCTCTCCCCCCGCTCTCTCCAGCATGTTTTTTTAAAAAAACATTATCTTACTGTTTGCAAATTTCATACATATATACCCAGTGCAGTTTTACTCTCTCTGTCCACCACGACCCCACTCTGTCTCTCTCAGTGTTTCTACGTTTTTCTCCCCTACTACTTGAAGTCCTTTAAAAGGGATTATTAATAACCCCTACATTCAGTGAGTGCTGCAAGTCCTGCAGGGAGAGTGACTCTCCCGCTCCGGTCAGCCATCAGCCACACAGATCTTCCATCAATGGTGGGCTCTCCAGGGACCCCTTGTGCATCCATTCTGGAACTTAGACTGACTTCCTGTGCTGCAGTAAGCTGGTATGTGCAGTAGCCAGGCCATGTGCAGACGTCAGCACCTCACAGCACTCCTCCTCCTCGTCCTCTGGCTTGCTTTCTGTCCCCTCTTCTATGGGTGATGGCGGTCATAGCTGAGATAAGATGGAAGCTCAAAGTCCTGCCCATCTGAGGTTCTGGAATAGCTGAGGATGTTGAAAACTTTTTTTCACGTATCTATTGGCCATCTGTGCTTCTTTTGAGAATTGTCTGTTTGGTCCGCTATCCCATTTATTGATTGGAAGATTTATCTCGGCAGTTAAGACTTGTCATTGTGTAGTATAGATAGCAAATCATCATCTGATACATAGATGGCAAAGATAATTCTCCTATTCTATTGGCTGTCTTTTCACTCTGGTGATTGTTTCTTTCACTGCGCAGAAACTTTTTAATTTTATGTAATCCCACTAGTCAATTCTTGGGGGTTTTTGTTTGTTTTGTTTTGATTTTGGTATTGGAGTGGTTTTTTTTTTTTTTTGGAGTTTTCTATGTCAGTATCTTGAAGTATTTCAGAGGAAAACAAAGAAACAATGATTCTTAGAAACACTTCCTTTATGCACTTATTTTAAAAATAGTACATCTGAAGCCTTCCCTATTTCCCCAGTATACGTTTTTATCTTTGAGATTTTAAAGAATTCCTAAGGTAGGTGTTACTGGCCTATATTAGTTATTTTTCTATTGCTTGGATAAAACACCATACTCAAAGCAACTCAGGGAAGAAAGAGTTTATGGTTTCAGTGGGATACGCCCATCATAGCAGGCAGCAGGCAGTGGGCAACAGGCAGTGGGCAGCAGGCAGCATGCAGTGGGCAGCGGGCAGTGGGCAGCGGGCAGCGGGCAGCATGCAGTGGGCAGCGGGCAGCGGGCAGCAGGCAGCAGGCAGTGTGCAGCAGGCAGCGGGCAGCAGGCAGTGGGCAGTGGGCAGCGGGCTTGGTGGCTGGAGTAAAAGCCAAGGGCTCACATCTTGAACCTCAAGCAGGGAGGTTCAAGCAGGGAGCAAGAGAGTGAACAGGGAGTAAGGAGAGGTCTTAAGTTCTTGAAGCCAGCCCCAAGTGACATGCTTCCTCCAGCAAGGCCACACCTTCTGAGTTGACCCAAACAGTGCCAGCAAGTGGAGCCCACTATTCAAATGCCTGAGAGAGTGACGGGGGTGGAGGTTAGGCTTTCTCATCCAACCTACCACATGTCCAAGTAGGTCTTGTTTTTGCATGCATAACACTAAATTCTAATAGAAAATCACTATAATCTAGTCTTGTAGAAGGTTTAATATGAGTTTATTTAGCAGGTGGATTATATATATATATGTTTCTTGGGTATGACCACCTTGTGTTTTGCGACAGCGTCTCTTGTTCAAGGCTGGCTGGCCATGAAGCCCAAGGGTCTTCCTGTCTTTACCTCCCCAGTGCTAATATTAGATGTGTGTGCTGCAGCTCCTGGATTTTTTATATGGGTTTTGGGGATCAATCTCAGGTCTTCATTGTCATTAGGTAAGCATTGTATGTACTGAGCCTGGATCATGGAGTAATAGCTTTATGTACTGAGCCTGCTCGCTGGCCCACTAGCCTGATGGTTTTCGCTCTAACCTTTTTGTAAATGTTCAAACAAGAAAGTCACTAGAAGTAAGCTGCCTGCTGCTAAAATAGTTAGACTTATGTTCCCATTTCCTCCAGGCCTACTTTGGAGTCTCAGTGCCCAGCCGAGCAGCCTGTTGGCCATACCCAAGTGTGTTGGAGGCCCATCCAGATGTCAATACTGTCTGACTCAGAGTAGCTAAAATCAAACAGTCAATTAAGCACAGTCTGTTTGTTCAGAACAGGACAGTAAAAGAGGCAGTAGATATTTATTTATCTTTTGACAAATGTATGACTTCAGAGGCGCGCTGTGTTTTTATTCTGTGGACGCACCAAATAGCCCTTCTCGGAAATGATCAGGGGGAGTTCAAATAGGCAGAAAGGCTCTGGTCAGCATAAACTCCGAGCTAGCAATTCTCCAGACAGCGTGGATCTGTTTTGTAGTGTCAGCCCACAGTCAGGAGCCTGTGCTGTGGCATTTGGAAGCAGAATTAGGGAAGTTAGCTAATTGCACGCTTGAAAATGACAAAGCCCCTTGAACACTCAAAAGTCAGACATCGATCCAAGAAGAAAGCAGTGGTGTACCTTTGAACTCCGACGTTGTTATTTTATACTGAATTTCAAGCATTTCCTACTAAAACATGGAAAATTTTCTTCCACCCCAACTTTATCTTGGATATTTTACTATTCTTAGTGCCTCCTTTAAAGTGTTTTTGATTTAAAGGAGGGAGAGAGTAGGTTATATCCATTATACTAATTTAGTGGATAGTTTGCTTTCTTTCTTTCTTTCTTTCTTTCTTTCTTTCTTTCTTTCTTTTCTCTCTCTTTCTCTCCTTCCCTCTCTCCCTCCCTCCATCTTTCTTTCTTTCCCCTCTTCTCTTTCTCTCCCTTCTTCCCGCCCTCTCTCCCTCCCTCCCTCCTTCCTTCCCTTCCTCTCTCTCTTTCCCTTCTCTTCTCTCTTTCCCTCTTTCTCTCTCTCTCCCTCCCTCCTTACTTCTATCTAGTATTCCTTCCTTTTTAGATAAGGCTTTCCTGTATACCCTAGGCTGTCCTTAAAGTCCATCTGTAGCCCAGGTTGGTCTTGATTCTGTAATCCTCCTGCTTCAGCACCTGAGTGCTGGAATTATAGGCATCTTAACCATGGCTGGTTGCTGTGGAAGTCCTTTTCCTTACAAGTCTGTAGTTGGGGGTAAACTTGCCATTCTGATCAGGAGCTGGAAGTCAAGAAGTGCCTTATTGGGCAGCTGGGCCTCTGAGGTTTGCGGAATCTAAAAACTCTCACCGATCGACTAGGGTGACTCTTCCCACATTTAAAACTACAGATTCAAGCAAGAGAGACAGTTTTGCAAACTGTTCTAGAGGATAAAAATGTCCTGCCTCAAGGTCACTTTTACTTAAAACATGAAATCCTAGGGGCTGAGGATGTAGCCCAGCAGTAAAGTTCTTACCTAGTGTCTTCAGGGTCCTGGGTTCTCTCTTTGATGTCACAATGACAAGAACAGTAAAATTGAGAAGCCTGTAAAGCTTTGGACCAACTGGGAAGAGAGAATCATTCTTTTACACAGTAAAGGGGTAGGGTGGGGGTGCACGAGTGCTGCCATGGCGACCATTGGTTGTTACAAGACAGTGGACAGGACATTCTCCACAGTTGAGTGGAAAGTGGGAACTGACTTTCACACGAACTCTGGTGCCCCATATTTGACCATGTCTCCCAAATAGGGAGGCCTGGTGGCACTCAGAGGAAGGATAGCAGGCTACCAAGAAGAGATCTGATACCCTATGAGCACATACAGGAGGAGGAGATCCCCCTCAGTCACAGTCATAGAGGAGGGGGGAGGGAGGGAGGGAGGAATGGGAGGATACAAGGGATGGGATAGCAAATTGAGATGTAATATGAATAAATTAATAAAAAAAAGAACTTGTTATTTTAGCATTTCAAGATCAAGATATTTCTCTTGGCTTCTCATTTCCTTAGTTCTTCTTTGGAGTAAAAAGGTAGTCATGGGAAGATGGGCCATAGCAGTGTCTTTCTCTCTTTTGTGTGTGCGGTGCACATATGGAGGTCAGAGGCTAACTTTTGGGAGTCTGTTCTCTCCTATTGTGTGAGCTCTAAGAATCAAACTCAGATTTCCAGGCTTGGCAGCAAGTGCTCTTACCAGCTGAACCATCTTGCTGGCCCCTCAGGTTTCATATTTAATGGCTTGAATATTAGATATAGTTTTAATGTTATATTTGGGGTTATTTCTTTGAATAAGTTGAATTGTTTAACCAGTGGTGACAAATTTCTAGGTTTAGATTTGCTTTAAACAGTAGCTACATATTTGGGGCCACAGAGTAATTTTTAAAAAATCTAGGATCTAGGAGCAAGGCAACAATGTCCCTGGGGAATATTTCTTCTTCTGTGCTTATTTCCCAGTTTAACTGTTACTTGAGATTTAGACAACCTTTTGTCTTTAGGAAGACAGAAGAAAGAGGTAGGGGGTAGTGATGATGAGAATATAGCAAATATCATAGGAACCAACTGGAGGTGACTTTTACAATGGAATTCCACAGAGGAAGATATAAGAAGTAAAAAAAAAAAAAAAATTAGAAAAGAAGGCAGACTGGGCATGGTGCCGTATTCCTTTAATCCCAGCACTCAGGGAAGCAGAGGCAGGCGGAACACTGTGAATTAAAGGCCAACCTGGTCTACAAAGCAAATCCAGAACAGCTAGGACAACAGAGAAACGGTGTCTCTAAAATGAAAAACAAACAAACAAAAAGAGAGCACCCAATAACACACAACTTTTGATTTCCCCTTGGATTGCCTTTGTAGTGGAAGACAAGCTTGCATATTGAAGGATGCTTAGCAGCACCCTTGCCTTCTGTCAGATACTGGCAACGACACTACCAACTAGTTGCGACAACCAAAAATGCCTCCAGACATTGAGAAATGTCCCATGGAGTGGAGGTACAGCATCACCACCACTGGGAACCACCCACATTGCCTCCCAGGATACAGGCATTGTACAAAGCCATGAATGATGGGTTATGAGTTCATTCATTTCACCCAGGCACACATTCTCATATCGGTCCCATGCTGCCAGTTGATAATTCTTCATTCTAATGCACTCTTGTTTTTATCCCCACTTGAGATGAACTTTCTCTCATAGGTTGTCTGATCCCTGAGGTCACTAGGTCCTAGGTCTGCCCTCAGTTCCAGGTTGAAACTTCTGTCCTCACCTCTACCTGTAGCCTGTCTCAGGGTCCCTGGCTTCTACCCACAGCATTGCCTGGAATAAACTGGTAGGCTGCTTTTAAGTTGGTTCCCCCCCACCTTTGGTTCAAAAGCTTCCTCTGCTTTTAATTTTTAAAGAGAATTTCATTTTGCTCAAAGTCTCCCAATGACGTCACTCTCCCACGCTTTTGTACTTTGCGTCACTTAATGATGATTAGCTTCTGTGGGTGCAGCAGGGCTCTTGTCACGTGTACAAGAGCTCACTTGATGAAAGGGACCACTCAGCGCAAAGCCCAGGAAGCTAAAGTGCTGCCCCGTTCTTCAACTTTATGGACAACTTTCTTTCCACTCATGGATGATTTTATGGTCCAGTGGCCACAAGAAGCTATAGGTTGCTTTGTACATCATAGTTTCCATGGAGATCCTCTGCTCCGTTCTAGAACGTGGAACTCTAACGTCAAGTAAACTGTTTCTTTTCTTTTTCCATTTTAGACCCAGGGGTGGAAAGAAGATAGGGGTGGGGTGGGCTCAGGACCCCGGTGATGAGTTGGTCTCTTTCCTGTTGCAGTTTTATGAGGATTGCCTCCGGTATCAACTGTTCTTAGATGTCTGCGTATTCAGAGAACTGAATGACCCCTAGGCGGTAGTGCATGACCACAAAAATATTTCTAAGAAGAATTGCTAATTTGCTGACTGAATATGCTTTCCTTTTTTTTTTTTTTTTTTTTAACCCACTAAGACACGGTGAACAAGTAGCTTGACTTTAGTAAAATATAGGTTTGCGGCCTCTGTCTCAGGCAGGTTTGGTAGGAACATATAAAAGTGAATTTCATAGGAAAGGAAACCACAAACAGGGAGGAGCATGCAGTTGAAGGCAATGAGAAGTTACTTAGTGTCCTGTGAGAAGCCTTTACTGATTTCTTTTCCAGGAGGTGGGATCCAAAGCCTCCTCAAAGGAAAGTACATAAAGGTTTAGAAATGCAGTGGCTGTAGGCAAGAAAGCTAGACTGAATGTCATCTGTGATGTATTAAAGGAAAAGAAAACTCTCTCTCTCTCTCTCTCTCTCTCTCTCTCTCTCTCTCTCTCTCTCTCTCTCTCTCTCCACACGCACACACACATGCACACGGACACGCACATGGACACACACACAAGCACTTGCCACACACACCCTTATTCATGTTAAAACAAGACCAATGTGGTTTAAAACATAATTTTTAAGAGTTGGTAATTTACAATAGAAGAAGTGAAGAAAGGAGGCCTCTTTTCTGTGCATTAAAAAAACAGTTATGATCAGTTTTACAATGGTTCTAAAATCTTAACGGTGAAAAATAGTTTCTAGCATTTTAAAAATGTGTTTATTATTCTTTTTTCCTTTAAGCTTGAAGAAAAATTCCAAAGAACGGCCCACATATCCAGAACTTATGGTGAGTGTGAACGCTTTGGTGTGTGTTACCAAACTAACAGCTCGCAAAGCAGCCAGGCCTAAGATGATGAGTAGATAGCCATTTAGGAAGAGCTGATCCGTTGAGATACGGGTGATTCCCAGGAACTGGACACAAGACAGAGCTAAGGCTCCCTCCTCACTCTTATTTATCCCTTAAAATATGTTATTTATTTGTTTTGTGTGCACGTATTTGTATATTTGTATCTGTACACGTGTTGCAGTGCACATGAGGTGAGAGTCAGTTCTCTCCTTTTATACCACGTGGGTCCTGGGGATTGAACCGAGGTTATCAGGCTTGGCAGCAACAACCACTTTTATTCCCTGAGCCATCTTGCTGGCCCCATTTGTTCTTTTTTGGTTTTGGTGCAAGCTCAGACTATGTCATCATTCCCAGTGAGGTTTTCCATGTTGGTGAACCTGGGAAACAGGGAGTATGTCCATGGCATTTATGTTTTCACATTTGGAAGATTCCCTCTGTAGATGTACTGGGTACGTGAGTCCCAGAGGCTTCAGAGGGAGAAGCTTACCAGCCATGTAGCCCATCAATTCTTCATAACAAGTCTTGGATGAATTAGGTGAATTTATTTCCCTTTTTGGTCTCCATTTTGGTAGAGAGAAGTACAGGGAGGGACCTGCCTTTGTCTTTATTGTTTGTCCTATCAGTAAGATATGGATGA
This sequence comes from Acomys minous, assembly GCF_964271855.1. Lineage (NCBI taxonomy): Eukaryota > Metazoa > Chordata > Mammalia > Rodentia > Muridae > Acomys > Acomys minous. The sequence continues at coordinate 102,423,229 of NC_140493.1, forward strand.
AAACAAAACCCAACACTGTTTCTCTATGATAGTGTTTCTACCTAAATACATGGTGAATGTGGGGTAAATACATTTTTGGAGAAAAATTAAAAATGTAGGCTATCTGGGAATTTGTATTTGCCCCTATCCTTCAGACATATCTTAATGACCAATGTTATAATTTAACAAAGCGAGAAAGATGTTGTAGTTTTGTTTCTGTTGCTGTGATAAACTACCCTGACAAAGGGCAACTTAGGAGATAAAGGGTTTGTTTTAGCTAATAATTTTAGATTATTCCACTACTGCCAGGAAGTCAGAGCAGCAGCAGGTCAGGAGAGGCCATCATATCTCATTTACAGTCAAGAGCAGAGGTAGAAATAAATACATGTTGGGCTGTTTGCTTGCATAGAGCTTGACTTAACCACTCTTAAAATAGTTTAGGATTCTTTGCCTAGGGACTGGTGCTGCCCACAGTGAGCTGGATCTTCTTATGTCAATTAACTCAATTTAGACAGTCTTCCACAGACATTGCTCACAAGCTAAGCCAAGGCTAACCCAATAATCCCTCATTGAGACCCTCTTCCCATATGGTCGGGGTTTTGCCAAGTTGGTGTTAAAGCTACATGTCACAGAAGAATTATAATATTGTCCCAAGAAAGGAAGATTTGAGATCTTTGCCCGTGGACCTGATAGCAGCTGTCACAGTGTGTTTTCCTTCTGTCCTGCCCACAACCTCACCGTCTAAATCAGCTGAGTGTATTATAGAAGCACAGACTCCTGATGTCTTTTATTGAATGGTGTATTGATGTGGATGAGACACAGAGAAAGAACCATTTGGAAATATCCGTAAGAGCTATAAGGTATAGGCTGGAGAGATAGCTCAGTGATAAGAGTGTGGACTGTAGAGGACCCAAATCTAATTCCTAGCACCCATGTTGGGCCCTGTAAAACCCCAGCTCCAGAGGTGTTGAGGTCCACGTTAGGCCTCTGTGGGTACTGTACTCACAAACATTCCACCTCCCTATACATGTATACACATAATTAAATACTAAAAATAAAATATTAGAAGACAGTTATTAAAAAAGAGGACTGTGTGATCATCTCAGATGTGTGTTCTTTCAATTCTGGAGATAATCTTTGGTTTCTTGCAGCCCGAACCATGCTCTGGTTGGAAGAAGTTGATTCAGCCCATCTACTGGAGCTTCCAGTGTCCCCCTTTAAAAGGGCAGTGTCCAGTTCTCAACCCTCAACAGCTTTATAAAAACAGATGTGTGATGCTTGAGGCCATATCTGTGTGCTTGAGTTAATATCTGTTCTTGGATTGTTGTTTCTTAAAAAGGACCAATTGGGCCTTTCCAGGCCCAGCTGTCCTTTTGTGGTATGCTGGGACATCTGAAAGATCATTTCACACAATATGTGATAGACAGGAATAAGTCCTGTAAGATCCCATGGGACTTGGGATCCCAAAGTCTCTCTTTCATAGCTAATTTCTAATACGAGAACATTTTCTCTGTACTTAAGCTATTTACAGTGCAGAACACCCCTTTTTCATCTAAGTAGCCTCTTATCAAAAATTTTATCAGAAAACATTTGAGGAAAAGTGAATACATTGGCATGTGGTATTGACGTCTGCCTTCCTGCTACAATCTAACAAACACTGAGGGTTTTTTTTTTTTTTTGGCCTGTCTATTAATGTTGAAAGGTTGTGTGGGCAGCGCTCTCCCCTTTATGGCATTAGTCTTTGTGGTACTGGAAAGGGACATGCCTTTTAAGACCGTAACTACTCCCTGCTTTCCTGTGGAATTGAGTGTTTTAAGTGGAAACTCAGAGGCAGAACTCCTTGACTTCAGCACTGGGCAACACGTGCTGGCAGGCTATTGTTTTAATTTTAGGAATTTGTGAAGAGGTAGGAATAGAAGAAAAAAAAAAGATCATTTTTCCAAATAAAGGAATATTATTATCAAGGCTCCAACCCAAATATCTGCTTTTTTACAGAATCCTCAATAGTTTTTACCCTAATTCAGATTGAGGGTTAAACATGCCTCAAACCCATCCTATTTGCTTATCTCCTCAAACTGCTGCTTTGTAGCTGCCTCCTCCTCCTCCTCCTCTTCCTCCTCCTCCTCCTCTTCCTCCTCCTCCTCCTCCTCCTCCTCCTCCTCCTCTTCTGCTTTTTCCTTGACAGGGTTTCTCTGTGTAGCCCTAGCCATCCTAGAACTCTCTTTGTAGACCACGCTGGCCTTGAACTCACAGAGATCTGCCTCCTGAGTGCTGGGATGAAAGGAGTGCGCCACCACCACTCAACTAGCATTTTTCTTCTGTAGCAGATATTAACCAACTTTTTTTGTTTTGGTAAAGGCCTAGGCAGTATTTTAGGTTAATGAGCGGTGTAGTTGCTCTTAAAACATATGGATTAAGCTGAAAATAGCCATGTTCAATATAGGAAAGCAAAAAGAGCATGTGGCTGTGTTCCAATAAAACTTGATTCAAAAAGTCAAAAAGCTATTAGTAGCTTTTCTATTTCTGTGATTAAAACACTATGCCCAAGTCAACTTAGAGAAAGAAGGGTGTATTTGGCCATATAGTTCCTGAAGGTTAGAGCTCCTGATGGTGGAGCAAAGGCATGATGGCAAGAGCAGATGCTGGAGGCTCCCATCCTGAACTGCAAGCAGGAAGCTGAGAGAGCCAGCTGTGAACAGCACGAGTCTTTGAAACCTCAAAGCTGTCCCCACTGACACACTTCACTTCCTCCAGCAAGGTCACACCTCCTGAACCTACCCACACAGCACCACCATCTTGGGACCAATTATTCAAACATCTGAGCCTAGGGGAGACGTTTCTCATTTCTCATTCAAGCCACCACAGACCAGGCAGGGAGTTAGATTTGGACTGTGGATCCTAGTTTGATGACCCTGGCTTTAGATATTTTCCACAAGAAACAGTAACCAGGCTGTTTTAGATGATTTCCCAGTGGAGAGATTCTCAGACGTCCTCCAACTCTCTGAGTAAGTTCCAGATGTGAATTGCAGCACGGAAGAAGGGCGGCTGACCCCACAGTCCTGGAGGTTGAGGTGTATACATAGGATACTTTGGAGGCCTATTGGTGATTTTGGCTTGCCTCTCTGCTCCCAGGTAGCATGTCCGTGACCTCCACCCTTCTCCCTGACACCACAGGAATCCTAAGTGGTATAGGGTCCTCCCTCTGAGGACTTACTTGGCCCTTTTTGGGGGAGGAACAAAACTGGAGCTATAGCCTGAGGATTGTTTGAGGGACCCCATTTGCCCACTTCCAAGTCACCCTTCTTTTTATTCTTACTCCATTCGTTGCTTAACGAGGTTTGTAAAACTCTTCAACTTCAAAGCCTGGCATGAGGCTAGGCATACCTTCCATGTTGCTTGGCCAGCCTGCTTGCTTTCCCATCCCTTGCCCTTTGGCCCTCACAGTATTTTCTTAATCTGGGATAAACTGAAAGATATCTAAAGACTTTCCTTTTCATGAAGGGTTTCCGACCATGTTATTTAATTCCTTCATGGACTCCCGCTCCATGTAACTGAGCTAGTGACAGCAGAGTAAGAGTCAAGGTGGGGCTGACGGGCAATGGACTCACTCATCTGAGGTTTGGCATGTGCTGTTTTGATAGTGAAAAAAAGCTTCGTAAGCACTGTGAAATACTCCCCAAATGTCAAGCGGATGTGGGGAGGCTAATACGTACGATGGTTAAAATAAAGCAACAAAAACAAAACCTTGGTAAGTGTGTCGTCTAAGTGGTCAGTCATTGAGAGGGGTATTACTGTTTGCCAGATGGGGGAATTTAGAATGAAGGGCCCCGAATCTAGAACTTCACATTGGAATAAGGCTCGGAGCCAGCACTCAACCAGTATCCTATAATGGGCAAAAACAGAAGATCTTTCCATGTTCTGAGTCACAGTGCTCAACAGTGACCACCCACTTTCTTTTGGGTTTTATTTCTTTGTTCCTCCCCCCCCCCCCACCACCACCATTGCATTGTTTCCTAAAACTTGCCTGGGTGGGCATTCAGTTCCCCACAAAGCTGACTCATCCAACCTCTACTGTCAGGTTTCAAATAAATATAATTAGAAAAGCTACTGGTAGGCAGGATAGAGGTTGCAAACTGAACCCCTCATCAGGGAAACAGACTGAGTCATCCCATGTCTGCATGAGAAAACACTCATGTGGAGCCATTCAAACTAGCCACTGAAAGCAGTACCACCAGACAGCCAGAGACCTGAGCGGGGCCGGTGAGGTGGAGATGTGTGGGGTGGGTACCTGAGGGAATCGTCCTTCCGAGTTTCTTTGCTTGGTTTCCCGCTAGAGGAGCAGGGAAACATGATCCAGTGCATCCCTCTCTAACTGGTGATTGAAGGCTCTGTAGTCCAACCCTTACTATAACCCAGCCGAGAAATTCAGGAGGATCGTTCTGTTAACACAGGAAGATGGCTTGGCCATTTGAAAAAAATGTGTGTGTGAGCTCTTGCACAAAGCAGAAGACTTTACATTGTGTTTCTCTCTCTTTAAGTTGACCTAATCAGATCTGTGCGCGATGTTCGTTCTCTTCTTTTCAATCTTTAATCTCTGAGTTGAGTTTTCTCTGAGTGCACCAGTAGTCTGACAGTCTATGTTAGTTCTGTGAATGGACCAACCTCTTCAGGACTGATGTGGTTTAACTCTTAGCTGTGGATGCAGCCTTAGAAAATGGCCTTAGCTGTTTTAGTTCAAACTGCTTTTCCCATGTCAAGGGCACAGATGCCTTCCTTGCCCATTTACTGTTTGGCAACATTGGTAACTTGTTCTATCACCTTGTTCCTAGTCCCATGAAGTGGAAGAGCCTATGTCTATGAAGTTTTAATCATTCTGCTATTGCAGCTGTTGAAAATGATTTTGTGAAGATTGTCTTAGCCCACCTTTGTTTGTCTGTATGGATGGAGTTATGTAGCATACTTGGCACATGTTATTTAAACTAGTGGATTCTTTGTACTGGAAACCTAGACACATCGACATGGGAGGCAGCAAAGAGATAGCCTTGAAATATGGGCATCAAGCCGGGTGTGGTGGTGCACACCGTTAGTCCCAGCACTCGGGAGGCAGACGCAGGTGGATCGCTGTGAGTTCAAAGCCAGCCTGGTCTACAAAGCAACCCCAGGACAGCCAAGGCTAACACAGAGAGACCCTGTCTCAAAAAACAAAACAAAACAAAACAAACAACAAACAAACAAACAAATGAAATATAGACATTGATAGATGTGTGCTTGATTTTACAAAAGATTTGAAAAAATATCATTTGCCTTGATAGAAATATTAGCCTACTTATTGGTTATTTTGCTAATTTTGTATATTATCAATATCAAGTATTAATGCCATGTGTTTTTCTTCTCTTTCCCAGCAACATCCATTTTTCACCCTACATGAATCCAAAGCAACAGATGTGGCATCGTTTGTAAAACTGATACTTGGTGACTAAAAAAAAAAAAAAACAAAACACCATGGACTTAACTGGTTGACCCTCCTGTGGATTGGTGGGTTTACAGGGTGAAGTGAGTTCACTACAGCTCCAACAGAAAGTCATCTTGAGATCGTTGAACCCTGCCTTTTTGAGGGTTTTTGTCTCCCTATTTTTTTTTCTTTTCCCTCTCCAAAGGGGGCCTTGGAATCTCTAGTATAGAATGAACTCTCTAGATGGATGAAATATGATAAAGGCTTAGGACTTGAAAAGGCGATTAAATATTTAATGACGAGTCATACAAGTCCTCAAGCTTCTCAGATTTCTCGTGTTCTTTACAAAATGAGTGCATTGGCCCTGGTAACAAGGTGCTACAGTAGCGATGAAATTGTAAAGTAGATTTGTAGTGTGTCCCACTTATTATTTTAATATTTATGTTTCAGTGCTTGGTTGGAAATATTCCATTTTATGCAAGAAGGGAGACGCAGAGACAAGGCTGACTTGGCAGTATTTATAGGGCTTTTCTTTTTTAAGTTCAATCATGTCTGTGGTCCAGAGAAAGTTATTTAAATATGCATCTTTAAGACTATTATAGAAATCTCAAACAAAGGGGCTCGTCCTGTGCAGTGTGGCTTGCAGCTGTCACGGCTGCTGCTCGTGACCTTCAACTCAATCTTGGGTAATCACCGAATCTTTTGAGTGAACTGTCAAAGTATCTTGATCATATCCTCCCCCCCGCCCCAACTTTGGAAAACATGAAAATCACTTGTATCATGGCTCAAAGAGTAAAAAAAAAAAATGTTCTCTTCAAATTTGTGGTATAATTTTAGTGAAAAATGAAAATAATGGGAAGTGATGTGCTTTTTATATTTACTTAACGTTTTTCTCTCTGTACATTTGTGTGTGTGTGTGTGCATGCGTGTACATGTGTGTGTGTGTGTGTGTGTGTGTGTGTGTGTGTGTGTGTGTGTGTGTATGTGTATGTATACATCTGTTAAACCAAGTCCTACCAAGTGGCTCCTAGGACCGCCTGTATTACTTAGATGGATACCTGCCAGTCGTGAGAGGAAGTACGGAAACTTGCAGAGAGAAACGATGCTATCTTTTCTCTTGTGCCTCATCAATGGTTCTTCCTCAAGGCCTGCCTTTGTAATTCATGATGAGCTATCCTGCTTTGCTTCTCTGCTCTCTCGTTGAGTGGAGAAGCCCTATTATTGGAAGGGCTGTGATAGGAGAAGATAGGAGGCAGGAGTCCTTCAAGGTAATGTAACATTTTAATGCAGAATACTGCCTCCAAACACGCCACCAAGTTGTCACAGCCTCAGGCCACACCACGTATTTCTATAGCATCATGGGGTAGCTAGGTCCCCGATCAACTAACTTCTTGTGACTAAAGATGCCGTGAGTCCTCTAGCTTAAGCTTAGGCGGTTCTTTAGGATTAAGATATTTTATGAGTGTCATTGAAAAGATAGACTTCTGCTAAATAATGAGGAACAATTGCTTTGGGACAGTGTTGATACAAGGTAGTTCCTATCAGAACACCAAGACCACATGGTGATAAAAAAAAAAAAAAAAGAAGAAGAAGAAGAAAGAAAAAGGCTTACACTTTTTTCTCTCCCTTCCCTTCCTCTTGGAAGTCTCCTTTCTATCCCAGCCAGCTTTGAGGCAGGCAAGCAGCACAGTTTTCACTGTATTATTTGTGTCTTCAAGACTCTCTTGCACAGGACACTTGCTTAGAGTGTGAATGCTACTTCAACCTCTCATCCATTGGCAGGGCTGAGGAGACAGCTATCAGTAAAGCCCTTGCCTCTCGTGTGGGAAGGGCCTGTATGCTGACCCCTGGAACCCACAAAAGCCTGGAGCTGTGCCACAGGCCTGTGACCCCCAGTGATGGTGGGATAACTATTGGAGAGAGTTAGCCTGGCCTACAGGCTGAAATTCCCAGCCAGTGATGGGCCCTGTCTCCAAGAAACTTTGAAATGCCCTGAGGATAGAGAAGCGAGATTGTTCTCTGACCTTCTCAAGGGTGATGTGCATGGCACACTCTCTGCATCCCAACAAATGCCACCCCTATACCTGCTCATTGGCACATAGCTTCGTCTGCTCTAGGTCTCACCAGAAAAGTGGGATGCTCCTGGGTCCTCATGTAAAAGCCAAGTGTGGTGGCTTGTGCCTGTAACCCCAGTGTGGGGATAGGACGAGGAAGGGGCAGGCAACCAGGCCTATCCCTGAAACTCATTGGCCAACTAGTCTAGCCCAGTCTATTAGGACTTTGTCGAAAAAAACACAAAAAGTAACAACAACAACAAAAAAAACAAAACCAACATTGAGGAGAGATTGAGGAAACACCCCCTCACATTGATTGAACTTTAGTCTCTACATATTCACATACATGTGCATGCACCCACACCAACAACTGTGTACAATACACACACATCACATATATGCAAAATCTTAAAAATTGTAATAGTCAGAAGTAGTCAATAGTCTCTGCATTAGAGGAGACTGGTATCCAAACAAGCAACTTCCCTTGATTCTCCTAATAAACTTGATCTCAAAGGAAGCAGAGAGGGGCGAAGGTGTCATGGTCTAACCCCAGCTAATTAACCCCGTGTCTTAACTAACCACAGTGTGTCATCCCTTCTGTTTAGAGCAACCACTTCCAAGAGTGTTTAGAAAGAACATGGTTTTTGTCCTAAAAGTGCAACAGATATCTAGTTCTTAATTCCTGTTAATTTTTGGGGGTTGGGGACATTTGTTACTTTCTCTGATCTTGGAAACGAGATGTGTGCATTCACACAATTCATTGGAGTTGGGCTTCTGCTAGGGAACTGAAGAGAATTTCTACCACACCATGTTGGAGTTTGTCAGAAACACTACTTGGACAAATGTCATCCTCATGGTCTCCTTTATTTATTTTTTTAACTTTTCAAAAGAAAGGGACGTTTTTCAATCAGACCATTGGAATATTAAAAAAAATGCCAGAGTGAATCTCTGAAGAAACAGTTATAAACTAGGTGAATAGACAAGACATTTTATTCTGGAGATATTGTGTTCCTCTTTCCTGGGACCTCTAGAGATAGTTTTTGGTTTTCCTTCCTTCCTTCTTTTGTTTTCTCTTTCTTTTTCTTTTCTTTTTCTTTTCTTTTCTTTTCTTTTTTTTTTTTTGAGAGTTTCTTTGTGTAGCCTTGGCTGTCCTGAAACTCTATAGATCAGGCTGGCTTTGAGCCCACAGAGAACCACCTACCTCTGCCTCCTGAGGGCAAGAATTAAAGTTGTGTGCCACCACTGCCCAGCAGTTTTTTTTTTATGGCCTTACTTAACCAACTAAATTATAATTCTCTTGGAAAGATGTTAAAAACTAAAACCTTTCCTCCAGGACAATGTATGCCATATAGGAACTGTCATTTTGCAAGAATTTCATGTTTGGGAAGAGATAGAAGTGTAAGGGCCTCCTGTATCAACAGTAGCTCGTTCATCACTATAGAATGTAGACTGTGTCATCCTCGATTAAGCTGGAGAAATGTGTATAAAGGCCCAGGTAGTAAATATTTTTGGCTTTCTGTTTCATGGGCTTTTTGTGGTTGTTGTAGCATCTTCTTATCTCTTTTATTGAAACCTGAACACATCAGGAAACAATGCCCAAATGATTAAGCCTGGTGCCTGTGTTACAATTAAACCTTATAAAACCAAACCATAGGTTGAATTTAGTTCACAGGCCACGGTTTGCCAATGCCATCTTAGACCATCAAATAGAAAATTCTAATTAACTATCTATATGAATGGAGTTTTCAACCCCATTTTCGACTTAGCTACTGAGGCATGTTAGGAAGATGAACACAGGCAAATAAAATCAGAAAAAGTGGGGGAGATTTCAGAACTGTACGTGTTGTCTGTTATTTCTCCAGGTTAAGTCTTTATGATTCTAGAAGGTGATGGAACAGTTCTGTGTAGGTCAAATGATGCCCTTTCCATTACTATGTAACTGGCATCATGACTTGGTTTAGTTTGGAAGAGGCATAGTCTCATATATTAACTGGATCCTTGGCTCTTAGCTTCTTTGCATTTTCTCTTTCTATGCAGTAGAATGTCCATGCAAGGAGAGTCACCAACTCAGACATGAACTTTTTTGTTTCTCTGTACCCAGAAGTATGGTGGACTTGTGAGACCGAAGTTGGCATTAGAAGTAGAAGGCAGATAGGATTGTTTTATTTTACCTTAAACTTAGATTTCTGTGTGTGCTTGTGTGTCTCTGTGTGTAGGTGTACATGTGGATTGGGTCCCCTGGAGCTGGAGTTACAAGAAGGCATGAGTTGTTTAAGATGGGTCCTGGGAACCAAACTCAGGTCCATCAGGGAGATGAGTAAGTGCTCTTAACCACTGAGCCATCTCTCCATCCTGTTTTACTTTTTGGTTTCCTTGAGACAGAATCTTATGTATCCCAGATTGATCTCAAACTTGCTATTGTAGTTGAGGATGACCTGGAACTGACGACCCTGTTATCTCCATCTCCCAAGTGCTGGGATTATAGGTGTCCACTAGCCTGCCTGGTTTTATGTGGTGCTGAGAACTGAACCCAGGGCTTTATGCATATTAGACAGTCACTCGACCCACTGGGCTACATCTCTAGTGCAATGTCTTCAGAAATGTGTCCTCCTCATCCATTTACTTGTTTGTGTGTTTTCCAAAGTGACGAGGAGTAGTGTCGGGTTGACAGTCCTGTTCTCTGGGTGAGCGTAGAGGGCTCCTGGTCTCTGGTTTGTGGTCAGGCTCACATTGGCCACTTTGAGATCTGCCTCTGAACTTGGGTAAGGGTCTCATCTTATTTACCCATTATACTGATCGGAGGGACCGGTGCAAAAATGCTACCTTTCTCATGTGTCTCCTCTTGGCTTGCTACCCTGGTGTCTTTCTGAACCTCAGAGCCTGTTGAGTCTCTGCGCACTCGGAAAACTGTCATTGTGACAAATACCATTGACAGTATTTATGTCCTTTGCTCTAAGAAGGCTGTCACCCAGAGACTACTATTTCCTTTATCTGCTTCCGGAACAGAACATGTCTTCACGCTATAGTATCTTTACTCTCTCCATGATAGCTACTTTAACTACATCTCAGATCACACTGCGAATGACACACAGAGGCTGCTTGAGAGGATATAGTGAAGTGGTTGATCAGCTCGCTCACCTAAAAGAATGTTTTTGCTTCACCTGGGCAAACAAAATCTGAGCTGTAGAACCTTCCAAATACAGTTATTTTCCCATGGGAAGTATCTCATCACCAAGTCCAGAGCCAGCCTTTGCTGGGGGCTTTGCTGTTGACAGTTATGCAAATACCATCCTCCTACTGCAGGTTCTTTGGAGGCAGGGTGTTCGTTGGGATTTATCTTTGTAGTTCCTGCCCCAAACTTCACTGTTCAGGCAAAATTCCCATGGAAACAGCTTCCTATTCAAAGTGAGGAGAATCTAGTTTAATGAGAGACAGGAATTGAGTTCAAGGACTTTGTCATAGGGCAGTTTTGTTTCGTTTGAGTTTTAATGCGAATCTGCTGATAGGATTTACGTATCTCAGGGACTGGAGAGATTGGCTCTGTGGTAAGCGGGCTTCAGGGTCCCTACACCCTCATGGAGAGGCTTACAACTGCTTCTAACTCCAGTTCCAGGATATCCGATGCTCTCTTTGGGATTCCTCAGGCATCTGCATACGTATGACGCATGTAACTCATGCAGCTACACACATGCATTGAAAACAAAAGCAAATATATATATATATATATATATATATATATATATATATATATATATCCTACTCTTAATTTACATATATGTAGCCTACTCTCGGTGCTCTCAGAAATTTTGTGACCCAGCTCATTTGGACTTGGCAAGTAGACCCCTTTTTCTTGGGAGTTTATAGTTAGGATTTGAGAGATCTGCACAGCCATTCTTTCTTATAGTTGTCAGTAATGGGCAGAGTTTTGCTTTCATGAGCAGTCATCTTGTGCTCTACACCTTCTTGTGGCTTATACGTGTGTGTTTCTGAGGTCCTGGGTTTCGGTCCACAAAGGAAACTTTTATGAGGTGGGGAGCAAGGACAGGGGAGCCAGAACATGTTAACGTGTTCCTGAAGCGTGAAACAGCTCTCTGCTTTCTATGTCATCCCTAGATTGAGTGTACACCACCAATCATTTTATTGTGTCTTTCTTTATAAACTTGTTACTCTTCCGTGATATGTCATACATGACCTAGGCTGGTTTAATACCTGTGTAGGTGGTTTTACCTATCAAAAGTCAGTAACAGTTATGAAGCAATGAGTTCTATTATTCTAAGTTATATTTTCTTTCTTTGCTTTTGTTTAGAATGTTCCCTCTGGTTTTTTTTTTTTTACTTTTTATTTATTTATTTTTATTCTGTTACCATCCTGATCATAGGCCCTCCCTCCCTCCCCTCCTCTGGTCCCACCCTTCCTCCCTCTTCCCCCATTCCCCCTCCCCTACTCCTCAGATGAAGGGAGTCCCCACCCCCAACCCACACCAGCACATCAAGTACCATCAGGAATGAGCTCATCCTGATAAAAAAGCAGACAACAGAGTCCATGTCATAGACAGCCCCCTCTCCCCTTTCTAGAGGACCCATATGATGGCCAAGCTACCCATTGGCTTCGTATGTGTAAGGGGCTTAGGTCAAGTTCATGCATGGTCCTTGGTTGGTGCATCAGTCTCCCTGTACCCCCCTTGGGCCCACATTAGTTGGCTCTCTTGGTCTTCTTTTGGAGCTCCTGTCCCTTCCAGGTCCTTCTATTATTCCCCCCAACTCTTTCACAAGATTCCCTGTGCAGTGTTTGGCTGAGTCTTAGCATCAGTTTTGATTTGCTGCTGGGCGTGGTCTCGCCGAGGACAGTTATGCTAGGCTCCAGTATCGTTAATAGTATCAGGGGTTGGCGCTCTCCCATGGGGTGGGTCTCAGGTTGGGCCAGGCATTAGCTGGACATTACTTCAATCTCTGCTCTATCTTTATCCCTGCCCATCTTGTAGGCTGGGTACATTTTTGGGTCGAAGCGTTTGTGGATGGGTTGGTATTCCTCCTCCACTAGGAAGTCTGTCCAATTAGAGAGTGGCCTCTTCAGTGTCCATGACCCAGCCACTAGGAGTCTCAACTAGAGTCACTCCCAGGAGCCTACCCTGTGGTTGGTCTCCAGCTTGTCTCAGAGATGCACATGCCCATGGTCTCTCTTCTCTGGAGAAGCCCTATGTCCTCCTGCCTGCTCTCACTATGTCTGATCTCCACCCTCATTTCTCTGCACACTTGCTTTCCTAACCCTGCTCCCTCTCTTCAACTCCCAGAGAACTTTTTAACTAGGTTACAAAGGGGCAGGTTTGTTTGTGACTTTCTGAAGCTTACTATGCTTCTGTGGAATCTCATTTTTTACTTCCTCCTCTTCTCCTAGCTCTGTGTTCCCCGTCCTCACTTAAACCCTTTTTCTCCAGTATTTTCCTTTCTACTTTCATATTACTTGTATTCTATCACTCTACCTACCCTCTTCCTCAACGTCCATTTTTCTGTCCTTTCATGTGCCCATTTCTAATTTCCTGGTATCTACACACACTTCTTCCCTCGTTAATACACACATATAAAAATTATAAGCTCTGATGCACACATGAGAGAGAGAGAGAGAGAGGTCTTTCTTTGCCTAGGTTGCCTCACTTAATAATTTTGTATTTTTGGATACAAGATGGATAATTAATCCATCTTTCTATAAATTTTATTTTTCATTATGGCTCACTCAAATTACACAGACACACACACACACACACACACACATACACACACACACACACACACACACACTGCATTTAATTATCCATTCACCAGTTGGTAGAGATATAGCCTGATTCTATATCCTTACTCTTGTGATTGCAGCAACAATAATCATGAGTGTTGCCTTCTGGTAACTTCCATTTGGACTTTAAAAAAGGAGCAACTGGATTGGACATGAATTTTCTTAAGTAATATTTACCAATACTTTTCTTTACATCCTGGGAATGTTATGAGAGATGCATCTTATTTGTAAATATGATTGTTTCTTTGCCTATGTTACACACCAGTCTTATTTGCAAAGCATGTATATGCTAAAGGGAGCTCTTGGGCCAAGGCAAACAAAACTTGATGCAAGAAGAAAGTTCATGGGCTGAAAAGATGGCTCAGAGGTTAAGAGCATTGGCTGCTCTTCCAAAGGTCCTGAGTTCTCAATTCTCAGCAAACATCTGGTGCCCTCTTCTGGTGTGCAGGTGTACATACAGGCAGAACACTGTATAGATAATAAATAAAAAATTTAAAAACCCCAACAACAAATCAGATTAAAGTTCGTATGGATGACTGTTTCTTGACACCCAAAGTATTATGAAAGGCAATAACAGAGGGATGTCCACCCATCCTTGAAAACCACAAATTTTAGACCTTATGTTTAGTGTGTAGAGAGTTTAGTCTAGAAGAATGAGGGGGTGGGGGTGGGTCCCCGCGTAAATTCCTTCATCTTTCCTGCCACGTGCACTGCGCTGCTGACTACCTTGGCTGGAATTATCTTTCCCTTTGTGGGTTCCAGGATCTCTTTCTTTACAAGTGAGGCAGGCTGAGCTGCAGAATGTAGAATCCATTAAGAATCTGGTGCAGGAAGGACCTCATGGAATGTTAATGTTTCCATGCCTTTGAGGTAAAGTGGAAAATTTAAGCTCTGACCCTGTGGTCTCACTTACGATCTACAAAAGCCAAGGAGTCGTGGGTATCAGCTTCAGCTTGTGTTTTTCTATATGGAAAGAGGTGGAGCTGACTTTTTGTTTTCCACACCAGAAACATTCCTCATCACTGTATGGTGAAAGGAAAGTTAGGAACGTAAAGTAATAACTTCTATCAAGCCTTAGGATTGCATTTTACAAATGCCCATTTTGTCAGACAGCCCGCTATTCTTCGTCTCTTGTCTGAGGTGGCCTAATATGTTTTTATGTTAGCTTAGCTTTCCTTGGATGACAATCCAAGTTGCACATGGTGGTTGGTTTTTGTTGTTGTTTTAATTTAACAGCTTAGTATAAGTGGTAATGGTATCTCAGAAGTCATAAAATCAAGGCAATAAATAGCTCACGTGCAGGACTTGAGGTAGATATAAACATTGATGTTGGTATATGATAGATGTTAATAAAAGTTTCAGGAGTATACCTAGTTGAAGGATGATGTGGCCTTAAATATGTCATGTATGTTTGTAACATTTGGAATAGCCAAATAGCCTCGGTCCCATTCTGGAGAAGTCTATCTTTTGTTATAAATACCATTGATGAGGGTTGTGTAATAGCCTGGGTGGCTGGCTTCTGTCAGTGTATTAAGCCAATAATAATAATAACTTGCCAAAGGTGGGGTGGTTTTGTCTTATACTTATGTGTAGGCCATGGTATAGTGGAATTCCATTGGCAGATTTTGTAAAATGTGTAACATCATTTTCCTCTTCATTTTCCATCTAAGAGCATATTAAGAGTATGTTTTTGATATGCTATGAAGGATTTCTCTGAATCCATGTATTTGACCAAGAGAGTGGCAGAGATGTTAGGCCAATGGTTGCTATGTAGCTTTCCCAGCCCCTCTCTTAGCACCTCAAAAAGAAAATGGGACTGAATAAGTCAAACTTGAATTCCTGTGCTAAGGAGGGGCATCCCCTCTAATTTCCCACCTCAGGATGCTCTTCAGTTCCACACTGGTGCCAAGAAGGAAGGTTTGAGCTATTGACACTATAGTTTCTCTCTCTCTCTCTCTCTCTCTCTCTCTCTCTCTCTCTCTCTCTCTCTCTCTCTCTCTCTCCGTGTGTGTGTGTGTGTGTGTGTGTAAAACTTCACACCATGTGTGTTGTGTTCAATGTCTCATTGATCTGTGAACTGACTCGAACAATGGAGAAGACAGTGATAAAGGCAAAAAACAAAAAATAAAAAAACAAAAAGCAAACACCTGGCCACTTCTTTCTGTCAGTGTGCCAACCATGCTTCCATAGCTGGGACAAATAACTTCAGCATTCAGGAGTGGTGTTCTTGAATGAGTGTGTTATCTCATAACAAAATGTACAACTAATAAAAGACATTTAAAAAGTGCAACGGGTCAGCCTATTCCTTGAGTTGCTCGTGAGGTGTGTTCTAAGAATACTGTATTTAGGAGGACTGGTAGACTGTAGATTTGCTCAAGGCTAGGTCCCCTGTCTAGCTTGAGCAAGGCTCTGGGTATGAGCCACCACAGCAAAAGAGCAAAACCCTGAGGTGAAAATATTGTCTGCATAGTTTAACTTCCCCTACCCTACCCCATTTTTCTGCTTTTTGTTTCTCTGACTATTACCATGGCCTAAAGCAATATAGGCAAGGAAACGCTTTATTTGGCTTATATTTTCAGGTCACCATCTATCACTGAAGGAAGTCAGGGTTGGCATCCAAAGCAGAAACCATGGAGTAATTCTGCTCACCAGCTTGCTCACTGGCTCCTGCTAGGGCAGCTTTCGTATTCAGCTCAAGACCACCTGCCTAGGGGATGGTGCCACCCACAGTGAGCTGGGCTGTTCCACACGATCATAAATCAAGATGATCTCTCACATGTATGGCCATAGACCCATCTCATCTGTGAAATTCATCAGTTAATGTTACTTCTTTCCAGGTGACTCTAGGTTGAGGCACGTTGATAATAAAAATTAACCAGGATGCACCTCACTCCAGAAGCAGGACAGAATAAACACATCTACACAGTTGGACTGCATCCTTAGAGAGAGAGAGAGAGAGAGAGAGAGAGAGAGAGAGAGAGAGAGAGAGAGGGAGAGAGAGAAAGGGAGAGAGCATTCCTCCACAGTGTACTTTAGACTCAATATTCTTGTAGGCAGCCTCAGTTAGGATGGAGGGCCAAGAGCTCATGATTAAAATCAGATGGCTTAAAGGAAAAGACCAAGGCCTACTTACTTTTCTTTTCCATGTGTTACTGACACAACTGTGCAGCCACTTAGTCATTCAAGTTTTCCTTGCTACTTTTGGTGTCATATTAGGACACTTGTGTTGTGAGGTGTGTCAGTACCATGAGCCAGATGGTCAGAGAGATGAAGAAGAAAAGGTTAGTATAAGTAAATATGGTTGGGTCTGGCAGGTTTTCTGATTGGTCTTATAGTTTAAGCCCTATTTGATTTATATTCACCCTTAATGTAGTTTGGAAAAGAATTGCTAGATCCCAGTGTGAACAGTTGGAACGAGTACACATTGTAACAGGAAGCATACATCCATGTCTATCTTGTCTCTTGGTTAAACATGTCATTGTTGAATCAGGAGTAGACAAACTTAAATTCACCTCAAATTAAACCTTAGGTTTACATCATTTCAGAAATTAAACCCCAAAGTTGGGGGCTCTCTGCCCCCTTCGACACATCCCTCAAATGACTTTTCTGATGACCCACGGATAGAATCCTTTATCCTTCCCTGATAGGCTGTCCTTGATGCAAGAACCTGAGGGAGATGTAGATAGGGAGGGAGTATTGGTTACTTTTCTCACTGTGATGACTAAATACCTGTCAAGGAGAAATTTAAGGGAGGGCAGGTTTATTTGGGGGTCACAGTCACAGGACACAGATCATCATGAAGGGGGACACATGATGGCAAGACCACGAGTCACCTGGTCATGCTGTGTCTGCCTACATGTAGAGAAACACCAAGAATGCTTCTGATATTCACCCAGCTGCCTTTCGCTAGTCAGGAAAAAGGATGCGATAGATGACTGTGCTCAGCTCTCTTTCTCCCCTTTCTTCACTCTGACGCAGGCTGTGGAAAGTTGCTGCCCATGTAACTGGTAGCTTTTCCCATCTGGTCTAGACAATCTCTCACAGACAGGCCTCCAGGCTGGTCTCCTAGGAGATTTTTAGATCCAGTCAAGTTGACAGCCATTGTTGAGCATCCCTGAGGGCACAATCAAGCTTAAGACCCTCAGGCATCATAGTGAAAGGCTCTTACTTTATCCCTTTCTCCAGAGTCATTATCACCATCACCCTAAGAAGTCATCAGGTCAGAAACTAGTTATCTTCTGAAGAGTGGGACACCTTTCTTTCTCCGTACACCTCTCATATTGGAGTTAGTTTGCCCCCATCAGAATAATTTCCTCCTCACTCAGGATGGAGAAAGGGGGTTGTCTGTTGGCATTGCTTATTGACAGACATATTAAAGATCGCACAGAGGTTTGTTACCATGTCCAGCGTTCCTGTGCATTTGCTGGGTTCGGCTACATGACCTGGCTCGGCTTCCCTCATGCACTTGCTATCTGATGCTTTGAGGAGTCATGGAGAACTTCATTCGTTTCATTCATTGTCGAGTGTCTAGATGGATGGCTACAGTGTCCGGGAGCTAATTTAGCACCTCTCTCTCTCCCTCCATGTGGTGGCCAGCTTGGCTAGCTTGGCTCTCTAAGTCAAGATAGTCAGAATTCTTCCATGACTGATAGACTTCCTTCAAAATTAATGATCTACAAGGTCCAGGTAGAAACATAAAATAAGTTATAAAACATGGTCTCCAGTGTGAGTACTAAAGGTGTATTTTGGAGGAGTAGATCTTTGAAAACTAACTGTCATGCTTGATGAAGGCAACACAGTGACAATAAACTAGTAAACTTAAAAAAAAAAACTCATGTTGTTCTCTTGTGTGAACATGTGGGTATGTGGTGCATGCACGCACTTGTATGCAAAGGCCAGATGATAACCTTGACTGTCATCTCTCAGCAGAGCCCAACTTTTTTTTGGGGGGGGGGGAGACATGGTCTTTTATTGACATGGAACTCACCAGCAGTTGGGATAACTTGTCATTGAGCTCCATGGATTCATCAAGTTTTGGCTCCCCAGAGCATGTGTGCTACTATTCCTGACTTTTTTTTTTTAAATATTTTTATCAAAATTTATTTGTTCTGAGTGCAGTGGAAAGATGTGCCATGACGTGCATGTGGACAACAGCCAGTGTGCATGGATCAGTTCTCTCCTTTCACCATGTGGGGCCTGGGACTTGAACCTGGAGCTTGGTGGCAGACACTTCTACCTGCCAAGCGTCTTCCTGCTGAGCCATCTGGGACTCATACCTGCACTTTCTTTACATGAGTTCTGTGGTGAGCATGGGGACACTCAGGACCTCATGCCTATAAGGCAAACACCGCTCTAACTGAGTCTCCCTTTTTATCTAAATCAGCAGTCAAAAGGCACTGAGAGAAGTTTATTAAAACAATGGATGTAATCAGTTTCTATTTAACCATAATCCATGATTTCATCAAAGGAAGTTATTTGATCAAAACAATGTTGTCTGATTGAGGGCGCGCTAGCCACCTCTGTGTGAAGTCAAGCCATAACTGGAGCTAAAATGCCATGGGAGAGAACAAACCATTGACAGGAGTGACTCACATAACTGTCTGCATTTCTCCACCACCCCAGATGGCCGGGGCTCATAAATACTTGCTGAGTAGGTGTTTTCTCCTCAAATGGCAATAGCTTTTAAAAAAATATATTTTAAAAATAATATACTTTGTGAAGTCAGAGAACACATGCAGAAAAATAAATACCACCTCTTGTTCTGAGTTAATTGTTCATGAAGTTTAAAAATATACTGTTCCTTAATTCCCCCTGCCCCACACACATGTACACACTCAGTAGAAACATGCACATTACAAACTTTAGCGGACTTTTGACATTTTCCCCTGCTCTCTTAGCTACTGTGGCCCACTGCGGTGACAAGATAAGTGATAAGAGCAACCTTGGCTCACAGTCTGAAGGCTCAACCCAATGTGGTAGGGAAGGCATGGGAGGCAGGCATGGAGGCAGGCACTGGAGGCAGGCATGGAGGCAGGCACAGGAGGCAGGCATGGAGGCAAGCACAGGAAGCAGGCACTGGAGGCAAGCACAGGAGGCAGGCATGGAGGCAGGCACAGGAGGCAAGCATGGAGGCAGACACAGGAGGCAGGCATGGAGGCAGGCATGGAGGCAAGCACAGGAGGTAGGCACGGAGGCAAGCACAGGAAGCAGGCACTGGAGGCAGGCACAGGAGGTAGGCATGGAGGCAGGGACAATGGCAGGCACAGGGGGCAGGCATGGAGGCAAACATAGGAGGTAGGCATGGAGTCAGGCACAGGAAGCAGGCACTGGAGGCAGGCACAGGAGGCAGGCATGGAGGCAGGAACAGGAGGCAGCTTGTTACATTGTATCATCCTTCTTTAGGAGGCATGTGGGGGAGAATGGAGGTACTCAGCTCCCTTTATGCTTTCCCTTCAGTCCAGGACTCCTCCCTGAATGTGGGTGGATCTTCCCTTCTCTGCTACAACTTTTGGGAAAGCCCCTCATAGGCACACCCAGAGATTTGCTTCCATACTGATTTCAAACCCTACAAAGCGACAATAAAGATCAGCTACCACAGCGGCCCTGATTTCCAAATTATGTTATATGCATTCTGTCAAGTCATTTTTATTGGTTGAATAATATTCCAGTATATACATGTATGTTTAGCTGTTCCTGTATTGGTGAGATTTTTGATTATTCCATTTTGATGGCTATTCATATTCTTACATTTTGTAGGGCTGTGGTGTTCAGAGATGTTGGAAAGATCCAAAGGATCTCTTCAGTATCCTTCAGGGCTAAACATCAACATAGTTTCACTCATTTGTGTCATAACAGCCCTCTCCTGTCATCCTTGTCCTACTCCCCACCCCTCTCAACTCCAGGTCCAACTTCAGACTAAAAGATATCAGGTTTGCCCAAGGTAGGGATTTGTACTCCTGAAACATGCACATTCAATGGTGTCTTGACAGTCCTAAAGGTGTATCTCCAGGGGAAAAAAAATGGAAACAAGTAGGATACATTTCAGAAAAAAAAAATCACCTGAGAGGACAAAATTAGTAAGAAAGAGCCTTTTAAAAGGCACAGGGCGTAGAGACATGGAAGTGAATTTTGCTTCTAAGAGGCAAAAGATTTTTTTATGATTAATGTCATCTTAGCATTGGTAGATTCGTGTACTATAAATCTGTGTTATTCAGGCCTGTCTAGAGAAACAGAACTTATAGAATTAATCTCTCTCTCTCTCTCTCCATCTATGTCTGTCTCTATATCTTTCCATGTATCTATCCTCTTTCCCCACGTATATATGGGTATCTGTTAGGATGACGTATGGGCTGTGGTCCAGCTAACCCAACAATGGCTTCTAGGAGCTGAAGATGCCCAGCTCAAAGATCTGGGTTTAAGATGTATCTTTCTGCCTCAAATTAAACAAAAGTCCCACACAGATTGTGTCCATCCATGCTTGAGTCAATAATTTAGATGTAGCAAAGTTGATAACCAAGAACAGCCACCATGGCATCCAACACAGTTTGTCAAACAAAAACGCGTGTGCCAAAGACTTTGCAACAGACAAACATGGAATTTTCCCATGGTCTGGTATACATGTGAGATCACACAAGTCTCTCCCCCTGATGTGTGTGTGTGTGTGTGTGTGTGTGTGTGTGTGTGTGTGTGTGCATTTTCCTGTGTGTGAGTGTAGACATGCTTGTGGCATGGAGTGTGTGTGGAGGTCAGAGAATAACACTGGGTGCCATTCCGCACTTTCCACCTTGTTTCAGACAGGGTGTGTTTATCGGTTAGAAGGTGCAGTTGCCAGGCTAGCTGTCCCCATGTGCCTATGGGGATTCTCCTGTCTCCACCTCCCACCCCACCATAGGAGAATGTGATTACAAATGTGTGTTGTTGTGCTGTTATTTATGTGGGTCCTGGGGATATGAACTCAGATCGTCATGTTTTGCAGAAAGCGCCCTTCCCACTGAACCTGCCCAGTCCCAGATGCACGGAGGTCTTAATAAAGCCACGGGTGAAGCTCTACATTTAAAATAACACAATCATGAAAGAAAACTAGTAAAAGTGAATGGACAGTGGTTGTTGGTGTGATCTGCCTTGCCTGTGTTAGTGGTAACCATTTCCAGGTGCTGCACAGTGGTGCCCTTGTGTGAGGTGGGTCCTGTCCTGGAGTCCGTCCTCTGTGTGCCTGCTCATCAGTTAATTGCCGTCACCCCATCACATGGGAGCCTGTTAACAATGCGCAGAAGGACATGGTGTTCAACGCTGTCCTCCAGGGATTCATATCCAAATCTTTGTTTAAGAAGCATTGATCAAGCCAGGCATGGTAGCACATGCCTTTAATCCCAGCACTCGGGAGGCAGAGGCAGGTGGATCTCTGTGAGTTCAAGGCCAGCCTGGTCTACAAAGTGAGTCCAGGGCAGCCAAGGCTACACAGAGAAACCCTGTCTCGAAAAACAAAAACAAAAACAAACAAAAAAAGCATTGATCAATTTATCATAGGCAGTTTCAAAAGTGCAGTGGTCCAATACCAAATGTTATTGTAATGCTTTTCATATCTACAGCGAGAAGATGCTTCTAGAATAATCTATATTGGGCCGATGGAAGTAAAGTATGTTGGACAGAAGAATATGTGTGTTCAAGCATGTTTAAATCTATAGGTACTCTGAGATCTGGTTAGATGCAGTTTCTTACTTCGCCGTCTTCTTCCTTGAATCTTTATTGTATGGTGTGTGTGTGTGTGTGTGTGTGTGTGTGTGTGTGTGTGTGTGTGCATGTTATAATTAAAGAAGAGGTGTCATGTCTCGGGAGCCATCCTCATTGTTTTGAGTCAGAGTCTCTGTTACTGGAACTGCAGACTGCTAGTTTGGCTGGGCTGCCTGGCCAGAGAGCCCTAGCGTTCCTTCTGTCTCCACCTCTCCAGCTCTGGGATTACAAGCATGCACCACTACGGCTTTTTACGATGTGAGTTCTGGAGACTGAACATATGTGCTCATGTTTGCAAGGCAAGCGTTTTCGCAACTGAGCTATTTTTCCAGTCTAGATTGTATAAATTTTGGGAGTATTGGGAAACGAGGGGGAAAAGAGCCCTTTTAAACGCCCATTTATATCAGTTGTAGATAAAGTTATTTTGTAGATTCCACATGGAAAGCTACTTAGAGATCCAGAACATGGTTCTGGCTTCAAAGGAAAGGAGATGGAAGGCAGGATGGGTACGTGGCTCAGAGCAAGTCCTCAAAGGATGTTGCCCTGGGCAGCAATCTCCTTGGCCAGTGCTATCTCTCTGTCCTCCAAGGAGGGACTAGAGGTTGACTCAGAGCCTAGGACTATCTGCCCGAGAGAGGGCAGGTCATCTCACAGCACTCAATTTTTCTACACTCGGGAACAGCAGCCAAAGGGGAGGTAAATAATTCTCATTAGTCAAGAACTTGCTAAACCGTCTGACCTTTTCAACAGCTGCAGAGCTGTTTACTGGGTGGGTGCCATCTTTTCAGCCCCTCCAATTGGCAGCCAGGGATGTCAAGCTGGTGACATAGTGTGCTTTAGCAAACCTCTCGCCAGTTCGCAACGTCCACCATAAAGTTACTACATCAATCTCACTCACTGGGCGGATAGAGGCCTTCAGACGTTCATCCCCCTCCTTGACCTGACTGGCTTTTGGGACTCCTTTGCTAGAATCCAGTGAGTCACCTACCAGGGAGGAACTTAAGTAGTGACTTGCCAGGCCCTAGAGCTCCCTAAACCAGCTAAAAAAGCAGCATAGATCAAGTGCCATTCCATCCTAACCCTAGGGCAAATGGCAATGTAATTTTACTACTGGAAAAAACAAAAAACAAAAAACAAAAAACAAATATCTCCTTCATTTATGTAAGTAATCTTTTGAGAATAAAGGAAGTGCTTGATACTATTAAGGAAACAGTGTTTTCTGGGCGCAATGAACTCACAATTTTGGGAGCGCACACAAGACCGTCGAGACATCCAGCCAAAGTTCCAACACAGATCAGAGAAAGTGGACAGATGCCCCATGGTTACCAAGGTGGTATAGACATTTGCTAGCTACCAGAAGAAGCTTCCTTTAATGCTGTGACCTCCTGCTGGCTGGCCATACACTAAAGCAGACCTCATTTCCTGTCATGTGTGGCCCTGCTGCCCCACCCACTTGAGCATCCTCCATCGCAAGTCCTGGATGCTGGGAGGTGGAACAATGCAGAACGGCCGAGGATGGAGACCTCAGGTGGTAGTGAGCACAAGGGAAGGAGACTTGTTGGAGACAGCCTCAGTAAGACAGCTGGTTTAATTGGGGGAGGTGGGTGTATAAAGGCTATTTAACCCTTTGGGAGTGAGTAGGGACTATCAGGGTGAGTATACTTCATTGTTGGGGCCAGGGTGCTAAGGGTGCCTCATTTGCATAAAGTGGAATTCCAGGGGCTGCTGGATATGGCCTTTCTAAGGGAGGAAAGGAAGTTTAACCTGGCTGCAAAACCTTCTCTAGAGGGCATGGGTGGGGACCCAGGTTACATGCACTGGGGCATGCAGACCCAGGGCAGGGGTTGAGAGGTCCTACTCCTGCAATTCTCGGGATGAGATTTCTGGGTTTTGGACTGACTCTCCACCCCCCCCCCACTCTTGCTCAGGACCAGCTCCCCCAGGGCCCATGGTTATCTGGCCCCATGACTCACCAAACTAGCCAGGCAACAAAACCTGTACTTGATGGAGAAAGAAGAAAAAGATAGAGATATCCAAGTTGGGATGAGAAGGAACGGGAGGGTCTAGAGAAGAGGAAATAGGGAAGGGGTATGCTCAACAGAAATTGTGTGAAAGTCTCAAAGAATACAAAAAGAGAAAAAGAACGTGTGAGTTTTATTTTCACCTTATCTGTGTTTGCACATAAAATATCCATGGTTCATTACAAACTATTGTAGGATAATGTCAGCTGAAATATGATTGGACAATGCTAACAAAATGGGTGAGTAACTACTTAAAAGCAGCGAAAGCAGATGAAGTAAACCGGGTGAGCATCTGCCAGCACTGACACCAGAGAGAAGGTTCTACTTTTGAGCCGCAGAGGCTGGGCAGAACGCTGTCTCCAGTAGCTACCAGCAGTGCAATCTTAGATGCATGCTGTATCATTAGTCAGGGTTCTGGGCTGGGAGATGGCTCAGAGGTTAAGAGCACTGGCTGCTCTTCCAGAGGTCCTGAGTTCGATTCCCAGCAACCACACGGTGGCTCACAACCATCTATAATGAGATCTGGTGCCCTCTTCTGGTGAGCAGGCACAAATGCAGGCAGAACATTGTATACATAATAAATAAATAAGTCTTTAAAAAATATTATTATTAGTCAGGGTTCTCTCGGGGAACAGAACCCATAGCATGAGTATATACCTAACGGGAATTTGGTAGAGTGGCTTAAATGATACCATTGGGTAGTTCAACAATAACTCTCTTCATACTTGAGAGTCTACAAGGCTAGATGCCTTCTCAACAGTCCCCGCCTGGCACTGAGTGCCCAGAGGACTCCTGGGACACCATTAGTCTCAAGCCCAGGTTGGAAGGCCAAAGAAGCTGGGTTCCAGTGTCAGTGGAGGGTGACAGCAGTCCAATGTCCCAACAGGGTAGTTGGCAAAATCAATGAGACACAAAAGGAGGCAGGCAGAAAGCAAAAGCCTTTTCTGTCGCCTCATCCTCCCTGGGCTGCCACTGGATGATGCTATTCACATTTAAGGCTTCCCACTTCAAATAGCCCACTGAAGAAAACGCCTACAGGTGTGCCCCACATCTGAGCTCTAACTTAACTCCACATCCGGTTAAGTTGACTTCGGAGGTTAGCCATCACCTATATCCAACTTCTCCTGCCTCTGTTTCCCCCACCCCGCCCCCACCTCTTAAGTTAGAGGGTTTGTGAGAATTAGATTACACATTGTCTGTAAGTATAAATAGTCTATACTATAACAAAATATATTTGTCTCAATACTGTCTTTTGATCGCTTGAGAGAGCGCCGAATCCTAACCACTAGACAACCAGGGAAGAACCCTTTTGATCACTTGAATGCTTTTCCCTGCAGGTGTAATTAGATGAAAATACTTATAAAGGATATGTAGATAATAAGTTCACATGTTAGGACATTCCAGTTGCAAACCATCCCGCCCACTGCGTCACAGCAACAGTTGTGTTTTGTCGGCTGACTGTGTAGGGGTGCACGATTGAATCAAATCTTAATATCACAAACAAATGTTTCTAATTTTTTTTTCAGTCGCATATTAGGTCACAAATTTTCTTCTCCTACTCATGTGAATGATAAAGCCAACATTTCACCTCTGAGGCCCCCCATTTTGTGAGTGGAAGACAGGGCCACCACAAACCAGCTGGCTCACGGCGCACACGCACGCAGTTTCGGGGTGTGTGTGTGTGTGTGTGTGTGTGTGTGTGTGTGTGTGTGTGTGTTGAAATGGAAGCACTGCTCCATCAGGAGACTAAAGGGCAGGAGGCACAGCCTTTAATACGGCTGGCTTGCGGAAGTTAAGATGCTCTTTCAGTAGGCTTTAAGTGCCCTAGGAGGCCAGAAGAAGACGGATTCCCAGTTACTAGAGACCTAGGTGGTGTGAACCCCTTGGTCACACTGCTGGGAGCCAGATGTGGCTTGTCTGAAAGAGCTGTAGCACTGTTAACTGCACCCAAAAAGATACTTCCAAATGAAAAATCTTCCTAATTTATCCAATATGAGAGAAACTAAGCCACGTGGATGTGAGGTTTAAAAAGCCGTATTCATAATTGCTATTCTGCTTTATTGTCAGAGAACACTATGAAGTGTATGTCCAGGAGAAGCAGAGGCTGTTTGGTGCCTTCAGACCTAACTTAGCATCTCAGCTTTACTCCCTATTTGTCTCTGGGGTCATGGATAAATTTCGTTATATATACTTCTGGAAAACGCTTATCTTATTTTTATTTTATGTGCATTGGTGTTTTGCCTGCATGTGTGTCTGTGTGAGGGTATTAGACTGTGGAGTTACAGGCAGGCGTGAGCTGCCATGTGGGTTCTAGGATTTGAACCCGGGTCCTCTGGAAGAGCAGTCAGTGCTCTTAACCACTAAACCATCTCTCCAGCCACGGATAAAATTCTTATACCTTCTGATCCTCAGCTTATTTTAAGCTGAACAAGTTAAGAGTATAGAACTGTGCTGGGGAGGGGGAATTGTAAAGATAAGAAAGAACCTAGTAACCAAATCGACAGCTCAGTTTATAAAATGTGGCCCAGTAGGCCAACCCGAGCTTTAGCTCCGTCAGTCGTGTAAAAGTTAGACGTGGTGGGAAGTGCTATTATATATGGAAGGCCAGAACTGCGAGGCAGAGGCAGCAGGCCCCTTGTCTAGTCTGGCCAGCTAGTCTAAGCTACTCGGTGGGCCCAAGACAAATGAGTTGTCCCATCACGAAAATCAGCAAACATAGCTGGCTCCCTAGGAATGACCTGGAAGTTTACTTCTGACCTTCACTTGCACCTGCTCACATATATATGTGAACTTACACACACACACACACACACACACACACACACACACACACACACAAATTCAGACACACACACATACATAGAGACACACATATACACACAAAGACACACAAATGCAGGCAGACACACATACCTATACACATAACCCGTAAAGATACACAAACAGAGATACACACATACATATGTGCACACACACACACATAGAGACACACACAAAGACACACATCCAGACGTACACAGACATACACAAACACACACATATATAGAAACACACACATAAACACAAATGTGGACACACAGACACACACACAAAGGCACACAAATTCAGGCATACACAGACACACGCACACAAACACACAAGCACACACGTGAATACACACACGAAGGATCTAATACTATATGGTATATTCAGGTGGGTCTCATATTTCTTGTCTCCTGCTATTGCAAAACGATGCACACAGTTTCCATACGTCGTTCTTGCTACATGGAATTCTGATGTGTTAAGAATGCTGCTAAGAAAAGAACATTTCCCTTTAGAAGGAAACACCAGGAACATTATTATTAACAACTCAGGAACAACTCATACAATCCTCCTGATTGTCAACAAGGCATGCACCACTGCTGACACTTTTACTGCTGGGTGTTGTGGTTAGTTTATAGTAGGGTCTAATGTTTATTGTTAGCCCTATAATTATTATTACGGAGGTACCTCCTAACCTGCTAGCAATCAATCAAGGCACAGGCACCTGTTATATTTTAAAATAGACTTAGTTAACCTGGGACAGGACAGATATTAATCCCCTAAGCTATCTCCCACATCGGGGCAGGTATCCCATATCCTGCCTCAATCCCATGCCACGTGCTTCAAATCATTTCTGTCATGCTACCTCCCATCCATAATCCCAAATATTTGTTAATGATCTTCATCTGAGCCGAACCCTCCATCCACGCAGGCCACGTGCTGCTGCTTCTGTCTAACCCACAGAGCCATCTTCCTCCTTTCTGCTTTTCCCCTCCAGCTCCTCCTCCTCTTCCAGTCTCTTTCCCAAAAGCTCAGGAGCCTTAGCCACGCCCATCCCATTTGCTCTGACCAGGTGTATTGGCTTTTTATTGGCCAAATAGAAATAAACTTTTAGGCAAGGTTACGGAGCAATCTTGGGGCACAGAGACAGCAAGCAGTAATTAGCATCGGAATACATCAGACCGTCCTCCAACAGTTGGAAAGAGGGATCTCACAGTTCCATGACCCAGGTTTACACAGCGAAGAAAGTGGAAGAGTCAGGCGGAAGGGGCCGGCCTCCCTTTTGTATTTATTAAGGAGCCTCCTGTAATGGTCTCTAACTTCTTGACCCTGAGAGTATTCTTTCAGGTTTTTCAGGGAAACTGATGTTTTAAATGGACCAGCTAATGGGCCTGAGACACCAGTACTGTGGGTGATCAGGGTTGCAGTCAAATCATTGGGCAGCAAATTCCAGGGTGGGTCTGTCCCATCCTCCCCAGGCCACACTGTATAGGGGTGGGGTCACGAATGTTAGATGCTCAGCAGGTGACATTCTAGGAGGCATGGGCAGACAAGCAGGACTTCCAGACTTCAGATTAGGGCCAGAGACAGGCATTCCAGCAATCCAGTTGTCACCATGACAGGACCGCTAGGTAGCTCGACAGCATGGGTGAGGAGGAGTCAGTTATAGCAATTGGGGAGATTAGGTTGGTACCAATCAGCAGGCTCCGACTGAGGCTAAAGGGGGTGGGGGTGGGGCGGGCTGCTTGGTAAGAAAATGGACCCCTCTTTATTCTATGAACCAATGAACTTTAGCTTATTGCTGTGTGAGGAGAGAGAGAGAGGGAGGGGGGGAGAAGGAGAGAGAGAGACAGAAGAAAAAGAGGGAGCGACAGAGGCACAGAGAGATAGAGAAAGAGAGAGACAGTCAGACAGACACAGAGATACAGGGACTGGTGTTCTTGCTCAGTTGGGGAGATTGAATCAGTCAGTGACCATGAGAGAAGCTGGCAAAGAAAAGATCTCTGGTCTTTTGGGATGATCTGATGTATTTTGATGCTAATTACAGCTTGCTGTCTGACCCACCTTTTGCTTAATAAAAAGCCAACCCACCTGGGCAGGGCAGGAGATAGGTGGGGCTAGGAGAGAGAGAGAGAGAGAGAGAGAGAGAGAGAGAGAGAGAGAGAGAGAGAGAGAGAGAGAGAGAGAGAATTCTGGGAAGAAGAAGAACTGCCAAGAGGAAAAGGAGAGACCTGAAGGGAAGAGAGGAAGGCCACCATGGGTTAGCTGGAGGAGAAGCACATGGCCGGCGTGGATGAAGAACATGAGCAAGTATTTGGGATTATGGATGGGAGGTAGCTTGATAGAAGTTACTGGAAGCAGATGGCATGGGATTGAGGCAGGGATCCCATGCCTGCCCCACTATGGGAAGTAGTTTAGAGGATTGATGTCTGCCCTGCCCCAGGTTAACTAAGGCTATTTTAAAATATAACAAGTGTTTGTGTCTTGATTGATTGCTAGCCGGGCCTACAGGTAATACAGATAAATTTTAAAAATAATCCTGGTCACGTGTTTGTCACCTTGGGGAGCTCCTTAAGAAATGTGATGGGGACAACAGTGGCTTTGACTTTGGGAACTTAAGGTTGGTAGAAGGGAGCCACCCCAGTAGCCTGTGAAAGAATTAGTCCCAGTGGCTACAGAGCCCACACGATGTTTATTTTCCAATTCAAAAAAGAGAGGGCCTAATTCTTTAATGACCGTGTCAAATACGGACTTACTCTCATTCACCGATGGCAGTCCCCTTCACTGTGGTCTCTCTTGGGCAGTTCCAGTCTCTCACCATCAACGATAGCATACACACATTACTCAGAAGCTTGCAGAAGTAGCGTTATAAAACCCCATCCCACCGGACCCACGAGTTGTCAGTTTACCCAGTGTGTCTCTGTGGCGTGGATCCACCTGGCTGTGTTTAGTAGTCACCTGAGTTATCAGCTCAGCTCACTGCCTGTGCTGTTAGGAGCAGCCTGACATCACACGGGCACCGTGCGTTATTCACCTGGCTCTACCGCCTCATACAGGGTCCATACAAGAAAAGGGTTAGTGTAGAATTAAAGGCAATTTAAGAGCATGTGACTATATGCGCTTGAGTTTTATTATAGCATGCTGCTATCTGTGTTATATTTTAATATTAGCTAATCGTTACTAGTGGATATTTTAGTGAGTTTAGCACACGGCATAAGGTCACCATTGGTATACGGTTATAGGAAGAGACATTGTGTGTAAGATTTGATCTAAAGGACTACAGTTATAGGCATTCACTGAGGTTTCCCTACATATAAGTGTGCGGGGAGGATTGTTGTACACTTTCAGTTCCTTTAACATGTTTCAGTGACTGTCATGAGATACCTACGTTGTCTAGCGTGGGCTGGAAAATCTGGGGCCTGTGGCAGTGGTGGTGGAAGATGGGGCTCGGTCGGTGTGCTAAGGACACAGGTCTTGTACAGGGGAAGAAAGGGAAACAGCTCCGCAGTCTCAGATGCTCTGGCATTTAGTTAACAAACGTCTCTCATGGTCAGAGGAAGTTATAGGAAATGTAAAGTTAATATCTTTTGCATGTGTGTAGCAAGCTCATTCAGCGTTAAACGATGCCAAGTGTGCGTGCGTGTGTGTGTGTGTGTGTGTGTGTGTGTGTGTGTGTGTGTGTGTGTAGTGTAGTGTAAGGCAGGGAGAGCTGTGGACGGGCAAAGCTCCATCCAGACTCTGCGTTTACTCCATAGTAATCCATAAAAGAAGTTTGAGCAGTCTCCTATGGAAAGTTCAGGAGCAGATGGAAATATTTTATGATGTTATAATATGTCAGCCTGCAACATGAATTTCCATTTTCCTCACAGGGGCAAACATGCCGGGTTCTGCATTAACTTTCACATGTCAGCAAAAAATCCCAAGGTGAAATGGCATTTTATGTGACATTTTCTAGACGCTTCGAAACAGCTGCCTGATTCGCCGCGCTTCAGCCCTTCCCGTTACATCCCTAAGCTTCTGGCCGGTTGCCCATCGGATGGTTTGATAATCTCACCCTTTTGCTAGCAATCCAGCCCCTTTGGCAAAGTCTCCCCCTAGGCCCCCAGCCACTCAAAGGATTATGTGTTTTGAGGAAAGAAATGATCGAATTCTTAGGAGATGGAAGCCTCCTCTTTATGTTGTTTATCAGATGGTAACTTCCATGTCAGATTGTAAAACTGTCAGTGGTAAGCTGCCTTTAATGAGAATGTAGCACATCCTTAGGAGAAAAGGTAGCATTGCTAGTAACCATAACTAAACCATTGTCCTGGATGTGTGAATGAGGAATAGGCCTGTCTTCACACCAAACAAGATGAATATGCAAATTTATCATCCAAAGAATTCCTTTTGTAGGTAGGTCCTCAGTCTGTGTATCTTGTTATGTACCAGTCACTGGGACTCACACCTTCCTCACCATTGGTATCCCTCTGCTCACTCCCTCAGGGTGCTAGCTGGTGCTGAGTACACAGCTCTGGGGGTCACTCAGACCCAGGGGACTGACTGCTGCTGTCTGGTGACTCATCCCTGGCTTCAGATGGGTTGTGGTGTAGGCTCCACCTTTTCCAAACCTACTTTATTTCGGGTTCTTTAAATGCTTATTCCTCCCTTCCATCCCACCTACCCTAGATAGGAGAGAAAGGAGACTTAGGGGAACAGGAGAAGTAGACTTTGTTGAATTCAGTTCCTCTGAGCGATTCCCCTGGCATAGTCGGCAGAATTTCAGCAGAGCAGCAATTCCACCGAAGTTGCTTCTGGAACCTGGAACAGCAGCTGGAGCCTGGAGCCTCAGGCAGAACCCAAAGCCTTGAAGCCTTTGCTGGAGTGGTTCTTTCTTGGAGTGGTTCAAAGTGGAGCGATTAACAGCCAAAGCAATACCAAGATCCAAAAAGCTCCACCTCTTGTTTTGGTCTCTCTCTCCTCCCTCCCTCCCTCCCTCCCTCCCTCTCTCTCTCTCTCTCTCTCTCTCTCTCTCTCTCTCTCTCTCTCACACACACACACACACACACATCCTCTCAGAGTCTATCCTAGGATGCTTTTCAGCTGGCAAAAACCAAGCTCCCACATGAGGTGGTTCGACCTCCAAGTGGATAAACATCACCTGCTCTCTCACAAGTCTATTCCCCATTCCATACTTGGGATCAAAACAAAAACATGTTTACATCCACTACACTATGGCTTCACAAAGTTAAAAGTGTGAAGTCTGAATGTATGGCTGTTTTCTTAGAGAACCTGTTATGGTAAAAGCCTCAAATCTGTGGCTTTTAGTACTTAGACATTTTAATAATATGCTCTGTCATGTATATAGATAACAGAACTGAATATTTATAGCCTATTAACATGTAGATGTTCACATGAACTTCTCCACAAAGTAAACAATTTCTGTTCACTGTCAAAATAATCACTATAGCTTAAGATTCTGTACTATTTTATATTGTACTTTCATGTGGTATATTAACACATAATAAATTCATTATGTTACATATACACATGTGCTTAATACATAATTCATATTACATAATAGGAGCCATTTTATAAAACGATTTTATTATACAATGCAACAAATAGTTATATAACATGACTATTAATACTGTATAATTCATGTTAGGTAAGACTATATCTTATAATAAATATATTATATGGTTCACATAGGTTTCATATTACATATGAGCAAATAGTATATGCGCCCTTTATAATGGTTCTGCTATCCCAAAGGTGATTAAGCATGCTGACGTAGGTGGTGGTAGAGAAGAGTAAAAACTTTAAAAAGGTTTGTTTATTTTTATTTTATGGGTATGGGTCTTTTTATTGTGTGTGTATTTGTACACCATGTGCATGCAATTCCCAAAGAGGCCAGAAGAGGGCTCCAGATGCAATTGTGAGCTGCCATCTGAGTGCTGGGAACCAAACCCAGATGCTCTGAAAGAGCAGCCAGTGCTCATAACCACTTAGCCATGCACCTCTCCAAGCCTGCAAAGAGTAAATTTTGACAAAAGAGAGAAACACCAAAAAGCAGGACATAGTTTTCAAATGTTCATCATCATTTCACATTACATATTTGTATCTTAAAAATGTTTGTTAATAATTTTTTTTTGTATTTCTAGAAAAATGTTGTATTAATGTTGCGTATAGTTTAGAGATGGTGTGCATGTGAATAAGCCCCAAGTGTTTGCAGAATACAGGCTGAGAAAGCATTTAAATTCATTAACTTTATTTTAAACTCCCTACTTAAAAATACGTCTCATGGAAATTCCCAGGAGTATTTTGACCAACTCACATAATCAGTTACAGTTGCAAACCCTGACTTTCCCTTACTGCTGGTGAATGAACTATTTCAAAAGGGCTCCTGGATTCTCAGAGGATGCCCCTCCTTTTAAAAAGTAAAGTGTTTAAATTGCTTATTTAAAATGTCTATCCATCTGAATTCTTTTAAGTAGCAGGCAACACAACAAAACATTTGCAACTGTTTTCCAAATAAGGCCGTATTTATGTTGGCCAAATGTTAATCTCATTATTCTATGATAATAGTGGCATATATAATAGTACATTTGGGAGAAATGAAGTGTCCTTTTATTTTGGGATTTTCCATCAATCAAAGGGCCTCTTTCAAAGGCAGTTAAGAATTTAATCTTATGAAATTATTTGAGCACCATAGTGCTCAATGTGATAGTATATACACATGTTTCCCATCGATGGCAAAGTTAAACAAAATGCAAACTTAGCTCCTTAAATTGAATTGGGAGGGATTTCAATTGGAAAATTTCAGTCCGTGCTAGGGATCACTAGGAAAATAACTTAAAGTGGCCACAAGAGGGCAGCAAAACACACTGGATTCTTTATGCTTTCAGGCAAGCGCTTTCTTTGGTAACATCAGGCTAAAGAGGCAAATGAAAGAAGAGAAGTGCCTGGGCCTTGAGTCATCTTAAACACAGGCATGGGGTCTGGGGTGTGTGTGTGTGTGTGTGTGTGTGTGTGTGTGTGTGTGTGTGTGTGTGTGTGTGTGTGTGTGTGTGTGTGTGTGTGTGTGTGTGTGTGTGTGCGCTTTGCATCCTAAGATAACTAAATGTAAGAGACACCAGCTTTTCAAATGTCTTTAGAAGAAACACCAGGGGCTGGAGAGACGGGCAGTGATTAATTTTCCTAGCTATTCTTTCAGGTTCTATTCCTAGCATTCGTATGGTGGTTCACAATCATCTAGAACTCCAGTCTGGGAAGATCTGATACCCTCTTATGGCCTCATCTGGCACCAGGCATGCTTGCCTTGCTTGGGTGCACATACATACATGCAGAAAACCAGCCATGTACATAAAATAAAAACACAAAAAAAATCTTTAAATGAAGGACCACTAGTGCCTTATACCCAAGGAGGGCTCAAACTTTATATTTATTACTCTATTTTCTAGTGGATCAAGTTTTAAGTCCAGTCCGTCTTTCTCCTCCTCTGGTTAGAATTTCACTGGAAAATAATAACAGGGTCAAGTTGATCAGATTTAACTTTCAAAACAACAGGAAACAGGCCTGAGTAAGAAGTTGCAGTTGCTCACAATCACAGTTATCGGGCACCGTTTTAAGAGGAGGTATTAAAAATCATGCTGCTAGAGTCCAGGGTCCTGGGCAACCTGAACTTTGTTCTCAGACTTTCTGGCTGTGAGTTTGCACAGCCTTGGGTGGCTCTCTTGACCTCTTAGGTGTCTTGGCTGTTCACAAGGAAGGTAGGAAGGGTTGGTGTGAAGATTAACTGGTTCGTTACCTAATTAGCCCAATGCCTTTCTCAAGATGAGACTCCAGAGAATGCGGCAGCCACAAAACGATTACAGTAAGTGGTTGGCACGCCATAGTCTCAGCCCTCCGTTTCCTGCAACTAGCTATGTTATTTCATTTACTTCACATAACTTGCATGAAAAGGTTTTGTTTTGTTTTGTTTTTTTAATTGTGCCCCTTTTATAGATGGAGACGCTGAAGTTCAAAAAGGCTGGTCATTTGGTTAATATAAATTAGGCGAGAGAGCTGGGACTTGAACCTGTAGGCTTCTGCCTTCTACCTAGTGTACTTTCAACTACCTTTGTGTATTTGGGTATATAGTCTACTATTAGCCTCCCCACCCCCAAAATACACACTTCTGGTAACTTCTAAAGTCATTTGAGTCTTAAAAAAAATGACCCTGCCGTGTGATAAGAGCAGCAGCGGGCACAGTCAAATGGCTTTGGGAGGGGGATTTCTGTCCATTAGGAGGAAGCAGGCACTATTCAGGAGTTCCAATCCTAAGCCAGCCCCTGCTGGAAAACCAACCCGGGGCAGGGACTTTATGCCTGGATAAGCCTCTTCACCTAGATGTCTCCTCCACCCCACCCCTACCCTACCCCACCCTGTTGTCCGTCCTTGTCTACAGGAACAAGAGACTGTACGAGTGGCTTGGATTATCCATGGCAAAGACATTAAACTGACATCTGGAATCAAAGTGTGTCCTTGAGGTCTTTGTGTCTGCACAGCAGATGCATGGCTCTTGCTTCACCCAGTCTCTCTCAATGTAGTGTGATGAAGACCTCCTCTTTTCACTGGAGGAGGCACAAGCTTAGCCGGACACTGAGCTCTTTGGTATCCGCCTATCTTGAACGCCACTTCTAAGATCACAGGCATGTGTGGCTGTGGCTGTGCCTGGCTTTTTGATGAGAGCGCGGGGAATTCAAGCTCAGGTCCTTCCTCAGGCTGTTTTACTTGCTGAGCCATCTCCCCAGCCTGCCTGCTGTTTCATTGTTTGAGACTTCCAGAGGAGGCCGGAAGAAGGTTCCAGAACTCTCCTGGAGTTGGAATTGCAGGAGGTTGTGAGCTGCCTGGCCTGGGTGCTGGGAATCAGCCTGGGGTCCTCTGGAGTAGCAGCAGGCACTTTTAACCATTAGCTCATCTCTCCAGCTCTTTGCTTGCTCCATTTCTTCTATGCGTGAGATCCATCAATGAAATTTCCTCCTAGGGCCATGTTCATGGAAAGTGCATAGATCCAGAAAGGTATTTATTTGGTCGGAAATTTACCTGTACAATTCTCCCCTAAATTATCAGAACTACATTGTAGCCTGTCTCAAATGGTAAAGTCCTCCCCCCCCCGACCCCCCCATCCCCTCCCTCCCCCCAACCCTCCCTCCCCTCCTCCACCCCCCCCCCATTAGGTAAAGCATCAACAGGCAGAAAACCAGGAAGTAGGCACCAATGCGCCTTCCTGTCTTCCTTTCTCCTTTTTCGTCTTTGGCTCCCCACATTCCCTCTTGCTCTTTCCCACCATTTCTCTACTCGCTGCATCTCTTTCCTTCCTTCTTTGAGAAATGATTTCCTTTAAGACTCAAAGCCACAGGTGACTCAGAACATAGATTTACCCCCTCCCTTGGGGATGAATTTAAAGGAAAGAATGGTATAACATAAGAAAACAAAGGGTTAGAACAGAGCTGTCACACCTTTGTGGGAACTGTTGTTTTGAGTACTGGCATTGGTGTTCACAAATATAGTGTGAAGGTTACCAGATGCCATGAGCTCATTGTTGGGGGACGGTATATGTTTGCTAGGAAAATAATAGCAAGGTGATTTAAGTGTGTGTGTGTGTGTGTGTGTGTGTGTGTGTGTGTGTGTGTGTCTGGATTATGCCCATGATGTCATGACAGTGGATGGGTATGGACTTAACAAACAGTGTGAGGAAGTATAATTATGCAACCAGCGGGCTTTGTGGTGACTGTCCAGCAGCCTGGAACTTCAGCCATGTTTGCTAGGGTCTTCTCAATGCAGACTCCACTGTGTTACTTAGACTTTCTGTCCTCTGATGGTTTTCTGTATTCACTGCAGGCGAGAAGTGCTTCCTCAGGCTGCCAGAGAGGAAATACAGGTCAGGACAATCTGGGCATCTTTTGGGGAGAAATCCCTTTGGTCCAGAACTTAAACATATCCACAATAGCCTGATCTGTGAACATCAAACAGATGAAAACAACAGGAGGCAACAAAGGAAAAAGCATTGATTAGTGATGGCAGGCAAATCAACCCAAATCCCAAACCAGCCTTTCTGTCTCTGGAATCAACTCTAAAAAGTATACGGGATAAGATGTTTTTTTATATAATAAATACAGAGAAGCAAAGAGGAGAAAAATTAAATTCACCTACAACCCCAGCATTCAGGGTTAACTGCAAACATTCTGTGGTATAGATATTCAATATATGTGTCTATGTGAGTATGTCTGTCTGTCTGTGCTATTATCATCTACACAATTCAATGTAATTCAATAAAACTTACAAATAGTTATGTTTTTGACCCTCTTAGTTGGCATACTATCATTTTTCTTTTAAAAATTATTGATTGCTGTTGCATATAAGGCACTTTATAAATTTTTGCTTCATATAAGGATATATGTCATCCTCGTTCATCAAAGGAAACGAGGCTACCAATTTGACAGAGGGAGTGACACGGGCAACATTGGAAGGAAGGAATGTGGGAGGGGATGTAGGGTGAAAGGGAAGAGGAAAGGTCTAACTATATTTCAATTAAAATAAACGAATAACAGGAAGACTTGAAGCTCTAGGACAATTCCATTTGAGCTGCAAAGTGGAAGGCCAGGGCCGGCCAGCTGTATGTCTCAGCAGCTGCGCAGAGGAAGATGGCGGAGAAGAGAAAGAGGGAGCAGCGCTGCTTGGGTCAGGCGTGAGAGCCCCACTGGGACAAGCATCTCCATGGCTGGGAAGTGAGATAGCCAAAGTGCCAGAGCGAGCATGCTCAGGCTCTGGCCTGCGCCTGAAGGAGGAAGACAGGAGAGAAAAGACCCAAGAGAACCTCACGGTGAATCTTGGGCAGTTTGTCTGTGCTTGAGACTGTTTTTGTTTTGTTTTGTTTTGTTTTGGCACTTTATGGCACTGTAGATGTTTGTTTAGGATACACTTTAAGTTGGGGTTCCATGTGGAAGCTGAATATTCTGGTTGTTGTTGTTGTTGTTGTTGTTTTTAATTTACAGCCTGATCTCTGCCTTCTGAGCTCATTCCCTCCTCCCTCCGAGTCCCACCCTCACACTCCTCCCCCACCCCCACCCCTGCTCCCCTATCCCTTTTATCTTCAGAGAAGAGGAGGCTCCCATGGAAACCCACCCACCCTGGTACATCAAGTCACAGCAGGACTAAGCGCATCCTCTCCCACGGAGGCCAGACAAGGCAGGCCAGTTTTGTGAGAGGGATCCCAAAGCAGGCACCAGTGTCAGAGGTAGCCCTACCCCGCTGCTCTAATTGTTAGAGGAGCCACAAGAAGAACGAGCTGCACACCTGCTACATATGTGTAGGAAACCTAGGTCCAGCCCATGCATGCTCTTGGTGGTTCAGTCTCTGTGAGGCCCTTGGTCCCAGCTTAATTTACTCTGCAGGTCTTCTTGTGGTGTCCTTGACCCCTCTGGCTCCCTCTACCCTTCCCCCAACTCTTCCCACAAGACTTCCCAAGCTCCACCTATTGTTTGGCTGTAGGTCTCTGCATCTGTTTCCATCAGCTGCTGGATGAAGCCACTCAGATGCTATGCTAGGCTCCTGTCTCCAAGCATAGCGGAGTATCATTAATAGTGACAGGGCGTGGCTCTCTCCCATGCGGTGGAGCTCAAGTTGGGCCAGTCATCGGTCTTTATCTCTATGCTTCTTGTAGTCAGGACACATTTTGGGTCAAAGGTTTTGTTTGGGGGTTGGTGTCCCCCGTCCCTCCACTGGAAGTCCTGATTGGCTACAGGAGGTGGCCTTTTGAGTGACGTAACCCAGACCCAGGCGGCACTCATGGTATATCCTCATTTGTAAGTTGATATTACTCATAAAGTATAGTGTAACCAGGCTACAATCCACAGACCCAAAGATGGCAAGTAACAAAGAGGACCCAAGGGAGGATGCTTGAATCTCACACAGAAAGGGGAAATAAAATAGACATCTGAAGTAGATTGAGGAAAGGAACTGGGGTGCGGATCAGGAGTGGGAAGGGAGGAAAGCTGAGAGAGAAAGGAGATCAGTAGGGGAGCATCTAGGACGGAGGAGGCTTTGTCTATGGGGGCGGTCCTAGCTGAGATGTCAACCCGAGGGGGCTAGCAACATCCTGAAAACTTTATTTATTTACGTTTAATATGTCCCGATGCCAAAAGGTCGTCAGCACGTTTTTTTTTTTTTCCCTCATCAGCAATGTACAATCCTCACTCACTCCTCCTGAATAATATAATCGTTAGGATTAAAGGGAACATCTAAACATGGGATTTAAAAACAAAAAATGATGAGGCAGTCTGATGGAGCTATTCTGAATTTCCAGGTTTCTCTTTAGTTTCAGATTTTAACTTGACACAGCTTAGAGTATCACCTGGGATAGGGAGCTTCAACTGAAGAACTGACTGGGTCAGAGCCTACTTGTGTGGAACTCTCTTGTGGGAGAGTCCAGCCCACTGTGGGCGGCACTACCCCTAGGTAGGTGAGCCTGGGTGGTATGAGAATGCTGGTTGAGCAAGCCAGTAAGCAGCACTTGTTCTTGCTTGACTCCTACAAAGTAAGGCTTTACTGCTTGTCATTACCGAATGACTTAAAGCCAGACTCAACACAGGAGCCCACAGAAGTGGTTATGCCCGGGGTATTGTTCATCCAGTTAAAGGAAAGGTCGTGTCTCTCTTGCCTTATTCAAAGGGGCGGAAGCTGGCTTCCTTCCAGGTGGGATATCCTGATTGGAAGTTAACTCTGCCACCGGCCTCTGCTCTTTCCTTGGGATCATTTTGACACAGGTTCCTTAGAGAGTGCGATGTCTACACGTGCTGGTTTGCACACACAATACGCTGGACATGTGACCCACCTTAGTCATCCACTGTGGCTTCGGAGTACCAGGGCAGGGGGAGCGGAAAGAGTCTGAGAAACTTGGAGGTTCTTCCTGGTAAGCCTATATCAAAGATCAGTGTTTGCCTCCTGAACAGCTGTTGCATTAATTATTCCTGATATAACAATGAGTAATACATTTCCACAAACTCTTCAGAGCCTGCCAGCCGTGCACTGAATGCTGTACAATATGCTTAGGTCAAAGTCCTTGTTAGACCTTTGAAGAAGCATTTCCAATCGTATCGTATGTTCCCAAGGCTCTTTTCGGGGGATCAAATGTTTTCATACAGATGAGATTGTGCATGGTGGGTGATCAGACTGGAGGGTCCCCCGAGACACGTCTCTGCATTTGAACAGCACCCATCTTCCCTGTTTCCTTGCTCAAGGCCTCGCCGGGCAGTCTTGACTAGCCTCGACCTCACAGTGATTTTCCTGCCTCAGCTTCTTGCAGGCTGTGATTACTGTCTTATGTTTATTTATTTTAAGATATTACTCTCAGTTTTAATTATGTGTGAGCCTACGTGTGAGTTTTTGCACACGAATGTGAGTGCCCCAGGAAGCCGGAGAGTGATGTCACATCCCCCAGAGCTGAAGTTACAGTTAGCTGGCTGACGAACTGTGGGTGTTAGAAAGGAAACCCATGTCCTACGAGGAGCAGTGAGTGCCCTTAGTCACGGAGCTCTCTCTCCAGCCCCTGTTTTATATTTATAATGTAAATCCTTATTTAAAAAAAAAAAAAGATACACAGCCAAATCTCTTATCGCTTATGAGATTCAGTTAAAGTAAAAGACATAATTAGTGATTATGACATGTTTAAATAACGATAAGATAAAAATGTCTAACCTCATAGCAAAACACACGCTCACTCACTGCCTAACCCCTGTCCATCTTGGGCTAGAAAATCCCCAACTGTCTTTCATGCCTGACTGGAAGTTTAAGATGTGGTACCCTGGCTCCAATCCAGTGCAAAGGGGAATTTGAAGAGTGCTTCACATATCTGTAAATTTCCAGTCTCCCTGAACCATTTGTGCTAGTAGCACAGGGGGGAAAAAGGTCGTTTTGTTTTTGTTTTGTTTTAATATCTTAAAACCACACAGTACTTTGGGATGTTTTTGGATGAAAAGTTCAAGGAGAGGATTAATTTTATAACTATGGATCGTCACAAGTGCATTCTAGACTTACTGCGTAGTGTTAGTGAGGTTTGCACTCCTGGCTTGCTAGACGAAGCACTGTGAATTACTAACCCTGTCACTCACTTGATCATGTCTCGAAGCCTAGTTAACTGGGGTGTACCGGCATAGGCTTGTGTGTTGTCCTGTTTGTGTCTGACCTTACTTTATGAGAGAGGCAGTGCTCTCCTTAAGCATTACAGCGAGACGATCTGTCAGTTCCCTGAAAGTGATGCCGGTGCAGAGGACCACCACAGGCAAGAGAGCAGGGAGGAGGCTTGGGAAGGTCTTTGATCAGGAAATTGGTTTGTGAAAACAGCAACAAACCATCTCGACCAATGGAAGTGAATGCCTCTTGCAAGAGCTGGGCAATAATTGGTTGAGATGAATACTTTTTTTTTTTTTTACCCCATTTTGTCCTATGGGTTAAAGGTAATAGTTAAGATCTGGAGGTGCAACTCAGTGCGTAATCACTTACTTATCCCCCCCGACACCAAAATGAAACAATGCATCGTGGTCCTGAGCAGGACGGTGCATGCTGACAATCTTAGAGCACAGAAGGCAGACGCAGGAGGATCATGAGGTCCAGGGCAGCCTGGGCTGCAGAGTGAGGCTCTGCCACAAGCAAGCAAGCAAACAAACAACAGAAGCGTTTAAAAGGCACAGTTAGGTGCTAAGGAGAGCTCTCTCATGAAGAGAGGCACCTGTGGTATGCTCTCTACACAGGCCCCACACCCACTGGGTGTGTCTAGTGAGTTGCTCATTGTGAGAGGCCACCTTGCTCACAACTAAACATTGCAGTGGTGACTGGCCAGCATCTATTCAGAGGCGCTGGAAACATTTATGCAGGCAGGATATCTGTGGTTCTCATCATAAGGACGCCCAAAGGTCTCAAGGACTCCCAATGACTGCTCGCACTCCCAGCGTCCTCGAACATCTGCTTAATCCTTGTGGATGGGCCACGCTCATTGGGCATTTGAGTTTTCTGTTCATGGTCTCATAATTCACACATGTTAAGTTAGAAACTGTAGGTGGAGAGAGCATCTGGTACCTCTCGAAACTCTTTCCGCATCCATATCTCTGGGACCACTTCCTAGTTTAGATTGCTGGACCACATCCTGTCTGGTGGATATGTGGTCACTTCTCCGTAAGCCAGGCCTTCCTGCTCGTCTGGTGATAGATAGTACTGCAGGTTTTAGCTGTTTGCTGTAAGAGAACAGAAAGGGTATGTTTAAGCACCTTCGAGGTGGCTTGTCTCGTCAGCAGGATAAAGACTATCGGATGCGTCATACAACCCAGGCTTGCACAAGTAAACGTGAGAGACCAACACTATGCTTGCTGTGTAGAGCAAATGGCTCATCTACTGCCCTGAGGGGCGTGTGTGCTGCTGAGCATTTATTTATACTTCTTCCGCAGACAGAGTGTACTGACATCGTAATGATTTTCCTCACCTTTTGGTAAAATTGAGGTAAAAATAAATTTCAACGTGTATTTTAGGCTTTATGAGGATATTCTGGAACATACACACTCCCATTATGTGTCAGTTTCTTGTAAATTAGTAAAACGTTACAATCTATCCCTCACAGCCCAAATGTTGTTATTTCTACTTTTTTTTTTATTAAAAAGTTCATACGATATATTTTGATCACGTTTTCCCCCTCTCTCAATTCCTCCCAGATCCCCCCATCTCCCTAACCCCCCAACTTTATGTTCTTCTTCTCTCTCTTTAAAAGCAAATAAACAAAAATCAAAGTGAGCAAAACCAAAATCAAATAGGAAACAACCCCTTACACACAAACACAAACACAGAAATAAAAATAAACAAGCAAAAGGCCAACAAGGCAAAAAAAAAAAAAAAAAAAAAAGCTTAAACAAAGCAAAACAAAACAAAGAGTCTACAAAAAAATGAAAACACGAAGTTTACAAAAATACCATTGAGCTCACTTTGAATTGGCTTTCTACTGTCTGGCATGGGGCCTACCCTTAAGTATGTTTAATAGATCTACTGAGACTTTGTTGCAGAAAACTAATTTTTCCTTGGCTAGCAGGTGGCAATTGCAGATAACTTCTTGGTTAGGGGTGGGAGCCTTGCACACTTTCCTCTCTCAGCCCCGGGGATCCTTCTAGACTGAACCTGTGCATGCTGCCCGTCTTAGTGAGTTTTTATGGACATCAGTCCTGCTGTATCAGGAAAACACTGTTTCCTTGCAGTCATGCACCACCTCTGTCTCTTACGATCTTTCTGCCTCCTCTTCTGCATAGCTATCTGAGCTTTGAGGGGAGGGGTTTGATGAAGACACCCCTTTTAAGACTTAGTGCTTTTAATGGCCAGCTTGCCTTCTTGTTCTGTGAATGAAATTTGGCTGATATTGG
Source organism: Acomys minous (assembly GCF_964271855.1). Lineage (NCBI taxonomy): Eukaryota > Metazoa > Chordata > Mammalia > Rodentia > Muridae > Acomys > Acomys minous. Next base: position 102,466,469 of record NC_140493.1, read on the forward strand.
CTTCAATACATGTAACTATCTCATCTGTCATTAGAAGGGTCATTCAGTCTTAGGTGTTTGGAGAAAATCGTCAGCAGGTAAAAATCCAAGTTCCCTTGCCAGTGTCCACAATGAGTACTTCTCAAGTGCTGCCAACTCCAGCACCAGTGGGGGTCTTTTTGTCCCTGGCCTATGTAGGCAGCTGCATATACATCACACACATACACACACACACACACACACACACACACACACACACACACACAGATACACACAGACACACACTCATAATTAAAAACCAATACAAATAATTTTTAAAAGGAAAGGTAAATTTCACTCCAAAAACTATTAAAAGAGCAAATCAACTGAGGGTTGGAGGTGATTTTTTTTTTTACAATATTCTTGGCAAATAAAGAATTAACCAGCAGAAATGACGAAGCTTTAAAAAAAATACTCTCTCTGATGGACTTTAAAATTTCATATACTTGCTTTCTTGTCTAGCAGAAAGGGAGAATTTACCCAAGACAACATAAGATTATTAAAGGTGGTTTCCTTCTAGAATGACCCCTGTAAGGTGACATTTCATTCAGGGCATTAAGATTTTTTCCTATTATAGATACAATGTGTGTCATAAGAAAGAAGAACTATTGTTTTTTTTTTTTTTGTTGCCGTGAGATTGGTGACTGATTTCCTTTTGTAACAGAGTAAAGGATCCAGTTCAGGGGATGTGAGAGAAAAGATGCTGGGGATGGGCTGAAGACAAACTCTAGGTATCTCAAAGGGCAGAGTTTATCCGGTTTGTCTGGTCTACTTCCCTTGGGAGCGTCAGCTATCTGCGGAGGTCCTGATGGGACCTTCTGGATAGTTGGCTTTCAATCTTGCCACTCATCATAGAGATAACTTAGGTGGTTTTGGAGAAACTGCTAACGGTATGTGGTCTGTGTGCTTATGTGGGAAAGGAGATACCCATTTGGAGGATGCCGGGGGAGTAAATGCTGATAAGCGTGGTTTAGATTGTGTTAGCTTCCTGAGTGCTGCTTGGCATCTTAGCATCTCGGGGAAACTTGCATAGATGCCTGTGAGTTAGAGAGACTTGGCTGTGTCCCCATCAGAGCGGTAAGAGATTTGCAGTCTCTCAGGCTCAGGATATAGAATGTTCTTGCTCGATATTCTTGCTTGAGCAAGGAACACAAGACGACTACGAGGCTACGTGTGAGTTACCATGTGCTTACGAAAGGGGGACCGTCATTGCCTCACAGGTTTATGAAACACTTACGGTGCCTTTTAAGCCGGGCGCATCCTTCTAGGGATATAAAAATGGACAATCAAGTTTATTTTTAAAGTTCCTTCAATGAGTTATTAAAATAATAACAATAAAAAAAGAAAGTTTCTCAGTCACCCACCCACCCCTATCCTTGTCTCTCAGCAAGACTGTCCCTTTAGCTTTACCTAAAATCCCCAAGCCAGATAAGAGTCAGGATCACATCCGGTCTTCCCAGAAAATGCTGCTGATCTGGAGCTCCGGCCTTGGGCTTGCTCAGACTTGATACGGTGCCCATTCCTCTTGCCTGGGTTCTGGATCCCCTTTTCAAGCCAGTTTTTTGTTTGTTTGTTTGTTTGTTTGCGCTTACATTTGCTTTTGGCCTCTCTAGACTTTGTGCCTGTCCCTTTCAAAGCTCCATGATATTCGAAGTGTGCATCACAGAGCCCCTGTCTGTTGACTTCCGGTGACGTCATAGCCCTGACCTCATTTGGGAGATCATCACTTACACCTCAGGTTTTAAATTAATTCTGTCTTCATTGAGCAGTCTAGCCTAGCAAACAGTGAGCTAGAGCAAACCCTCCCTCCTTAAAAAAAAAAAAAATTTGTAGATTTAGTTTATGCGCACGTGTGGTTTTCCCTGCATGTATGTGTGTGAACCATGTGCATGCCTAGCGCCTGCAGACCTACATGTATGTACGCCTAGTGCCTACAGAGGCCAGAAAAAAAGGCAGTGAATTCCATGGAACTAGAATTACAATGCTTGCGAGCTGCTGTGTGCTGCTGGAAACAGAACTTGGATCCTCTACGAGGACAACAAACGCCCTTAACCACTGAGCCACCTCTATAGCTCCACCCCCCTCCTCCTCCCCCTCCCCAACCTCCCCGCAACCCCCCCGCCCCCCCGCCCTTCTTCAAGTTGTTTTTGTCCAGCATTTTATCTCAGCAACAAGAAATACAAGCTTTCCCACTTGGTGCTCATAATACAGCGAGAGAAATAACCGGGGTGGGGGTGGGGGTGGGGCAGAGAGTGAGTGAGAGCGATGGACGATGGACGGAGAGAGGGACTTTCAGTGTATAAGAACACATGCAAGCCATGTGTTTAACGTTCCTGACCTTGGGTTCCTAACTTGTAAAGTACGACTAATACTAATTGACCTGCCTGCAAAGCGAGTCTAGGACAGCCAAGGCTACACAGGGAAACCTTGTCTCAAAAAACCAAAAAAAAAAAAAAAAAAAAAAAAAAAAAACTAATTGACCTGCCTGGTCTGTGTCCTACCTAGGACGGCTGTGTGCCCGAATTTAGAATTGTTGCCAAGAACACAGTTCAAGTTCTATTTGAATAAAAAGGAGTCACTGTTATACTCGTTATCAAAATCCATAGAGGATGCGCTTTGTGTCATTTTTAAATCTTTTGTTTTGCCCCCAGCTTTGCTTTCTATAAAATAGGAAACCACCAAATGAAGACTCCTGTATTTTTAGGGCACTGGTCTGTGAATCACAGATTTGTTTCCACTAATGAGACAAAGGAAAGCAAGGAGAAAGAAATCCTGGCGGCATCAACACATCCTATTTCCTATTTTAAACTCAATGCCAATCACCCCTAAACCTCAAAACCCCAAATCAAATTTAGGTCCTTATGATGGCCCAGGCCGTGGGATCTAATAGAAGGGACCTGCTGGGAAAGTGTCTGGGCTCGTCGCCCGGCCTTGTCCCAGTGGCTTTTTCCTCTCTCACCCCACGTCTTCCCCCCCAACACACCTGTTTGCAGATAGATCCTTCCTCTCTGCCTGGGCTTCTTGCCTTTGGTCTTGACCACCTGTTAAGGATGACGCAGAAACAGCTTCTACGCACATCCTTGCCTTGTTGCTGCCTTCAGGATCCCCGACTGGGCTGATTCGCCCCACAGGGTGGTTATTTTTAGCCGTTATCTCCCAGTGATTCTGTTTTCTTTCCGCCACCTTTTGACCTGGTAGCTGGAAATAAAGTTCGCCTTCCATGAAGATGAGAAAGTTGTCAGCAATTTCCTTCCTGCCCGCATGAAAGGACCGGCCACAGCAGAAGCTGGGAAGTGCCTGATGGGCTCAGTCCCTTAGTTCTGAAAACACACGCACCTCAGGAGCGACTCTACAGTCATCAGTGTGCATCGCCCAGAAGCCCGTTGCTTGGAGCAGGCAGCTGGCTTTTCAAAGGGACTTGAGGATGTTCAAAGGAATGAGTAAGAATCTTTTTCATCTTCCTTTGATCACAGTTACTAAGCTCAAACATCTGAGTACTTTGACTTCTTTTTTTTTTTTTTAGATGGGGTTCTCTGTGTAGCCCTGGCTGTCCTGCACTTGCTTTATAGAACAGGCTGGCCTTGAACTCACAGAGATCTGCCTGCTTCTGCCCCCCCTGAGTGCTGGGATTACAGGTGTCAGCCACTATGTCCGGCTTGAAATATATATATTTTTAAAAAGGGACCAATCAACAGACATCTGCTTGGATTTAAGGCCCACTCCATGAGATGGAAAACATCTTCAACACTGCTTTGGGTGGCCAGGAACCTGAGACTAAATAGGCCAGGGACTGAGGGGGGAAACTAAACACTACTGTTCTGCTAAAGAAACATGGGGTAATAAAGTGACTTTTGATGATAGTCTACTGTATTCATATGTCAATGTCTAGAGACGCTTCCTCCTGCAGTGGATGGGAACAAACACAGAGATCCCCAGTTGAACAATGTGCAGACAGTAAGAGACCTTGGACGACTCAGTCCTAAATGTGATGTCTCCAACAAATCCCTCCCCTCAGGGCTCAAGGAACTCTGTGGAAGATGAGGCAGAGAGATGGTAAGAGCCAGAGGTGATGGAAGACGCCAAGAGAAAGAAGGTTTCCTAAATACAACAGGACTGACACGCATATAAACTCACAGAGACTGTGGCGGAATGCACAGGGCTTGCCCAGGCCTGTACCAGATGGGGTCCCGGAGGTCAAAGAAGTGGACGCGTGCACCTTTATCCCTAAGCCAGAGGCTATCTCCAACTGGCAATCGTTTGCAAGTGAAAACTTAGTTTTTCTCTGTTGAAGTCTCACTAGGTATACAAACCACTCTTTTTTATTTTTTTATTTTTTATTTTAAGATTTAATTATTATGTATATAGTGCACACACATCAGATCTCATTACAGGTGGCTGTGAGCCACCATGTGGTTGCTGGGAATTGAACTCAGGACCTCTGGAGTTTAGTCAGTGCTCTTAACTGCCGAGCCATCTCTCCAGACCCATACAAACCATTCTTAAGGCCAAGCCCAGCAATAAATGGCCAACACAAAATGAACCCAATGACATTTTGGATGTTATTCAGCTCATAATGCTTTTTCAGGACTTTTTTTTCCCCTTATGGAATCTTTGTATACATGTTATGGCTTCCGGTTTTCTGTTTTGATGGGATTTCTCTGTGTGTGAATGTGTGTGTCTGCTTCTGTATGTCGTGTAAATGTGTGTGTGTCTGCCTCTGTATGTTGTCTGAATGTGTGTGTGTCTGCCTCTGTATGTGTTTCTTGTGCTTTTATTTTTCCGGCTCTTTTTCTTCTGTTTGTTTGTTTATCTTCGTTTTATCTCATCTTTCCTATTTTATTTAATTATTATTTCTAGATGCCTGTTTTCTGATAAGAGAGAGAAAGAAAAGGTGTGTGTTTCTGGGAAGAGTTGAGAGAGGGGAACTATAATTAGAATATATTGTATGAGAAAATATATTTTCAATAGAAGACAAATAGAAAAAGAGTTTGCAGGTTGGACTTAGGCTAACTTTAGAATAGAATATTTGTCTAGAATATGTGAGGCTGGGTTCTATCTCTAACACCACCTAAACCAACCAACCAATCAACTAACTGAACAACCAATTACATAATCGACCAATCAACCAATCAACCAAATAATATTCACAGGAAAAGAGAATCATTCTTGCCTTTTCATATGAAACCATATTTAAAATGCAGGTTATTGGGCAAGACATTTAGTTTCTATTGTGGGAAAGCTTTTGGAATATTGGAAACGTTTAGGTATATTAAAATATTGAAAAATATAACTTGTTTTTCCTCATTTTGGAGTAGCCACACAAGGATTTTTGAGCAGAATCAAAACTATAAGCAGAGATGTGAATGACGCACATGGACCTTGTATCTTTTTCTATGATAAAATTTAGTTTTAATTCACCTAATTACTTATTGGTATATTTTAGAGTGTTATCAATATTGCTGCTACTAATTTCTTTTAAAGTAGATTTAACAAATATTTAATTCATTTTTATGTGTAAATGTCTGTGTGTATGTGCACATGTATGCAGATACCTGGAAGGCCAAAAGAGGGCACCAGATTCCCTGCACTTAGAAGTACAGGGCAGTTTGAGCTGTCTGACATGGGTGCTGGGAACCAACTTCAGGATGTAAGAGGAATGTGTACTCTACTCCTGAGCCATCTTTTCAGCCTCCATGACACATTTTTTTCTATAACACTTTTTTAAAAAGTGAACCCTTCTATTACAAAGCCTTCAGATTATATCCTAAATGTCAAATTACTGACCCAAGATATACACACATTAAAATAGAGTTAACAAATGAAAATTGTATAGATTTATAGTATGTAGCATGATCTTTTCGATAATTGAGAAATTATCAAGTCAGACTAATGTATTTGCCACTTCACATACATGACTTTTGCTATAACATTTACACTTATATTAAAATTTCAATGTACAATGCATGAACAATAGTGACCCATTTTCAGGATGATAACCAGTTTGTAATGCTTCCACAAACTCTTTTTATCAAACTCTTGCAAATAGTTTGTCTTGCAAATATTTGTTACCTCCATAATCATCATTCCATTAATATGCATATATTTCTCAGCTACTTCCACCAATCTTTAATAATTGCTTATTTTTCACTTCAGTTTTTACCTATATGGCTATCTTCACTAATTTTTCATTACTGTTACTTATATGTTTATTTATTTATATTTACCTATTGTTCTTGTATTTACACAGATCTTTCTAGATTGTCTTTCAGTCTCATGACTTCAGGCTTTGTTTGTTGTTTCTGTTTTTGCCCAATATATTTTGCTTACTTTTTAAGAAACCAAACCCCCTCCTCTGTCTCTCTCTCTCTCTCTCTCTCTCTCTCTCTCTCTCTCTCTCTGTGGTTTCTGTATTCCCCACTGGCCATCTTTTCCTGTTGGTGTGCTTCTAGCCAGGCTCTGGGTCTCTGAAGACAGTCACTGAGGGGCTAAGTTGCCTGTCCAGTTCTGTCAGTGGAATGAGAACACTTGTCTTGCAGTGCTGCCTGGGTGGTGCTGGTGGTGGAGGAGCTTGGGAGCACAGGACTCAGCACTTTGTCCATTCAAGATGAGGGGGAGGGACTTATTTTCCTGTCTCATCTTCAAAATGGACACAATCTAGAGTAGGTGCTGATCCCAGAAACAAGAGGGTGGGCTGGGCGTGGTGGCGCACGCCTCTAATCCCAGCACTCGGGAGGCAGAGGCAGGCGGATCGCTGTGAGTTCGAGGCCAGCCTGGTCTACAAAGTGAGTCCAGGACAGCCAAGGCTACACAGAGAGAGCCTGTCTTGAAAAAAAAGAAAAAAAGAAAAAAAAAAGAAAAGAAACAAGAGAGTGACAGGATGGGGGTTGGTCCTTTCCTGCTTTCTATTTGTCAGCTCCCCAGAGAAGGGTCTTCAGGAGGCTAGATGGGCATTGGCACTCTGCCCATCTGCCCTTCGCTTTGATAAGCATTTTTTATAGAAAGAAGTAACTTACGCTCTCATGTGTTCATTACATCACACATTTTTGAATAAATAACTAACTAACTCTATGGAAAGGTGGACATTTCTTCAAGGAGCAGAACTAAAAAGGTGAGGTTTCCTGGGAACTCCTTTTGTGAGATTCCCTGTCATTCCTACAGTTAGCTAGTGAAGGAAACACTCAGTCAGCCTTGAAAAGCAGCAGTAACAATTGCCCCACATTTCATTAGCAGCCTCAGACCTGAAACACGTAGGCAAAGACAGTCCATCAAAAACTCCGTACCATCCAACATCTTCCTTCATGTGTGTTCATGCCTTCCAGCACGGCGTTCTAACCTTCATCTCTTTACAAAGAAGGTGAATTTCCAAGGAAGCTATTTTCTCCCTGTAAGTTTCAATTCACTCCTCAGTCGTGTCTGTACACACAAAGTGACAGGGAGAACCAGGGGACCAGGGGACCAGGGGACCAGGTAATCTACAGAAGAGGCGTCCACCCTTGTCTTCCTTGTCAGGAATCCCCAAATCTATACAAATTATACAGAAATGATAACTGAATCATGTGTAAGTCATTTTGATGTGTACACACATTCTCTATTTTAGAACTTTCTGTGGCTATAATCTGACATGGTAACCTATTGTTATTAAGCTCTGTAAAATAACTATTTCCAATTTCTTGATAATCTCTTATTTACTATGTCACACAATTAAATTTCACAAAGTTGGTAATACATTTGTTGGGGGATTTTAGTATTTGAGTTTAACAGGTCTCTTATCCAAGGCTTTCAAACATACAAGAGAACATGTGCACATTTCACAGGCAGTTTACAGTTTTGGGATACAGGATATAATTTAAAATAGCATTTTTGATTGCATTTATTTTGGAGTTCTGATAATGTACTTGATGACCTCGGCATGTAGGAGCAGCCAGGGCCAAGAAACTGTTTTTTTTCCGGCTTTCAGACGTCAGATTGCTTCCTTTCACACCTTGGAATGTCAGAAATGTATTAGCTTTTTTCTCGAGGAGATGTTTTTCTCTTAACACACGATGGCTATGATAAGGGTGTCTGTTTACTTGTTGTTGAGTACTTTTCCAAACTCACTTACAATTAGGGGAAAAAAAAAAGCGGGGCTGGCCATTGTTATGGTGTGTAGGCTTTATAGCTGCCTTGGACTACTGATTGCCTTTCTCCCTTGGCAGCTAGCACAGCACCTGTGGATGCTGAGAGAGCTAGTCCTCAGGGAAAACTAGGTCAGTTCCAGCTTGATTCCCGCCAAGTCTTGTGTCTGAAGTGGCGTATCCAGCAAGAGAGTCTTACCTTCAAGTTGGAGAAGGCAACCAGTGATAGTGGCAGTAGCCTGTGTCGTCTGAGGTGTCTCTTGGACAACCTTGACCAACAACTTAAAGGCTTGTTTCCACACCTGGTACTGGGATCTGTGTTAGGGTAGTCTTTGTGGCTCTGTAGGGAGCATTAGCACTTCAAGTGGTATAACTTTACACACACACACATACACACACACACGCACACACACACACACACACTCTATGTATTTTAAAGTAAACATAAAATACTGTTCCTCTATGGTCTTTTCAAACATTCTTAGTGTTATTTGTTGCTTATCCACTCCTCTTCCCCTGTATCACCTTTTCTTCCCCACATCACAGTTTCTCACTCTCCCTTCCTGCATCCCTTTTGTGTCCTACTTCTTCTCCATCATAGTTCTTTTTAACGTTCCTTATTTCGGCAGTTACTCCAGGCTGTATACTTAAATCTAAAGCCAGTCTGATAAGATAACACTGATGGTGCAGTAGTGGTACTTATGTATTGGGGTAACCAATAATTACCTTACGGACTTAAGGTTCATTTGACAGTTGAGAATCCATGTCTGGGACTGTAAACATGTCTAACAACCCATGGGTGGTAAGGTCATGAATACAACAGGAAAACTATGGCTACCACTTTCCGAAGACAATATAATTTTTAACTGTATCCTAGATACAGTTCCTCATCCATGAGGAACTAATCTTCATTTTTGCAGCAGATGGAGGCTATTACAGAAACCCACAACTGGTCAAATGCAGAGAACAACAGACTGTGTGCACAATGCCAACTGACACACAACAACACAACCTTTCTTCTTGGGGTTCAGGGAAGTGGAGATACTTTGAGAGCCATGCCACCTGCTGTGAGATCATGTCTTCTATATGTGGCAGGGAAACCATAGCCATGAAGTCATAACCATGTGACTGCCTAAACGAAGGCCAGCACAGTGACATGATACCAGTTGACATGCCAACATGAATTGGGGAAATCTTATAAGGCCCCACCCCTAGAAGAGGAACTATAGGCAGCCATTGCCTACTGAGAGAGGGTCTCTGAGGGTCATCCAGTCTCAAATGGTCAGCCCTAAATACAAATACATGTAAGCAACACTAAATGGACTCAGCAAGACATAAATATATATATATATATATATATATATACACACATATATATTATGTATTTACTTGAAGAAGTACATAAATATATTTACTTGAAATATATAAAATATATATTTACGTGAAGAAGATGAGCCAATGAATTTGACTGGAAATATTAGAACACAAGAGGAGATAGAGAGAGGAGAGGGAAGGATGGAAATAATGTAAATATAGTACTCAAGTATAAAATTCTCAAAATCTAAAAATTAAAAAAAAAAATAAACAAATGCCCTCACTCCTCCACTCCTGCCAAATTTAAAAAAAAAAAAACAATAAAATCAACTTTTGCCATCATTTCTGCAACAAAAAAAAACTTTGTGAAACTTTCTAAAGACTAAGAGATTTAATAGCAAAATTAACTGTGATATTAATAGGATCTGCATAGGCGAGTGGATGCCTGAAATAATTAGTTGATTCATGCTGTGTCATGCAGCAACCTGGATGCATAGCCAATTCTTCCCCCATTATAGTCATTTTGATAGAAGATTGCAGGGTTTTTACTAAGCAGAAGCTAGAAGAGCGTGCTTGTCCCCAGATATTTCCCCTTAGGAAATGTTAGCACTTCCTTACCTTGATTTCCGAGCCTTGTTTACACTTGAGTGGATCCACTGGCCAGTTCTGAGAAGTGGGATGTAATTGGAGGTGAGGCTTGTTGGTTGCATGTCTGTCTGGAAATGACCCAGGAGGACCACTCAGCTCTTTCTGGAACCCTGTGCTACAGAAGCTGGGGCAGGGGCAGGGGCAGGGGCAGGGGCAGGGGCAGGGGCAGGGGCAGGGGCAGGGGCAGGGGCAGGGGCTGGAACTCTGCTCATAGAGTCCTTGCTTAGTATTACACTAAGCCCTGGGAGTAGTAAACCTGTGGTCCTAGCACTCAGGAGGCAGATACAGGAAGGTCAGAAGTTCAAGGTCATCTTGAAGGATTTGAAGAACTTGAGGGCCATCTTGAGATACATAAGAAAAAAGAAAAGAAGTGTTGGCAGCTTGCAAGACAGTGAAATGCTGGTTTTATAAAATAAAGGCACAATGGAGAGATTTGTCCTACAGGAAACTATATTGTACTTGTCATGAGTTAGATGTTAACCTGGATGATGTACATCCATCCGTGCATGATTTTTCTTGGGATACCTTACCCAAGTGTAGGTTATTACTCATCGTTAAATTTTATTTAAACCAGGATCATTACCCAAATTTTGGCCATGGTCCCAAGCACTGCATTGGCACCCATCTTAGAAAGAAAAACTTTTATTTCCATAAAATTATTCTTTTCCTATCTATCTATCTATCTATCTATCTATCTATCTATCTAGAAAAGCTTTGGATTCAATGTTTAATGCTTAACGTCTCTTTGCGTTTCTTCGTATTGATTTTGAAAGGTCCAGACAGCCCAAGGCCATGAGTGAGAAGGCGAAACTGTAGAAGCAATATGTACTTGGCACACAATTCATGGTAGGAAAGATGAAAAGTGTGCTTCTAAGGCATCATTTAAAAGTTTTGCCTGTGAGAAAGAAGAAATCAGTTTTGCGTAAGTTGGTCTGTGCAAGGTAGCTAGCCCAGAGGACACCATCCCATGGTCCCTCCCAGCTGTTATTTTTGTCTTGTTATTTCAGTCATAGCCCCCCCCTTCCCCCACTTTTCACACACTCCTCCCTGTGTACAGGGTAAGTGGCTTTTTTTCCACAACTCATTTCCTTGGCTTTTAAAAGTAGTTATCCCGATGTCACGTCTTCGGTAAACACCTAATAAACTAATGGCCAGGTGAGCAGTTTTGCTTACCAGACTTTTCCTGAGATCTTACTGAGTCTGTGGCAGAAATGTTGCCACCAGTGTAATGTGGCAGTGTCCCAAGCAATTACCACAACTCATGCGCATTTGTTTCCTTTTACTTGTAAATTCCTTTTGGGGGGTAATTTTTTTTCAGACTAAAGCCGTGCAGAACAGTAACATCCCTCCAGTATATTAGAAATTTATACACATTCATCATTTGTCTTCTCTGAAACCTTTGGAAATTGCAGACATAACATCTTTTGTCCTCAAATGTTTTCTAAAACATTGCAGTGTACTCAACACATTTGGAAATTAACATACATTTAATACCATCATTTAGTCCAGCGGTTGGCAAATACATGTGGTTTACCATCTGTGTTTGTAAATAGAGATTTATTGGATCATAACCATGCTTCTGACTGTCTTTGACTGCTTCTGGCCTGTTTGTAAATAAAGTTTTACTAGTACACAGCCATGTGCATTTGTTTACAGGTTCTCTATGACGGTATTTTCTTATGATAACAGAATTAAATGGCTTTGACAAAGACTTTTTGGGATACAGAGATATAAAGATTTACTATCTGACCTGGAGAAAAACATTTAGTCTCTGATCTAATAATTAAAGCTTATAAAATTTCATCTTTTTTTCACATCGTTCATTGCAAAAGAGAAAAGTAACTTCTAGGTTGGCATCCTAGCCAGCATCACACGTTATATTTGTTATGCCTCTTTATTACACTGCAGACTAATTCTTCAGCTGTTTTTATTGCTCATTGCCTTGACATTGAATACATGCAGGTAATTTATTTTGCACACTATATCTCAGTTCAGGTTGTATTATGGTTGGGTTTATACATGCATTTTAGGTGTGCATATGTACATTCTACCAAAAGATACATCTGTTATCAGGTATGTTTGTTTGTTTTCACTTTTCATTTAGGGTGACATATAATGTTCTTTTCTCCCTGTAAAATTACTGTACTTCACATTTCCTAAAGAAGTGTATGCAGAAAAATCACTCTGAGTGTATGTGATTACTCTTTTGTTTCTTGTCGAGGCTCTCTCAATGGGTTTCGCACCCATTGTAATCCACCTTGGTAACTATTACTATTGTGGTAGGTGAAAGGGAATTTTAAGACCTTTTTATTCACTGCATTTATCAGTTCCAGTTCTTGTGTGTGTGTGTGTGTGTGTGTGTGTGTGTGTGTGTGTGTGTCTGTGTGTGTATGTGTGTGTGTGTTTGCAAACATGTTCATGCGTGTACGGGTACATGTATGTTTCTACATGTGGAGGCCAGAGGTTAAACTCTGCTATTCTCTCTCTTTTTAAAATATATTTATTAATTTATTCATATTACATCTCAATTGTTATCCCATCCCTTGTATCTTCCCATTCCTCCCTCCCTCCCATTTTCCCCTTACTCCCCTCCTCTATGACTGTGCCTGAGGGGGACCTCTTCCCCCTGTATATGCTCATAGGGTATCAAGTCTCTTCTTGGTAGCCTGCTATCCTTCCTCTGAGTGCCACCAGGCCTCCCCATCCAGGAGACGTTGTCAAATATGGGGCACCAGAGTTCGTGTGAAAATCAGACCCACTCTCCACTCAACTATGGAGAATGTCCTGTCCATTGGCTAGATCTGGGTAAGGGTTCGAAGTTTACTGCACATATTGTCCTTGGCTGGTGCCATAGTTTGAGCAGGACCCCCATCATAATGTTCTTCTTGTAGGTTTCTAGGACCCTCTGGATCCTTCTATTTCCCCATTCTCCCATGCTTCTCTCACCTAGAGTCCCAATAGGGATGTCCTCCCTAACTCTGCTATTCTCAATCAACACTCTCCACTAAATATTTGGAGACAGGGTCTCTCTCTTACTGAACCTGGAGATGCTCAGTTAGCTGGACTGGCTGCTGGGAGAATCCCAAAAGAGCCTCCTCAACCCACTTCCTCAGAGCTGGAATTACTGGATTACAGGCATGTGCTACTGTGCTTGACTCCTTTGCTTGGGTTCTTTTGGATCAAACTCATCTTCTCTCTCTCGTCTGATAAGCACTTTATTGACTGGACCATCTCCTCAGTATTGGTTACAACTTTCTTTTCAAGATTTATTTATTATTATGTATACAGTGTTCTGCCTACATGTACACCTGCAGGCCAGGAGAGGGCATTAGACAACATTATAGATGGTTGTGAACCACCATGTGGTTGCTGGGAATTGAACTTGGGACCTCTGGAAGAGCAGACAGTGAGTGCTCTTAACCACTGAGGCATCTCTCCAGGCCCAGGTTACAACTTTTAAATGAAGACCTTTTCCCCGCCCCACCCTTATTCTTTCTTCCACTTCATGAAGTTTAAATTTTACTTTGTGTATTATACATTGTTATTTTGATGTTTCAAAAGCTTCAGGGTAACTTTTGCTTGCTTGTGTGTGTGGTGTGTGTGTGTGTGTGTGTGTGTGTGTGTGTGTGTGTGTGTATGTAGGGTTTGTGTGTGTGTGTACAAATGTGTATATATGTACATATTTGTATAGGTAGGGTTTGTGTGCATGTGTGCATGTATAGCTGCTGTTTAACACCATGCCTATCGATTTTAGGCACTCAATTTTTTTTTAATGCAGTCCCAAGTCAAAAGAACAAATGTGTAAGTGTGCAATAATAGGACTTGCTTGCCTTTTAGTAAATTATTTTTTCTCAATTGCTTTTGAGATTCTGAAATCTCTTTGTTTAAAGAATCACTCTCTTTAGACACATTTCAGTTTCAGCTTAGCAGGAAGAGCTCCAAATTCTCTTTTAATCTAGAAATTTTTATTTTTTTTTCCTGGTACTGGAAAGTAAGCAATCACCCTCAGGGATTTTTGGAAAGATTTTAACATGAATCCAGGAAATCCAATTCAGTTTAAAATCAATTATTTGTGTTTTCTGAAAAAAAATCTATTTTTTGAAAGCTATAAAAATTACTCCTAAAAATAATTCTAGGAAATTGCATCTTTTTACTGAACACCCCCGTCTGTCTGGTTTTCCCCTCTAGATTGTCAAAAGGGTAAGAAACGCTGTCCACACTTTGCACGTTGCTATGATGATGGAGATTCGCTGTCATACCCAGTGAACTTTCTGGGGTGAAATGAGTCTGCTTGGGAACTTAAGTGCCGTTGCTGCAGACCGTCTTCGGCCGGAAGGAACTCATGAGTACTGAAGAGGAAGCCTGGCTTAGAGGAAGTGTAACTGGTGATATTTTCCCAACTCCTAAGTCAAGTCTTGGCTTTACCACAAAGAACTAATAACTCAGAGGATACAACCTTGGGTAATGCATTTCCTTAGGTACTTGGCCCACGGGGCAGGCTGCTTTGTTGTTGCTGCTGTTAGTAGGCATCAGAGCATGGAACAGGACTTCAGTAGGACTTCCAGCTGGCCTCCACTCCTACTGCTGTGAGCTCTACCCACCGGCTGCCCTATGGCCAGTGTGCGAGTGAACTGGACAGAGAGAGAGATATTCCTCCAGGCTGCCTATCACGGCAGCACTAAGCCAGGGGGTGGGGAGCAGATGCATCATTAAGCATCCTCAAGTTCTGATTACCTGATCAACTGTCCTTGAATTGGTCCCCTATGCCTGTTTGGGGGATTGAATAATTATTGGGGAAGGTGCCAATAGTTTCTTTTGGAATAGGAATCAAATGTAATTTTCTCTGGGTATCTGGGAGCAACACGACCATCAGATACGCACAAAGCAATTTAGACGTCACTGTATAGAGTGCCATTTGTTTACTGCTTTCAGAAAAAGTCACTTTAATTGGTTTCTGCCACCTATGACCAGGGGATTCCTTTTCCCATTTCAGGTGCCTCGCTCATGTTTTTTTTTTTTTTTTCCCTTCCCATTTCTCCTTCATCAACAGCTCTGCTTCTGTTCTGTCCTGTGGCCCGCCACTCCAATGACCTTCCCAAGGCAGGATCAACCTTGGAAACTGTGACCTCCCGGAAGATAACATTTGACAGACCCTCTCCTGCTCTTTAGCATCCAGTTTCACACGGAAGGCTGCCGGAAGCTGCTTCCCGCAGGCTGAGCCTGGAGGAGAAGCTGATAACACAAGGAAACACAAGGAGAACCACCTGCTTGCAGCAGCAGCACTTCATCCAGGATGAAAACAGGATCTAGAATATAAACAACATCCTCCCTCTGAAAGCCAGCGCTCAGCTCCCTCCCGAGCACGTTTGACTGTGTTCTCCCAAGAGTCTCAGGAGAACCTTCACGGAGGCAGGAAGGGAGGGCAAGCCGTGGAGCAGAGTTTCAAGACTTCCGGTGGAAATCATCAAAAAGGATTCTGTCTAAAAAAAAAAAAAAATTGTTATTGTTGTTGACGATCTTTTAAGTTCACGAGTATGACCAATAATTGTAGTTACAGAGCTGAACTTGTTTTCGGATGAATGAAAGCTTAGATACCGCAAGTCTGACACCACTGCAAGGGAAGTGAGGCAAATGGGATCAAAGCAGCAAGGAAGGAAGGGTTCTGCTGAGCTCGGTCTTTCCCAGAGTGTCTCGCCTAAAATGGACGTGATTTTGTAACAGAAAAAAACGGGACATTTATTGTGTTCACTGTTTTTGTCATCTTATCCAGTGCATTTCTGCTCATCCAATAAAGCAGAAAGGTAGGTAAAGAGAGGTGAGGTCTCTCTCCCAGTGTCTCTAGTCAGTGAGGAGTGCACCCAGGAGTAGACTCCAACTAGGGATGTCAAGAGCTACAGTACCTGCTCAGACACTCCAGCCTATGTGTGCCCTCCTCCTCCTCCTTCTTCTGCTCCTTCTTCTTTTTTGGTTTTTCAAGACAGGGTCTCTCTGTGTTAGCCTTGGCTGTCCTGGACTCACTTTGTAGACCAGGCTGGCCTCGAACTCACAGCATTCTGCTTGCTTCTGCCTCCCAAGTGCTGGGACTAAAGGCATGTGCCACCATGCCTGGCCTTATGTGTGTCATTCTTACTTTTAAATTTTTTTTATTTGTGTGTATGTATGTGTTTGAGTCAGTACCCATATGTTAGTTTTATGTATTAAGATTTAGCAACATCTCTTCAGCTGAGGAATTGCAATGCGAACCGAATTTCTTCTCCAGAGCACCATGTTCTTATTGCCCACAGTATTCAATCATCCAGCGAGACGCAAGTGTAGCCTGCTTTGTTGAAAGTGCTTCTGCCTACTGGAACTAACTTACAGGGTTTCTATCTCAACATATTTCTTATTTTGTAAGGCAAGAGAGAAAGAAAGAGGGGGAGAGGGTTAGTTATCTCATGCTATTAATTTATCCATCCTTATATCAATATTTATTTACTGCATACTCTGAATAGGCTTTATTCCAGGAACAAATGCTGAGGGGAAACGATTGGACTAAACCTCCTACAAGGTTATACTCTCTAGAGTGTTATCCAATAATCCGTATGTTCTATTGTCAATACTTACATATTGAAAAAATGATAAGGCACTAATAAAAATATGACCAGCTAAATTTTAACAGGTGGTATGCTGAGGTACTTTGAAAGTATTGACCCCTCAATGTGCTGGGGAAAAAACATTATATAAGTTTTAGGCTACAAAAAATGAATCATGGTTACTGTTGGAGCAGTTGGCCTGTGAGATCCCATTAGATCTAACCAGACATCATAGACTATTGCCATAGTTATTGGTAACCTTGCAAGGGGCAGAAAAAAATGCAATTATTCTTCCTATTTTAATGAGGAAGAAATAGAGAAAGTCAAAGCACAGAGTGATTTTATGAACAGGAACAGTGTAGGTGCTGGGATTTCAAGCCATGGCCTCTTTACACCATGATTGGCCGGCTCTCAATGGCTTGATCGTGTTTTCAACGTCATCTTTAGATCTCTGTAGTGTGTAGCCTGGGGAATGCTTTCCCAGTGCCAAGGGAAGGCTTAGAGGAAGAGTTCCCGTCCACAGTTAACTCCCAGGACAATGGATCATGCATCCTTCTTCCATGTGAGCAGAAGCAACCTTAAGTACCAACTTCCAGTGTGTGTCACAGAGACTGACACTGATGGCTGGTGTCACCACACTGTTTCACTAACTCGCTAAGGCATGCCAGTAGGCTGATTCTGTCTACAAAAGGCCTCCTGTGACTTTCCCATGGACTGCCGCTGTTCTGCACAAAGAGTTAAGGAACCTTAGCTGCCTGCAGGAAATGTGCGGCTGAATCCAGGACCTGGCAGCGGAAACATTAAGTGTATCGTGGGAAGAGAAGGAAAGCAAAGTGCTAAAGTTGTTACTCTGAACAGAGGATATTGGAGCATCCTGCAGAAAACTTCCTGTTTAGCTAGCAGACCAGAAAACAAGATGAAAAAAACACCTCACTTCAATGACTATTGTGTCAATATATTTTTATACCGTCATTATCTTGGGCAGGACTTACATGCAAGAACTAGGTTCCCAAGGGTGAGGAGTTCGTAGCTGAATCACAGCTTCCCGCCTTCCTTGTCTTGGATGCTGCATCATATCCTGGTATCCCTTATGTCAGGCTACCCCTGGGATTGCACTATGAGCTAGACCAACCCCTCCCCCCACACGTACCACTCTTCCCCCGGCTTATGTTTAATACCTCATCAGATGGAATCACAGGATGCATGTTAGATATTTTGGGTTTGGCTCCTCTGCCCCTTCCAGGGTTAGGTTATAAGACACAGTCATGCAGCACAGAGCACAAAATACCTATGAGTAGATGACATCTACTAGTTACCCTTGTGCTTTTTAAACTTATTATTATTATTATTAATTTTTTTACCACATATATCCAAGTGGTACAGTTAGATGAAATGTGAGATGAAAAACAAGAGTCTTAAAGGCCTTTATTAAGAATTTAAGGATTAAAAAAGAGCTTCAGATATTTCATCAAGCATATTTCAGATAGTGTTGTGATAGGATGTACGTAATGATGACACAGAAATTACTCTGATAAATATGTTTTTTTTTTAAATCAATCCTTACTCAACAATACCAACTTGCATGTGATAAAATAGAAATGTTTTCAATGGGACTCAGTTCTTTACCATTAGGTGCCTACAGAGCATGTATTAAGAAACAGAGTGACTAGGATTCCACTGCTTAACCCTGGTTGGCCATGAGTTCACAGAGATCTACCTGCCTCTGCCTTTCAAGTTCTAGGACTCAAAGTGTGCACTATCATGATGGATGACTCTCTATAGGGCTGGTTTGGTGGGCAGGAATTCTTTTAGGCTGTTCATATCATAGAAAGGTTTTCTTTCTCTGACCACTATGGCACTACTGGGTATCGCAGTCTAGGTTGACATCTCTGGTCTTTTAGAAATTGACACACATTGCTTCAGGCTTTTCAAAGTTTCCATTGAGAAATAAGATGTGACTGATGGGTTTTCCTTCATTTGTGGCTTGAGCTTTTTTTCTTATGCAGTTTTCAGTATCCTTCCTTTGTTCCTTATGTTTCGTGGTCTAAGAAGCCAGGAAACAGTTTCTTTTCTGGCCTTGTCTATTTGGTGTTCCGTGTGCTTCATGTATCTATGAGATTTTTTTTTTTGAGGAGAAGTTCTTCTTTGATCCCGTTGAAGATCTGGTCTCTGTCATTGACCTGGGTGTCTCTTCTTCTTTGCCTAGAATATGAAGATTTGTTGTTTTCAGACAAATCTTTTTGGTGACCCAGAGTTCCTGCGTGTTCCCTTTGTGTGTTTTTCATGTCTGCTCGAGTGGTCTCACTCACCCTTCTGTCCCGACATTCCAAGTTCTATTTAATCTCTTCCACTTCAAAGGCTTTCCAGTGAGTTTCCTAGTTGGATAACTGAGGGGTTTTCCAATTTTATCTTCACTTCAGCTTAAGTCCTCTTCAATGTTTTTTATTCTTTTAATTGAATTCAACTTGAAAACTTTCAAGCCCTGAATTATTTTCATCACTTAACTCGGCCGCATGACTGTGTTTTCTTGGGCATCACTCAGACTTTTGTCACTATTCTTTTCAATTTAATGAATCTTTTTAAAGTGCATTCTTTAAACTTCTTGGATTCCTTGACAGATTTTATGATTCTTTTAAATTTCACTTCCTGGTGTTCAAATATGCAGCTTCCCCTGCAGGACATTTCTGTAGCACTGCTGGGTTGGGGTAGATGCTGTGCAGAATGTCATATTACTTGTGGTTTTGTCATGTCACCTGTGCCTGTAACCGTCTCCATGGCTCCTGTGTGAGGTTCTAGGCTGCCTCTGTTGAGCGGAAGGACCAGTTTTGTTTTTGTTCTTGCCAAAGCTTGATTGATTTCAGATCAAGTATGAGGATCTGGTACACCAGTCCACCAGATTCTCAGTGTTGAGTTTTCATTGGAGGAGGAACAGGGGTGATTCTGGCTCAGTGGCAGTAAAAGAACATGCCAATGGGACAAATGTTTTGATTTCTTGGGCTGGTGTGCAAGCTGTGCTGACCCAGCTATGCCCGGGAGTCTAACGATGGCCTGGGTGGGTCAGGGTCTTGAGTACTCACCATGCTGGGCCGGTGTATAAACCGTCTGAGAAGCTTAGATGAGAGAGTTGGAATGCAGAGAGTGGACGAGGTTCAGGGACTCACTGGGCTTGACTAGTGCATAAACGTGCAACGTGCACTAGGCTCAGAGCTTGGATATGGTGCAGATGGGGCTGTATTCTAACAGGACTTACCAGACTGTACCAGGACACAGTATGAATGACCTGGATAGGCCTAGGTGTTAGATACGGCTTAGACAGGTTGTGGGCACGTAGTCTCACCAGACTGGGACCAGGACTGGAAGGTTGTGAATGGCATAGGAGCATTAGAGCTAGGCAGAGTCACTCAACTAGGCTGAGACATAAGGTGTGCTATGGGAGCCAGCCTTGGAGATGTTGTGAATAGCACTGGTGGCCTACAGTTTTTAAAATGCACATTGTTTGTGAACCACAGGAAAATGAAGTATAGTTGCATTTTCTTGATGAAAATGAAAAGATATTACAGAGAATACACATTTTCTACTTTCTGTCTCTT
This sequence comes from Acomys minous, assembly GCF_964271855.1. NCBI lineage: Eukaryota > Metazoa > Chordata > Mammalia > Rodentia > Muridae > Acomys > Acomys minous. The sequence goes on from NC_140493.1 coordinate 102,486,725, forward strand.
TTATTTTGTGATTTTTATTTATGTATTTCAAATGCCCATTGACTTACTTTCTTTCATTCTTTTTTTTTTTTTTTTCCGAGACAGACAGGGTTTCTCTATGTTATCTTGGCTGTCCTGGACTCACCTTGTAGACCAGGCTGGCCTCGAACTCACAGAGATCTGCCTGACTCTGCCTCCCGAATGCTGGGACTAAAGGTGTGCGCCACCACACCCGGCATGCCCATTGACTTTCAAACGTATCAAATTATGGTCTCAATCAGTTGTTCTTGATGACCCAGTGTGTTAGCGATATTCTGCTTTCTGTGCCCGTGTACACGACAAAAACCACTTCAAGAAGATGCTGGTTTTGTGTTACAGATCATAGAACATTAGATCAGGTCATACACTACTTCAGGGTACTCCATATTGTAGAACAACTGTTTTCTCAAGCTGTGCATTGCCCTGGAAGCCCCCATTTCACAAGCAGCATTTGACTAAATTGTGAGTTAGAAGGGTGACTGTAGCCTCTGGGTAGACTTAGAGACTATTTTATCTGTCTAGTACCACCCATCCAAGACAGACTGACAAATGACTTACTCTTGGGAGTAGGAGGGAGTGACCCTGTAAATTTATTGAGGGGTGAATTGAGACTTTAGGAGGACATCAGTGTATTAAAATCCTATCTGTGAAACGAAGCTCAAGAGCTTATAACTTATGGGACACAACAGAGGAAGGAAAGGGTGTCCTAACCCTAACTCACTCACTTGGACACCATAAAGTGACTGACTCCTAACATCATGGAAGCATGACCCCCAAAGCAACCTGTCACCTGCTATCTGGTGCACATACCAAGGGCTTAAAAGCCGAGGATCCCTGGCTGTGCCTGGAGTCGCCTGCTGCTGCTTTGCCTGCTCATTGCCAGCAAATATATCACCCTGGATACCTGTTTGCCTCTCTGGATGGGGACTATAACCCACCGTTTCCTAATCTCAGGCTCCGGTTTGGCCTTTTCACCTCACAGCTAGGCTCACGTTTTGTGGCCAAACTTTAAACTGGCAACAGAGGGAAATCATACAAATTTTACTTGAGACATATATATATATATATATATTTTTTTTCTTTTTTTTTTTTTTACATGCACCAGGGACTCACAGAAAAGAAGTGAAAAATATAGTTAGACTTCAGGGCTTATGTACCATTTTAACAAAGGTTTATAAATTATGGAGAAGTGACTGGATAAGTGGAAGGGAGTTTGGGCTTTTAGGGTGGGAAATTGTGGGAAGATACATTTATGAGGAGAATTAGTGCCAAATCAATGAGAGTTCCCCTTTATCTACAGAGCGTAGAGTCCAGTATCCCCAATGAATGCCTGAATCTGTGGGTACTATTTGAATATCATATATTCTATTTCTCTACACATATATACCTATAATAGATAAATTCAAGTTATAAATTAGGTACAGGAAAAAGTCACTGATAATAATTAATATTCAAATGGAAAAATTATAACAATATGTGGTTATAGAATGCCAGTATCATTGTTACTGTTCTTTGTGGCCAATGTTAAATAAAATAAATATTTAAGTACAAACATTTCAGTACTATGACAGCTAGTCACATAGTGGTGATTGGTACTAAGTGCTGGCATACAGATAGTGTGCACAGTGTAGATACTTTAAACAAAAGGAGATTCACATCTTGGCGCTATAGGATAGATGACATGGGGTCTATTCATGTCACATCACGTCTATATCCAAATAGTATGTGCTACGGTTGGCGTATGAAATGTCTCTTGAAGACTCAAGTGTTAAAAGCTTAATTTCCTATTCAGCCGTGCTCGGAGGTGGGGTAGTAACGGGAGATAGATCATAAAGGCTATATGGATCATTTTTTTTTTGACCTCTCTGTTCAGAGATGGGGCCTTGAAAGTATATTTTTAGAGCGTCTACACCACATCGCTGGTCCAACCCCTCCTCCTTCCTAGCCACCTTGAAGGGATTAACTTTGCTCCCTGGCTTGATGTTCTGTTTTTTCCCACAGACCCAGGAACAACGGAGTGACACACTATAGATTCGAACCTCTGAAGCCACGAGCCAATCTAAGCCTCCCTTTCTGAGTTATTAACTGCGGCTATTTTTATCACAGGAGGCTAAGAGGGACCAAGTTGAAAGTTGTGGACTGCTTATTTCTGAACTCCTCCGTGCAGTGTTTTGAACTGTGATTGGCTGTGAGTAACTGAAGGTAGAGGAAGCAAAGAGAAACAGGTGACTAACCGCTATGGAGTTATCAAGGATGTCTCTTGTCTCTATAATAGGCTTGCTTTCCTCCTTCCAGAGTGTGTAAGGGAGACATATTAATAGAGTTTATACTCTGCAGTGAGGAAGATGGGGGAGGGGAAGGCTTTCTCTCCCCAATTGCTTCTGGCTCAAAATAATCCCCATGGACAAGTGGCATATTAAGGATGACACATTTTGAACTCCCTCCTGGGGAAGTTGTCTTGTAGCGTGAGCCATATAAAGATTATCCCAGACCTCATCTCTATTTAGAACCTAGGAGCTAAAATTCAGAAGCCACCTTCCTGCATATTATCCAAGTGCACTGAATGAGAAGAGTTGTCAGCGTCAGTCCTGCGCACTTCCAATCTCCACAGACTCAAAGAACCCGCCTCTCCCTCAGACAGCCCCCATTTGGAGCAGTTTGGCTGTTCTGACTCTCTCCCTGCCTTCAGCATTCAGAACCTGAGAAGGCTGCCGAAATACGATGAGGGCTCCTCTAGCCTTTCCTGAAATGGTTGAATTGAGGGGATGTATAAGCTAGGTGGCGCTGGCAGCCACAGGCTGCACAAGAGCAGCGTGTACATGTCCGAACATGTTCTGTGTCCTGAGGCTACTGATGGGAAATCTTCCTGAGGGGGTCTCCACATAGACACAGGGAAGCTGATTAGAAACAAAGGGAAAAATACAGAAAGTCAAATCCATCAGTCCCAGACTGTCCAACACTACTCATGTCTTCTGACGTAAAAGGGAACCCCCGCGAAGTACCGTGGGCTTACCTATTTGCTAAGCGGACGACTCGTAGGCCGTTGCAATTCTAATATTCTGTTTGGTCCTTTTGGTTTTGTAATCACTACTCACTCGGAATTCCACAGGAAAACCAGAAGCTCCGAAATAGAGCTCAGAAGAGAGACTTTGGTTTTTAGTTCCTTTTCCATTAATGCCTATTTTCCACTAACCACATAACCTGTGCCTTTGGAATATTTTCCCAATAGCATTGGCTTTCATAAACTATAGTGCCTGTCAGGAAATAAAACTGCCCCAGTGGAAAGACCAAAATTATAGCTATGAACACAGGAATGTCAGACCAGCTCCTGACAACCTGCAGCACAGGGGACAGTGGTGCGGGCCACATCCGGCAGGCAGGTTCACTTAGAAGGAGCAATTTCCAGCTGTTTCTTCTGCTTAAGTCATCACCCACAGGGTAAGCCTCAGTCCGGGAGAGAGTTTAATCCTATTAACAGAAGATGAACACAGTTAAGTAAGGATATTGTAAAAAAGGGTTTTGTGAATGTGTATGAAATGTGTTTTATGAAAAAGGCATATTGAGTCATAATTATGTATATGTTTAATAAATACCAACTATTTAAAATAATACTGAGGCAGACTAGGGAACAGGATGGAGGGGGGAATTCCAGATTAATATATATAAAAGGCACCAATAAAGGAGAGCAGACTCCTTTAGTCTACTGGGCTTCATTTAATTAAGGGAACATTCTCTAGAAACAGCCTGCACCTTCTGTGAACTTAGAGGATGTAAATGACCCATAAAAGGTCACGAAGTTGCTCCCCTTAGCCTGTTGCTTCCTGGAGCAGAGCTACTGCCACGCAGCTCTGGTCAGCCTGCCTTCTTTTCTGGTTATGTCAACCCCAAAGATTCGAGGAGAAAGACTACTGACCCAAATCACCGCTGGCAAATTAATTAAAGCAAGCAATGAATTAAAGTAAACTTTATTTAGTCATGTACATGGGCTGCATTCCCCTAAGGCAGTGTTCAAGAGGTCAGCCTTAGTCATGGTCAGATAAGAGTTTTTCTAACTTGGGGTGTGGGGTGTGGGGTTTCAAATTGGGATTTGGCAGGCAAATAGGCGGGGTTGCAGGATCATCACAGCAAGGTGGTTATAACAAGGTAGTCATAACAAGGTGGTCATAGCTAGGTAGTCATAACAAGGGGATCATAACAACCTTTTGAAACAAAGGTAGGGTTGCAAGATGGTCACACACCAACGTTTTGGACAACGACATATTTGCCGTTCCCTGGAGCAGGCAGTACAGAACCGTTTGTAGTTAAGGTTACAGGCAAGGCACACCGAGACTTAATCATAAACAGGAATAAACATAGTTTGTTTTTTACTATAAGATGGCTTTCAAGTCTAAGATGGAACTAGGCTCAGAAAAAAATCTTGATTTTTTTTCATTAACAGTGTAAAAATTAAATTTTTTATTGTTTAGAATGGCTACAATGTGTTTTGAGCAAACCCACTCCCCAACTCTCTGCTTTCCAAATTCTCTAATATCCTCCCTATCTCTTTCCCCTCTAACTTCATGTTCTTTGTTTGTTTGTTTGTTTTGTTTTTTTGTTTTTTGTTTTTTGAGACAGAGTTTCTGTGTGTAGCCTTGGCCGTCCTGGACTTGCTTTGTAGACCAGGCTGGCCTCGAACTCACAGCGATCTGCCTGCCTCTGCCTCCCAAATGCTGGGATTAAAGGCATGCGCCACCACGCCCAGCTTCATGTCTTCTTTTTAAGATGTGTGGTGTCCTCTTAGTGCTGTCAGTACATGCATGGGTGTCAAGCCATGGGCAGGAGCAAGGCAGCCTATTAGGGCCACGTTCTAAGTAAACTGGCTCTAACCTCTTCTAGTGGCCATCCACCACCAACAGCTGTTCCACTAGGGGTGGGACTCTGTGATCTCTTCCCAGTTCATGCTGGAATTCTGGCTAGCTTGATCTTGTGCTGGCATCCACAGCTGCTGTCATTTCATGTGTGCAATGTCCCCATCATGCCAAGAAAACAGTTTCACTGCAGTTGTCTGGCTACCTCTGGCTCTTATAGCCTTGTTAACCTTCTTGAATGTTTTATTTTTTTCTGTGCCCCCTTCCAAAACCTCAACATGCTTTCTCTGACATTCTAGGCTTTCTTATATTTTTTCTCTGAAGCTCCCCTGTCTTCTCTCTCCCCCTCTGCCATGTGGCCGCTTGCTGACCGTGCTGGACCCTAGCTCAAAAAGCCATAGCCTTTCCTCTTCCTTTTTTCTATCTTTCTATCCTGGAAAGCTGCTTCGATTTGAAGCTTGCTTGCTTTTGTGTGTCTCCTCTTTAATTCTAATACAACGGCCCTTGAGTTTTCTTCCAAGTCTGTTTCTAAACTCCTTCACTGAATGAGACCAGCTCCCAGCAAAGGGAACCTTACTTTCTCCGGTGACAGTCACGCCACATCAAAATGAAGAAGCTCAGCGCGTTCATTGCCAAGTGTCCTCAAAGGCATGAGGCATCGTTGTAGCAGAGTTGTTTCCCTCAGGTTAGACTTGGTCATTGCTATCTTGAATCAGACAAATGATTAGTCACCCCCACAAGACCCTTACAAGATTGGGTCCCTGAATGTCCCCTGTGAAATCAGGGGTGAAGGGTAATGAAAGTGAAAAGGCTCACCAGGCTTCCCGCTTCCCCAGCTAACATATGTTGAAAGGAGAGATGTGCCCATCGGTTATCTATGCTCCTATAAGTAACTCCCAAACCCATCAGTCCAGCGCATTAGTCAGGGTTCTTTCAGGTAAACAGGACTGATGGGTTAATATATTTATTTGGGTTTCTTATACCGTCTGGTCTGGCTAGTTGAGATGCTGTCTCACACTGGAGAGGCCGAGAATCCAGTAGTTGCTCACGCCACAAAACTGGATGTCTCAGTCATCTCAATCTGGTGTTGAAGGCCTGGGTGATTCCCGGAGACGCCTGGTCTTCTGTCTGTGTCAAAAGGCTAATGAAGCTGCTTCTACATGCAGCAAAGACATGCAACAGGGACAGGATAGATGGACTGGCCAGCAGTAGTGGCAGCAAGCAAGAAGCAAAGTCTCCTTTCTCCATATCCTTTGGTCAGGGCTGTCACCAGAAGAGAACGCCCACATTCCGGGTGGATTCTTCCTGCGTCAAGCAATCTGATCGAGAAAGTATCTCGCAGCAGTGCCTCCTTTACGTTTTATTTGATTACAGACCTTGTTAAGTTTGACAACCAAGATTAGCCATCACATCCAATAATCAGTGGAGACTGAGCTGGAGTAATTTCTTTGTTCTGTCATTCCCGCCCCCACCCCCCACCCCCCGCCCCTGTATCTGAATAGAAATAAATACCCCAATTGCGGCCAGGCAGTAACAATGGCATGTAGCAAGAATTCCATAGTCAAGTTTTTCGGTGTATAGTACTCAGCGGTCTGATGAAAGGAATCTCTGTTGGTTTGGCTGGGCGATGAGGCAGTTTATCACATATTCAGCTCAGGCTACAGAGCCCACGTCCAGTGGCTCACAGTTGCCTGTAACTCCAGTTCCGGAAGGATCCAAAGCTTCTGACTTTCCAGAGGCCACCAGGGCCACTAGCACTCAAGTGCACAAAGCCCAGGCACATACACATAAATAAAAATAAGAAAATAAATCCGAAGGAAACAATAATTTACCGGTGTGCTTTACAGCTGACATGCAGCCACAGGATGGCGGCAGATGACGTCACGCTCCTCCCTCCTGCTGTTCGCCGCTTTGTGGGCCCAAGTGAGGGAAAGGCAGCTTGTCAAGGCTGATCAAAGACTTCATCACCTTTGCATCATTTTTATTCATTCTCTGGAAAATGAGTTCTCTGAGCCCTACAAAGATTTGATCCGTGATTAAAGACTACACAATCTGAAGCCTTGATAAGTTCTCTCTCTCAAATATTCTAGCATAGAGCACGCAATAAAAGGCTTCCTGAGCAATGTGTGGGTGCACACTTTTAATCTCAGTAGTGAGGGGGCAGAGGCAGGTGGGTCTGTGGGAGTCTGAGGCCAGCCTAGGCCAGCCAGGGCTACATAGTGAGACTTGGTCTAAACAAACAAACAAACAAAAAAGCCTTGCGGGTTTCATTACATATGAAGGGGTTATCGTAAAACCTGTACCCATGTGTCTTTCAAGTACTTATGAGTTGGCAAAAAGCCTCCTCCTATTTATCCAAGTTGCATAACTTGGCAAGGGTGAAGTGAACTGTCGACACAATAGTGCTCTTTTGACAAAGGTCTTCTTAAGCAGGTCATATTATTTAGACTAATTCTCTTTACTTAAACAAAATTTCATATTTAACATATTTCTGATGAAGTGTATTGCATTGCGTACTAGTTTTCAGAATTTTCAAAGTTCTGGCTGGAGTAAAGCTCTGATTAAAATCACAACACAGGCATTTCTTATATGTATATATATATATATATATATATTTCTTGTATATATATGTATATATATAATTTGTATGTAATTTATATATTCACTTTACATCCTGATCATAGCCCCCTCCCTCCTCTCCCCCCAGCCCCTCCCTCCTACCAATACTCTTCCCCCATCATCCCCTCCCATTGTCCCTCATAAAAGAAGAAACCCCTCACCAATCAACTCCAACACATCAAGTTGCATCAGGATTGATCTCAGCCTTTATCCACTGAGGCCAGGCAGGGCATCCCTGTTAGGGTGAAGTGATCAAAAGCAGGCAGCGCCCACTCATCTTACTAAGGGGCTCCCATGAAGATCCAACTGTCCAATGGTTACATATGTGTAGGAGGCCTAGGTCGAGTCCTTGCATGCTCTTTGGTTGGTGCTTCTGTCTCTGTGAGTCCCCATTCATCTAGGCCCATTGACTCTGTTGACTTAGCTGCTGCTGCTGCTGGTGTGTGTGTGTGTGTGTGTGTGTGTGTGTGTGTGTCAGAAAAACAGCTAAGTTAGTCTCCTGTCTGTAAACATAGAAGAGTACCAATAATAGTGTCAAGGGTTGGCTCTCTCCCATGGGCTGGGTCTCAGGTTGGGCCAGGCATTGCTTGGTCATTCCTACAGTCTCTATGTTTATTTCTGCACGTCATATAGATAGGGTAGATTTGGGTTCAAAGGTTTTGAAGATGGGTTGGTATTGCCCTCCCACCGCTATAGGGCCCGCCTGGCTAGAAGGTGTGTCCCACAGCTAGGAGGCTCGGCTAGAGACATCCCCATATTCCCCCTTGTAGCCTATTGTGGCACAGGTCTCCAGCTTATCTCAGTGATGCCCAGCCCCCTTCAGTTTCCTTTTCCTTTCCAGGCCCTCAAACCTACCCTCCCCACTCTCCCCACATGTGATCCCCCCACCCCGTTTCCCTCCCCACGCCTTCTCCTATCCAGCTCCTTTTCTACTTCCTCTCCCACTGTCTGTTCTGAATTTTCCCCATCTGAGTGAGATTCAAGGAGGGCCTCCCTTGGGCCCTGCTGTTACTTAGCTTCATTGGGACTGTAATTTGTAGTATAGTTATCCTATACCATATGGCTAATATCCATGTATAAGTGAGTATATACCATGTGTGTCTTTCTGGGTCTGGGTTACCTCACTCAGGATGATCCTTTCTAGTTCCATCCATTTGCCTGCAAATTTCAAGATTTCTTTGTTTTTTAATAGCGGAGTAGCATTCCACTGTGTAAATGTACCACAATTTCTTTCCTCATTCTTTGGTTGAGGGGCATCTAGTTGATTTCGAGTTTCTGGCTATTATGAATAAAGCTGCTATGAACATAGTTGAGCAACTGTCCTTGCAGTATAGCTGGGTCTCAAGGTAGTAGTATTCCCACTTTTCTGAGAAAGCACCAGATTGATTTCTAAAGTGGCTGTACAAGTTTGCACTCCCACCAGCAATGGAGGAGTGTTCCCCTTTCTCCACATCCTCGCCAGCCTGAGCTGTCACTTGAGTTTTTGATCTTAGCCATTCTGACAGGTGTAAGATGGAATCTCAGAGTCGTTTTGATTTTCATTTCCCTCATGACTAAGGACATTGAGCATTTCTTTAAGTGCTTCTTGGCCATTTGAGAGTCTTCTGTTGAGAATTCTGTTTAGCTCTGTACCCCATTTTTAAAAATTGGATTATTTGGTTTTTTTAGTGTTTAGTTTTTTTGAGCTCTTTATATATTTTGGATATTAGCCCTATGCAGATGTAGAGTTGGTGAAGATCTTTTCCCAATCTATAGACTGCTGTTTCATTCTTTTGACAGTGTCCCTTTTCCTTACAGAAGCTTTTCAGTTATATGAGGTCCCATCTATTAATTGTTGATCTTAGAGCCTGAGCTGTTGGTGTTCTGTTCAGGAAGTTGTCTCCTGTGTCAATAAGTTCAAGGCTGGTTTCCCTTTTCCCTTCTAATAGAATTAGTGTTTCTGGCTTTATGTTGAGATATTTGATCCACTTGGACTTGAGTTTTGCATAGGGTGATAAAGATGAATCTATTTTTCTACATGTAGACACCCATTTGTTGAAGATGCATTTGTTTTTCTACTGTATGGTTTTGGCTGCTTTGTCAAAAATCAAGTGTCAATGGATGTGTGGGTTTATTTCTGGGTCTTTTATTTGATTCCATTGATCAACCAGTCTGTTTCTGTTCCAGTACCATGCAGTTTTTATAACTATTGTTAGTACAGCTTGAAGTCAGCGGTGGAGATACCGCCAGAAGGTCTTTTACTGTATGGGATTATTTTAGTTATTCTGTTTTTTTTTCCATGTGAAGTTGAGAATTGTTATTTCAAGGTCTGCAAAGAATTGTGTTGGCATTTTGATGGGAATCTCATTGAATCTATAGATTGCTTTTTGTAAGATGGTCATTTTTACTATGTTAGTCTTACTGATCCATGCACATCTTCCCATCTCCTGATATCTTCTTCAGTTTCTTTTTTCAGAGATTTGAAGTTCTTGTCATACAGGGCTTTCACTTTCTAGGGTAGAGTTACACCAGGACACTTTATATTATTTGTGGCTATTGTGACGGGTGTTGTTTCCCTAATTCTTTTCTCAGCCAGTTTGTCATTTTTTATTTTTATATATTTTTTAGTTTTTCGTGACAGGCTCTCTCTGTGTTAGGCTTGGCTGTCCTGGACTCCCTTTGTAGAACAGGCTGGCCTCGAACTCACAGCGATCCAACTGCCTCTGCCTCCCGAGTGCTGAGATTAAAGGCGTGCGCCACCACTCCCGGCGTCATTTTTTATTTTTATATTTTTTTTAGTTTTTCGTGACAGGGTCTCTCTGTGTTAGGCTTGGCTGTCCTGGACTACCTTTGTAGACCAGGCTGGCCTCGAACTCACAGCGATCTGTCTGCCTCTGCCTCCCAAGTGCTGGGATTAAACACTTGCACCACCTCGCCCAGCTCCCAGTTTGTCATTTGTATACAGGATGGCTACTGATTTTTTTGAATTAATTTTGTATCCAGCTACTTTGTTGTTGTTGTTGTTTTTTGTTTTTTCCCGGAGACAGGGTTTCTCTGTGTAGCCTTGACTGTCCTGGACTCACTTTGTAGACCAGGCTGGCCTCGAACTCACAGTGATCCGCCTGCCTCTGCCTCTTGAGTGCTGGGATTAAAGGCGTGCGCCACCACCGCCCGGCCACATCCAGCCACTTTGGTAAAGGTGTTTATCAGCTGTAGGAGTTCTCTGGTAGAATTTTGGGGGTCATTTTATATATACTATCTTATCTGTAGGAGGAGCAAGGCCTGTGTTGAACAGGAACGAAGCTTGTTGCTAAATAGCATGCACGTGTGGCTGGGCTTTCTCACAAGCTTGGCCTAGGAGCTGCCAGGAGACCTGGCAGCCACATTGGGTGACGCCACATTGGGTGAGGAGACACGAGCCAATGAGGAAGAGCCACGGCAACAGCTTGCAGCCCGGGAACCAATGGGACACTGGGTAGGGGGTATAAAGGAGCACCCTCTTCCGGGAATAAACGCGTACAAGTTTGCCGCTTGCCTGGCTCCCGGGTTCTGTGTTGTTGACTCTGCGCTGGCTCACCTCCACTCAGGGTCCCGAGTTGGGGGTCTCAGCAACACCTGGCTCCCAATGTGGGTTCCCTGGCCGTGCGTGGAGCTTGCTTTGCATCAGGGTTTATTTTCTGCTAGCAGTTTTTTTTTTTTTTTTTTTTTTTTGGGCCTTCACTTTTGCCTCTTGCCGCCGGCTACGCTGCATCGAAGGACCCTGGTCCTTTTGCTCATCGGTCACCCTATCTCCCGGAGCCTTTCTCATCTGCAGCACAGGCACCTGCCTCCTCCCGCTTCCCTTCGGTGAGTTGGCCCCCTTTTATATTCAATGCTCTTTGCCCCCTCCCCGGGAATGGTAAGTGGGAGGGACCTCTCTTCGTTGCATCTCCAAGAAATGGAACCACAGATCGGCCTCCCAGATGGCCTTTCTTGCCAAGCCATGAAAGACCCCGACGAAGCACGAGATTCTCGGTTCAAAACACATTCTTTTCGTTCTCTTTGTCAGTTCCTTTGTTTGTGTGTACCACTTGATCATGGGCAATCTCCCTCCCGTCTCACCGTGTAAGGAACCCCAAGTTAGGGCTCTGAAGTCTCTTTTGGTGACAAGAGGCCTTAAAGTTACATCAGGAGGTATTGCGGCCTTTTGAAACGAGGCCGCCATCTTGGCCCCATGGATCTCCCCCAAGAACCTGTGGGATGCTGACTTACGGATGCGGGTTCTTTTTTTTTTTTTTTTTTTTTTTTTAGCAAGGAGGAAAGAGGTGCAACCAGGTATTACTTCACTTATCTCTTTTGTTCCTATCCTCTTGGGCATCATTGCTAGTTTGAAATCTCCTCCTGAAGAGGTGATTGCTGCCCATAATAAACATTGCCAAGAATAGTGTCAACCTGTCCATAACGACCCCTTCTCCTGGCCCTTGAGGCCATGGAGGAGGCAGAGGAGGGAAATTGTGAGGAGGAAAGTGGCACTTCAACTCCCGCCCCAGCTAAGCCAGCCGGCTCGCCCAGGACCTCCGCCCATTCTGGGCAGTGGGCTGGGTATTCCAGGAGCAGCCCTCAGGGTGATTGTGGATAGGCTGCCTGCACTTCTCCTCAGGTACCTGTGTTCCAATTAGATCCACAGGCAGGGCATTGAAGTTGGGTGCCTTGCTTGTATGAGTCTGAGGACCAGCATATCTCTTCAGGAACCCAGGAGCCCTCGTTTCACTGGGAGAAGTCCGGGAGTCAGCAGCCCCGCCATTTGCTCACTTGCTCTGTGGTCTCTGATGAGATCAAGCTGCCCAGACACTGGGTGGGCTGGGCACTTTAATTTTGGGAGTGAGATCCTGATTGCTCCCAAGGTCTGGCCAGTCTCCTCAGGGGAGACCTGTAGATACGTGGACCAGAGGCTACGACTGTTCCCTGGATCCCAGGAGACAGATGGGTGGCCAGTGGCAGTAACCATGCGTCCCTGGAACCCAACAGCTTTCCTGAGGAATATAGGAATATCCTGGTGGGAATCCAGATAGTTCCTTGGACAGTGGGAATGGCACAGTGGCCAGAGAATAGAACTGCCTGTTCCAGGCCCAGTGGGCTCTCCTCTCACCTTGGAAACACAGACAGTGCATTTTGGAGTCCAAAGCATTGGCCTCTTGCTTGTGCTGTTGTCACTAAAGTCAGAAACCCTTCTTGCTGGGTGCTGCCATCTTGGGTCCCCGACCTGGACATTTCTGTATATGATCTCTGTCAAGATAGCGGATATAAAGTGATTTTTACCTCCTGAGAGCTGTGCTTCATTCTTGATTTTTTTGGCAGGGAGCAAACATCATGGTGGGTGTCATACAATGCATATTTCTGTCATAGCACACTCTGTGTTCTTTGCCCTCACCCTGAACTCACCTTATCTTTCTCTAAAGGTAACTTCTTAGGAACACGGTTTCCACATCTTCCCCAGAGCCCCTTCTCAAATAAATTTTGCATTTCTTGCAAGGAAGCAGTCCTTGGATGTAAGCAGAAGACAGAGTGAGGGAGACACACCTTCTGTAGTTCCCCAGCATCATTCCTTATAAAAGCTTCTACATAGTCCAGGCATCCTTATGCCCCTGGGAGGCTTCCCTGTGCCCCTGGGAGGCTTCCCTGTGGCCCCAGATGAATTCTATGGCTACAGTCTTAAGTGTGAACAGACCTTACCGCTCCCAAACCAGGCAGGGCAGAACCTGGCTGGTACTTCTTCACCCTGACTTTTTTGACATTTGAGCCACATTATTTTTGTTATGAGGGCTATCAATATATTTTATGTTGCTATAAAAGAGTATTTGATGCTCAGCAGTTTTTGTGCTCATATTTCTGAAAGGTGAAGGTTCAGGATCTTCAGGTGGCTGGTAGGGGCTCATCTGATGCTATAACGTGGCAGATAACATCACAGAGTGTCATGCATGCCGCTGTAGGAGACAGAAAAGGAGAAAGGCTTTTTATACTAAACTGCTTTCATAAGACTTATTAAATCCAGCTGGGTGTGGTGGTGCATGCTTTTAATCCCAGCACTCTAGAAGGCAGAGGCAGGTGGATCTCTGTGAGTTTGAGGCCAGCCTGGTCTACAAAGTGAGTCCAGGACAGCCAGGGTGATGCAGAGAAACCCTGTCTTGAAAACCAGGAAAAAAAAAGAAGACTTAAAATCATCTCCACAAGAATTAAGCTAGTATGTGGGGGTGGATATTTACCCCTTCAAAGGTGCTTCCTCCTAACATGGCCACGTTGGTCATCAAATTTCAACATGAGCTTTGGTAGAAATAAGCCACATGGAAACCATAGCAAGGACCATCCTATGTTTCCTAGAATCCTACCACCTTGGTGGCAGTTACTAGTGACACATGCCCCCTCACCAAAAAGTTGTCTCTAATTGTTCAGTGTTGGAGGGAGAGGTTGCTACCTAAGACCAACTGGTTTATACGTTTATGATTTTTTCTTCAGAAAGTCATTAAATGCCATTCATCAGCTTCCCTTATTTAAGAAGCAATTTTCTGTTTTTTTTCTTTTAAAGGTTTCTTTTTATTTTATGTGTATGTATGTATATGTGCGTGAATGTATGTATGTATGTATGTATGTATGTATGTATGTATGTCTATACACTATGTGTGTGCAGTACCAACCAGGTCAGAGCAGGGTGTCAGATCCTTTAGCGCCGAAGTTACAAGCCACTGTGAGCAACGCTGTGGGTGCTGGGAATTGAGCCAGCATCCTCTGGAAGAGCAGCAGGTGCTCCTAACCACTGAGCCATCTCTCCAGCCCCAAGAAGCATCTTTCTTTAAAGCACCTTCTTAAATGATCATGCAGGACAGGCTGGGAGCTGCTGAGCAGGAGCTCCTGCTGCTCAAGCACCAGGGGCTCCATTTTAGATCCCCAGCACCCACGTGAAATGTGGTGTGCACCTGTGGTCACAGCACTTGCGGACAGAGAGGGGACCATGACTGGGGGAGTGTCCTGGCCAGACAAACTGGATGAAAAATGCTAAGTTTCAGGTTCAGTCAGAGACACGTTCTCAAGGGGACAAGGTGAAGGCAACTGGACACATAGGGCACCTGCTGACCTCATGTGGCTTTCTACAAATGCATATGGCTGCAGGCGCCCTCACACTCATGTGTACACCCTTCCCCAATTCTCCCCAGGAGATCTCACCCTAAGTATTAGCATGATACCTACCTGAGACCCAAAGCCCAGGAACAGATGCTGTGCCCACCTCTCTTCTGCCCAGTTACAGACTGTCTACCCTTCTTTATTAACCAATCAAAAATAATTGGGGTGCAAAGTTTACACAACATTGCTTGGTGTATGTAAGGATGCAATCAGATCTTTGGGCCCAGAATTTAGCATCTGAACACACAGAGCACCAGACCAACCTCCGACAGAATATATCTTAAACACTGCCTAAAATTGTACTGATAAATGACAGGACTTTAACTTTGATATGAACATCTGTTTAAGTGGGTAGATCTCATATGAAGTGATCTCACAAATCAAAATATATAAACAGGTGTGAACTTGTAGGGGAAAAAAATTGAGGTGAAGGGGTTGTTTTCTGCCCTCTGGGCTTTCCTGATAGAATGTCTGGAAGCTGGGCTGCCTCTTTTGGTCTCTGCTGGTCTTGATTCCTTGGTGCTCAGGATTGTAAACCTCAGGCTCTGTGCGGCATGGGGGCGGACAGGAAGTACCCCCCGAAGCTAGCTTTTGCTGTCCAGATGTGAATTTCATATACTGCCTAGAATAAGCTTTATGTATCTGTCCTATTTGTAGGTGAGCACCCTGAAATGATAATAGGCCACAGATGTGCTTGGGGTGAGCAAGTGGCAGGCTCTGCCAAGTGGTAGAGTGGACACTCAAAGCTGCTGTGGAGCCCTAAACCCTGTTTCTTCTTTCTTTCTTTTCTTTTCTTTCTTTCTTTCTTTCTTTCTTTCTTTCTTTTTCTTCTCTCTCTCTCTCTCTCTCTCTCTCTCCCTCCCTCCCTCCCTCCCTCCCTCCCTCCCTCCCTCTCTCTCTCAAAACATTTTAAATTTGAGAATTTCTTACATGAGCACGTGCTTCAACTCCACCCTCTTCCTGTCTCCCATCCCCTCCCCCATCTCTAATTCATGACTTCTCTGATTACTGATTTCTGTTATGTGTAACCAAGGGCTCGTCCCCAGGGAAGGCCAGTTCTCCCTCTCTCAGCAGACATTACTTGCCTGAAGCTCTTCATCTGGGGATGGGGCCTCATGAGATTTCCCTCATCCATGTTAGCATGTTAGCTGGTATTGTCATCCTGCTAGTCTTATTTAGGTGACCTATTTTTGAGACGTTATGGGTACAGCTTTCCCGCCATGTATAGAAGTCAATAGACTTCAGTGGACTTTCAGAGCTTTGGGTTTTTGCAGTCTTTCCACCCCCTTTCCATGAGGCTCCCTGAGCCGTAAGTGTAGAGGTTGCACTTTAGATGTATCAACTTGGATTGGGTACCCCAAAGTCTGTTGTCGGCATCTGCGTGTTGGCCAGTTGTGGGTACCTGTAAATGGTCTTCATTTGCTTCCATGGTGATGTTCTATACATGCTTAGATAGAGTTTGTTATCTGGGAATTTGTGTTGATGAAGACATGGAAGACATTTCTGAGATACAAATGTCAAGCCAATATATCAAGATTATACACACATAATTAATTGCCAAAGCATTTTTAGATATTGACTACATTGTAGTTATAGAAAAAAATTACACTATGAGTTTTTGTTGCTTGCCGCTTAAACAGATACCCAACCAAGGCTGATTAAAGACATGTTACATGATATACTTCTAACTGAAGGAGACCGTTCAAATTTGTATATGTGGAGCCAGAGTTTTGTTCTGCAAACGTATATGACTTTCACAAGGGCTTCAGAATAAATTCTAAAAACTTTAACGGAATAGCCAAAGTAATGAATTACTGGTACTTGAGTATTCGTGAAATACAAGATTTTTGTCATTCTGTTTCTTATTGATTGCTTGAACTCAGGTTCAGAAATTCACCTTCATGAAACTGTGGATCAAAGCCTCTGTCTTATGGGGCACATTCACATAGTCATGTGTATATCCCACCTTCCTATGGACAGCACCAAGCCACGCTCTGATACCACACATCCCTGCATGCCTAGTCTACACACCTCCTAGTGATGCCTCTTGATCTTCTACCTCCAACTCCTCCCATACCCCACCCCCAGCTCTCTCTTAAATTCACCCTCAAGTTCAGGGAACTCCTGATGGCTTGGAGGGAAGATGGGCCTCTAACCATTTGAGCTTTTCAAGGAATGTGCATCTCGGGCTGACCTTCTGGATGTAAATAATTTATTATTTGAATAGTGCCTGTACGTATTTGCCTCTGTATTTCTTTTTCTACCTTCTCTCAGGGAAACGTAGGCCATTGTATGAAGGCTGG
This sequence comes from Acomys minous, assembly GCF_964271855.1. Taxonomy (NCBI): domain Eukaryota; kingdom Metazoa; phylum Chordata; class Mammalia; order Rodentia; family Muridae; genus Acomys; species Acomys minous. The sequence goes on from NC_140493.1 coordinate 102,503,646, forward strand.
AACTTCTTCACTGTTGTATATTCTGGGCGCCTAACTTTCATGTACGCATACTCATACCCTTTTTATTCCCTCAGTCCCTTGCTGGAGTGATGCTGCTTGCTAAATACAGTACCCCTAATTCAAAGAAATATTACTTATCCAGTCTTATATTCCATCTACTTTGATCAAACACCCTCAAATTTACATGCTAGGAGAACATCCTTTGCTTCTTCCAGCTAGTTCTCTCAGATATAATTATTTCTGCCCCTACTGGCACATCCCTGGCTGGGTCATCTTAGGAGTAAGTCTGGTTAGTAGTGTGGAAAATGGTGTTGAATGAAGACAAGCCAGGCCCTTTTCTATGTAGAAGTTCAATTTTCCAGCAATCTTGAGGTAGGTATTATTTCCTTTTAAGAAATTAATATAGTGAGGCTTTGAGGACTTAAGTAATTGGCTAAAGACCCCATCACTAGAAAATGGCAGCCACACAAAGCAGGATGCAGGCGGGGAGGGGGATGAGTGCAGGAGTTTCTTCCATTCAGTCAGACATTGATGTGGTTTCGAAACGCTCTGGCTTCGGTTAACACCAGGAAATTGGAGGAGCTTGTGAATGAGAAGGTACAATTTAGTGGTAAGGCTCCGACCTTCCAGAGGAGGCACTGGAAATGAGACCAAGGCGTGCCGAGTAGGACTGGACCAGTCCAACAATTGAACAGCAATGAGGACATGAAAAGACACAGCTGCAAGGAAGGATTTGAGAGCCCAGAGCTTGGCGGTATTTTTGTTTGCTTTTGACATTATTTTCCGTGTGTTGATGCACTGTGGCACAGAATAAAGAGCAATAGAAAAAGCAAGCCGTGGCATGCATTACCTACCCAGTTTTCACTCCGTCTTCCCCAGCGCTGGGGGGATGTATCTATCAGTGGATGAAGTGCTTGCCATAGGACCTTGAGGACCTGAGTTCAGATTTCTAGTAACCGCACGAAAGCCAGGTGCAGCGGTACACATCTGTAGTCCCAGCACTGGTGGCATAGAGACAGGTAGATTCTAGAGCTTTCTGGCCAGCCACTCTTTCTGAAATGGCAAGCTCCAGACTCAGGAAAGAAAAAAGGTAGAGAGCAATTGAAGAAGATACCCAATGCTGACCTCTGGGTCTCCACATGTGCATTCATGGAATAAGAGTGTGCATGCCATGTACACATAGACCGCAAATCATCCACACCCTTAGTCGAATGATGTAAGTGCACACACACACACACACACACACACACACACATATGCACATACACTCACACTTGTATATGTGTGTATCAGGAGTCTGGAAAGAGTTTATCTGGACTCTCTAGCTCAGGATTTTCATAGGCTACAGTAAAATCATGTCATATGTGGCCATCTCAAAGCTTACACCGAGACAGCTTATCTCTCTCAGCTCACTCATAGGCTACTGCGAGAATCTGACTCTCTTGGTGGTTGCTTGGATGAAAAGCTTGTGTTCTAACCTCTGTCTCTATAGGGAAACTCACAGCAGAGAAGCATGCTTTATAAAATCAGCAATTGAGAAAGAGCCAGAGCATGCTCATGGGATGGAAGTTGAGGTATCAAGATGGACATAAGAGGATAGTTTCCTTGCTGGGCATGGTGGTGAGCATCTTCAGTCCTAGCAGTGGGAGGCAGAAGCAGAGGGCAGCTGGATCTCTGTAAATTTGGGGTCAGTTTGGTGGACAGTGAATTCCTTGTCAGCCAGGGCTATATAGTGAGATCTTGTCTCAAAAAATATTTTTTTCTAACCAATGGTACTGGGTACACGCTAAAGAAGAAAACCAGATTCCTATTGTATACTGCATGCTTAAATTAATTCAAAATAGGTAAATATAGGAATTTGAGATGTAAAATTATTCAATGGTTCTTATATTTTTGCATCTTTGTGTTTATTTGTGTGTGTACAGGTACATGTGCGTGTATGTGTATAGGCTACAGAAGAGAGACTCGAGTGTTGACTTGCAGCAGCATTCACTTTTTTTTTTTGAAACAGGGTCTTTCACAGCCTGGTAACTCACCAAGTAGGCTAAGGTGGTTGGTTAGTGAACACCAGAGATTCACCCATCTCCTCCTCTCCAGAGCTTGAATTTCTGGAGTGTGTCACCATGCCTGACTTTTAACAACATAAGCTTTCAGGGTGGAATTTTTAATTGTAAGACAAGCCACCTCCCCAGTGTTCAACTCTTCCTAATTACAAAAAAGGGCTTATGACATCATCAGGACACAGTTCTCGGCAATGATTCCTCAAACATAAGTAACAAAATTAATTAGTTAATTAGTTTGGCTCCCTTAAAATTAAGAACTTCACTGTTTTACAGGACATCAGTCAAAAGGCAACTCACCAATGGAGAGAAAACATTCAAAAATAATATAATGGAACTGTATCCAAAGTCTTCCGGAGCTCTTTTAAGTCAATAAAAAGGGCAGCTCCATTGAAAACCAGCTGATACTTTGCGTAGACATCCCTTTGGTCTGTAGAAGGGTCTCTGCTTATGGCTGATGGCTGATAGCTTGGTGTTTTTGTGGGACGCCTGACAGTGGGAGCGGTGTGTCTGTGATTCTTTTGCCTGCTGTTGAGACTCTCTTCCTCCCATTGGCTTGCCTTGTCCAGCCTCGTGTGAGGGTTTTTCCCTTGACTCGTTGTATCTTGTTATGTTGTGTTTGGCTTTTGTTTCTTGGAGGCCTGCTCTTTTCTGAAGGGAAAAGAAGGGAGGGTGGATCTGGGGGAAAGGGAAGATGGGAGGGAGCTGGGAGGAGTGAAGGGCAGGTAAACTGAGGTCAGGATGTATTGTATGAGAGAAGGATGTATTTTCAATAAAAAGATACACAAATGATCAATACATACAAGATTTCCAACCTCATTCACCATTAGAGGAATGAGAGCCTAAAGAAAATGAATTACCAATTTATACATATTAGAAAGGGTACAAAGAAAACAACAGCCAATAAAGGGAGTCAGTATGACCACGGAGGAGTCGGATGCTCATATCTATGTGAAGAGGATACGTTGCTGTTAGTTTAAAAGTATGGCCTAATAAGTGCTTATTATTAGGCTCATAGTTATTATGGTGGTATTTCCTAACTCGCTATCAATCAATAAAAGACACAGACATCTGTTGTAGTTTTTAGAATAGCCTTTACCTGGGGCATGGCAGGTATTACCTCTTAAGCAATCCTTTACCTCTCAAGGACCTGTACCATGGCATCTGTTTCTAGTAACATCTATTGGGCTACCTCCCATCCGTAATTCCATAAATACTTGCGAATGTTCTCCATCTCCTCCATCCATGCCAAGCAAGCTCTCTCTACCTAATCCATCGTGATAGTTCTGTTTCTCTCTGCTCTGGTACCTGTCAGTTTCTCTTTCCCAAGATCCTTCTCTCCCAAAGCCCGCAAACGTTGGCCACGCCTATGCCATTCTGCCCTGCCCAGCCAATCAGGAACAACTTCTTAGGCAAGGTTAAAGAGTAATACTTGGGCTACGTGGGTTTTAAACACAAACATATAATATGCCCATAAAATGATGCAGCATGCCACAGCATCAGGAGTTGAAAGCGCTAGGTGAGGGGATCCACACTCTCCAGTCCCACTCACACAAACTCGTCAGCATCGACAAATACACATAGGCGGTCCCTCGTGGTGGGTGAAAGTGAGTCTCAGCATCCGTATCTGTGGCTTACTCTTTGAGGTAAAGGAAATGTCTGTAATTAGATGGTGGTGCTTACTGGACAAGGCTACAAATAGACTAAAACCCACCGACCAATGCGCATGGAAAGATTGGTTTCATGGCCCAAGAGCTAGCATTTCAGTACAGGTTTTAGATATGCAATAAATCTTACTCTTTTGTTTTACTTCTTTTGTGTCTTAAAATATAGTTATGTAAATGGTAGCCTGGCCCATGGTGAAGTTCATTTCCCAACGTGATCTACCTGAAGCATTTGGCTGTTTGCATTCGGTTCTGTGTTTCTTAGTTACTGTATCGAATGAGGTTGAGTGAATCTGCCTCAGACTGGCCAAGCCTATCACCCCAGCTTAACTGTTTATTTTTTTAATAGAGTAGCTGAGTTCAATAAGAAGTAACCTGACAAATATAACTAGGTAAGGTACTGACACTTGTTATGTAAAATCTAAGCAAAATGAAATTCTAACACTCAAGCCCTACATTTTCAGTTCTGTTGCTAAGAGCGGAAACAATTGTTCCCCGGGCACAGAATCAGATACGTTTAATATATTTTGAAACATAAGAAATATAATGACAAAATTAAAAAAAAAATACCCCAAAGAGGAAATTACAGCACATACAGCTTTTTTTTTTTCTTGGAAAATTTCTGCTAAGTTCAGAGCAGCGGAGGAGAATAGCAAGTAACAAAACTAGGCAGATTTATGGGGCCCACACATGGCAATATTTTTGTGTAAAATTAGTCAAAGACCATTATACTTGTAGATTAAGATATGGATTCCAACAAGCTTGCACTTTGTTGTTTAAAGAATGGTTGTATTTGGTCTAAGTGAATTGGAAGAACTGAGCAGTTATTGGATTAGCTGCTCACCAGCATTGTAAGTCATATTAAAGCTTGAGGAAACTGGCCAACCAGAAGATTAGGATAATAATACATTGATTTCCAATAAGTAGAATTCAACCCACATTGCACTCAGCCTTCCTATCCAAAGAATGAACGGGAAATGGGCCATTAGAGGAATTTTCCGCTGAAACGTCCTTGTTTTGTCTTTAGGCATTATACTAAAAGATGTTGATAATGAGTCAAGTCCATGTAAATGTGTCCCGTTTTAAGAAACCCAGTACATAGTTCTTAGTTTAACAATGTTACTGTGAGAAATGATTGATTTCAGGAATCAGGTTGTTATATCCAACAGGGCGCCGGACCCGACTGAGGGAGTAAGGCAATGAAGAGAAGACAGACGCAGACAGAGACACAGACTACTCGGGTCGGGTGGTCTGGGCTTCTGGCTGGAGAAACCCTCACACCCTGGAAGCTCAGCATGCTTCTCACATAGAGGTGAACGGAGAGGCGGGGTTATTGTATACAGATAAACAAGGAAGTGGGGTTCATGGTGTGTAAGTGCATCAAGGAGGGAGGCTAAGCTGTTTTACATAGGCACAGTTTCAGCAGGTAGCAGTCTTCAGACCATCTGCATCCAGGCTAGAGATGCTGAAAGCTATGGTGCACACATTGTCAATGTTTGGTCCTCCAAGGAAGCTTTACCATGTCTCTGAACCTCATCCCATGGGGACAGCTTTGTTAATCCTCCACAGGCCTGAGGCTCTGTGGTTGTCGGCTTAGTTGGCTCATATCATGTACATAGTTAGGTCTGTTAGTTCGTTCGTTCATTCATTCATTCATGGCTTTCTTTACTTTGTACAGAGATGGGCACAGAGACTTATTTTTAAGGGCATAAAGCGAGAACCTCCTCTCCCGGACACAAACAGAGTAGCTACATACATACACATGCTTATGTATGTAATATCTTGTTATGAGAGCTCGAGTTCTCACTTGAGCAGACAGGCAATCGTTCGGCAAATCGCAAGCAATCTGAGCATGAAAATAATTAGGTCCAACAGTAAACCTAATAAAGAACAAAACATCATATAAAGGGAGCTCACACACCATATTGTAGATGATAAATAGAAGAGGAAGGAAGGGTTGTAGCACTAAGAACACCAAAAGTAGGGGCTGGAGCAGTGTATTAGAAATTAAGAATACTTGTTGCAGAGGGATTGGGTGTGGTTCCCAGGGCCCACATGGGAGCTTACAACCATCTTTAACTCTAATTTCAGGAGGATTTGACAACTTCTTCTTGCCTCGGCAGGAAACAGGCACACATATGTTACAAAGATACATGTACCACAAAACACCCATATACATAAAATACATAAATTACAAAAATCACCAAAAATTGACTAGCTAATTTGGGGAAAGTATTAGAATTAGGAATTTGTCATTTTACAACACCAAGGCACATAAGTACTACAAAATATTTGGATGAGGGAGAAGATATTTATATTATTTGATGTGTCTGGCCACACTTTTACTTCGGTCATGGAATATGAGGAAAGCAAGCTGATAGTCACCTGGGAGCATCATCTCCACTGGCTAACTTTCATAGACCCGGTAGGTGATAAGCACACTACAAGAGGAGAAAAACAGTCACCATCATTACCCAGCTGTCAACCCTGTTAGCTACAAACAATATCTTGCTACAGCCTGGAAAGCTAGGTCCCTGGGTGCAACAGTGGCACAAATGTTATGGGGGTAACCAGCCACCCTTTGACCGGCTGTACCACCTTCTCCACAAGGTGAAACTCATACCTGACACTGTGATCAGGGCTAAAAACATGTGGCTAGACGGGACACTGGCCCTGTGGGAGAACATATTACTAGTATTTTGCTAAGTTAATAAAATAATAGAGCAACTCCTAACGATGTTATCATTATGCTCATAGGTTAGTCTGTGTCCAAACTGTCACCAGAGAAACTAACACAGAGATCCACAACTGGTCAATGTAAAGAGAAGAACAGATTATTATGGAGTGCTCAGCCGTAAATGGGACATTGGTGTCATGCCACACCCTCCCAAGATTTAGCGATCATAGTGAAAGAGGGGGTAAATACATTGTAAGAGCCAGAAATGGTGGCTGACAACAGGGAAGTAGTCTTTTCTGAACATAACATGGCAGCTTCATATGTAAGATCGTAGCTGGGATTACATGCACGTTGTCCACACAAGATGAAGCCAGACAAAATTTCATCATGGAGACGGGAGAGGGGCATGAAGTCCTGCCTTTAGCTGAGGAGTTACTGGCGATTGATAGCTTCCAGGACAGCGAGGGTTTGTTTTCTCCAAGGATGCAAAACCCCAGCAGGCTCCCCATGCTTCATACGTGGCCCTAAACTACTGCACATACTTGTAGCACTAATGGGTTCAGTGGGTCAAACAAAATACATACATGAAGCTGGGAGGAAATAGTGGAGAAATTGGAATAGGTGTGGAATTCATCAAAACACATTGAATGCATGTATGAAATTCTTCTCAAGCAATGAAAAATAGAAAGCAGAAAAGAGATTAAAAGCAAAGTGTTACACAGTAGACTGGCGATCAGAGTCACCATCACCCATGGGAAAGAGATAAACATTATGGGTCTCCAGGTCCAGCAATGGGAACGGGTGAACAATGCGCCTCCCTAGGTGTAACAATAGGGGGAGATATGGTCATTGTGGGTCTCCAGGTGTGGCGTGGCCGTGTGCTCCATGTCATTTACAGCGCCTCACCCCAAAACACATACCCTTGCTGTTATTAGGAGGAAATTGACAGCACAACCAAAAGGAAAAAAACTAATATTTTGCATTAAAAGAAGCTAAAGGTAGGGAGCTTATGAAGAAAAGTGAACCCTTGCATCCTCTTGTGGGAATTTAAATGAGCATGGCCATTATAGACAACAGGATGAACACTCTTCAAAACCTTCAAACAGAAAACTGGAAACAGGGTGACCACGATTCCACACTCTTGGGTATATTTACAAAGAAAACGAAGCAAACATGATAGCTGTACTCCTATGTTTATTGTAGTATTATTCACAACTACTGAAATGCAAATCAAATGATAGGTAAATAATATATCAGTAGCACTACACACACACAACACACAACACACACACACACACACACACACACACACACACACACACAGTATATGTATGATGGAATACTACTCAGCTTTAAGAGATGGGGGAAAAGCTGGCCACAGTAGCACACACCTTTAATTCCAGCACTTGGAGAGGCAGAGACAGACAGATCGCTGTGAGTTTGAAGCCAGCCTGGTCTACAAAGTAAGTCCAGGACAGCCAAGGCTACACAGAGAAAAACCCTGTCTCGAAAAACCAAACCAAGAAAAAAAAAAAAAAAAAAGAAAGAAAGGAGGAAAAGTTGTTTCTGACACCATGGATAGATCAATAAGTAGTTACATGCAAATCAAACATTACATAATATTATTTACATGTGGAATTTTAAAATATTGAACTCATAGACACAGAGAACAGTTATTATCAAGGGCTGGTGTGGGGAAGATTTAGGAAATACTGGTCAAAAACTATAAAACTTTAGGTATGCAGGATGAGAAAGTTCAAGATATCTATTGGACAATATAGTGACCATAGTTAATAACAATAAAAATACTTTATAAGGTCACAAGTCAGTATAATATCTGACCTTACATAAATCTCCTATTGGAGTGGGGGAGGGAAACTTAGTACAGGAAACTATTTGGTAAAGTGATGAAACTGGAATACAATGTATAAATTAGGGAAAACAGTTGCTGACATTAAATTTATCAAAATTGGCAATTATTTGTTCATGTAATAGAAAATTCGTATTCATTAAAATTACCCCCTTAAATAGTCCCAGCTTAAAGGTCCTAATATTTTAATTCATGATAATTTATTTTTGAAAAACATAGATGTAGCTAAGTAGTTAGATATATAGTTAAACATCATGAATGATACAACAAATATGACAAAATGGGAAAAATATGAATAAATAGCATGTGGATATTCTCATATTGCTTATATTTCCATAATTTATCTGAAAATACAAAGTTATTATCAAGTAAAGTGTTAAAATGCATCACTGACCTGGGGAATTTTTGTTTTATTTGGCAAGAGACAGCTTGCTTATGAAGAACTCAGCAAAATGAATCCTTGATGTGGGAAATCCACCAGTGTTCAAATGTGATGACTATACAAATTGAAATCTGAATGTGAGCGTTAAATTATATGGAGAAGGAAAGGCAAAAGGTGAAATTTGTATTTCTCTTGAGGCTTATCTGGTTCTAAGAAAAACAAACCCAGGTTAGCCAAAGGGAAAACTTTGTTTTGTAAGAACAAAGTACAATCCAATTGTGGGAAATTCTTTCACCCCATCTCCATGCACCCACCCCATTACTCCTCCCTTTCTCCTGTGTTGTCAACTCTGGTTGGAACTGTAGGGTCACCATGAAGAAAAATAAAGGAACTATTAGAAAAATCCATGAAGACTTCCAAAGAAGAAGATATGTTCTGTGTAGGCAATACAAACATTTCATTTTGTTTCTCTTTTTTTGCATAAAGAAAATAAAACTTAATATGTAATACCAGCAATTGACTTTTTAAAAAGGTAAATATAGTTGAAAAACACACAGATATACTGGCTTTGAGAAAGAGCAGGCTCTTCTCTGGCAGAGGGAATGGCATTAATACGATATCGTTTGATCTCGCCCTTATGTACAGTGTCAGCTGCTGGGATTGTAACCTCACACAAGTAGCTATAGCCCAACGGCGTATGTCTTAAATTTGAGCTGATATAACTCTCTTAATCAGAATTGCACATATCTATATAGGACAGTCCCTTAGTTGTAAATTCAATATTTTTTCTTTTTCTCTATCTCTATCTCTATCTCTATCTGTCTCTATCTCTGCCTCTGTCTCTATCTCTATCTCTATCTCTATCTATCCATCCATCCACCATCCATCATTTGTTTACTTTTACTCTGGTCATAGCCCCATCCCTCCTCTCCTCCCAGTCCCTCCCCAAATACCCCCTTTCCTATTCCTTAGCAAAGGGGAGCCCCACCCCTTCCCGTCTACCCCAGCTCATCAAGTCATAGCAGGACTGAGCGTCCTCTTCCCCTGTGACCTGGCAAGGCAGTCCTGCTAAGGGGAAGTAATCAAAAACCTGGCATCAGAGTCTAATGTCAAAGACATCCCCTGCTCTCCTCATTTCTTTTTAATGTGGAAATTATAGAAAAACTGACCATTTGCTCTTTGGTGATGAGCTTAATTTGGAGTTGAGTTGAGCTGTGACCAGAACTGGATTTACCATACTGCCACAGACTGTAAAGAAATAGGGATGGATATGGGCTATAGGTTAGATGACAATGTCAAACTCCAAACAAAACATAGTGACTTGGATTGGCACAGCCATATCTATGAGGAAGGAGAGAAGGGATAGATGTCTGTATGTGTTTGTATGACAGGTCTCGCTGTACAGCCCAGACTGACTTTGAACTTGTGATCCACCTGCAGCCTTTCACTTGAGTGATAGAACTCATAGCGGTTATGGGAAACTTCTTCTAATGGGACATGACACATATGTCTTGGGAACCCACAACAGACCCAAGTGTTGATTAAACCAAAGTACGACTTTGGGAGCGAACAAGTTTATTGGAGTTGCTTACACGGGTATGGCGGAGGGGTTATTTACAGTAGTGGGGATGACTCAACAAACAGCTGTACCACTGAAAATTGCACCACAACAGGGGTGATGACTCAGGAAAATTGCAACCCTGGTGGTCCATGCAGTTTGCAGATACCTCAACAACCCAGCAAGTCTCCTCCAGGCAGTTTGGATGGTCAGAACCTTTTCCTTCAGTACTTGTGTGCTGCTTCCATAACCTTGGGGGCGGGGCCCTCATGAATCCAGTATGTTTCCTGTTTCCAAGGTATGAAGTTGGTTTACTGCCTGACTCCCATGAATTCCACATCCTTTCTGGAAGGGATTTTAAATTGTAAGTGTATCGATGCAACCCACCTTGCCTAGAACAAGGATGAACACTTTTAAGGGCGAGAGCTGACAAGTCTTGATGTTGGACTGCCTGTGGATGGCTGAGGAAGAAGTGTTCAAGGAAACCTCCTGTTTCCAGCAGGCGTGAAGAGGAGAGCTATTCATGGACGTTGAAAACATTAGAGGGGAGTGTGGGGAAGAAAAGTTGTAATTTCAATGCGGGTCTCCTTTTTGGTTTGATAACCTCGTAAGGTAGAGACTAGTGAGTGGATGCTGGGGACTCCTCGGCCAGCCAACATAAATGAAGTGATGAGCACCAGGCTCAGGATGAGACTGTTCTAGTTTCAGTTCTGTTGCTGTGATACAGTGCCCATCCCAGTGTAGCTAATCCTGCATTCAGACGTCTCTTCCCAGGTGATTCTTTGTTGCGCCAAGTTGACAAAATTAACTTCCATAAATACTCCTGTTTCAAAATATAAGACAAAGAGCAATAGAGGAAGACTACTGACTTCTACTTTTGGCTTCTATACATGCATGCACAGGCCAGAGCACCTATACATACATACATACACACACACACACACACACACACACACACACACACACACACACACACACACACAAACTGTCTGCTTTTGAAAGTCTCCCAGGATTAATTTAAGCTCGGCTGGCTAATGATTCTCTTACTCCGTAACTTTTCATCATGTTCACATGTTCAGATCTTCACATGTTTACATGTTTACGTGAGTCAAGGTCAGAAGACTGCATTTCACCAAGGCAAGAACCACTGAGGGGCAGCTTTAGAATTCTGCCACCACCCAGGCAGAGAGTTCTGTTTGCTTCCTTCTCACCACACTCCCTGTTATCCCTTTAACAATTTCATTCCCAGAAAGGAAAGAAGAGTGCATCTCTGGGACCGGTCCATTGAGTTGACAGGAACATCATCAGCTTTCTCAGAAAAGAGCCTACTCTCTCTCAAAGTGGAAAAATCTGAGATGACTGCGCACACGTGCTTTCTCGAGACATCACAGATGGGCAGCAGCACAGCTGCCTTTCTGGGAAGAGGGACTGCTCTGGTCTACATGGAAGGCCACCCAGGGTAGAGTACTTCCACGTGGGAATCCCAAGAAAAAGTGCAAGACCATGAACGTGGCATCAGATTTTACCACAGCTGCTCACTGTGTCTCCCAGAGAGATCAAGACAGACTGTTGCCCAGAGAGCAAGGATCTCTGAGGCCAGGGTGCTGGTGATTAAGGGAGAAATAATGCTCTGAGGATGAGCAAAGTAAGGGACTTGCTGCCCAGTGTCCCAGTGAGTTTTCAGCTCATTGCCCTTTTGAGGTGTACTGTGAAATCCTGCCTTTGCAGAAAGCAAAGGGACAGACAGCAACAAGAAGGATGTAATTAAGGGGACAGGCAGCTTCTGAGAGTCCGAGGCCTCTTTGGCTTTCAGAGTTGCAAAGGCGCTAGCAGGCCAGGAAGCATCAGACAGAATGAATGGACGGCCTCTGATGAGGATGCTACGAGCTGCGAAATTGCAAACAGACTTGGCATGCTTCCTTGGGAGCCCAGCAGAGTGTGCACATTACTCAGTGTTAAAACTCATGGGACAGCAGGCACTCGTTTCTCTGGAATGGGCTTTGGCATCCAGAAACTCACCATCTGCCTCTTTTTGGCTATTTCTGATCCCTCGGGAGGGACTTTGTTGTTGTGTCTGTGTCTTGTGCCTCTTTTGTAGTAGAGAGGAATCAGGCAAGCAGCATCGAGGGCTGTCTTGAAGTCTTGAAGAATAGAGAGAGGCATATCCCCACAGGCAGGGCGTTTGCTTCCAAAGGCTTTGATACAGTCAGGCCTGAGTTCAAACTCTGACTCTGTCATCTGCGATCTGGGTGATCTTAAACATGTTGCTTGCTTTTTTTTTTTTTTTTTTTTTTTTTTTTTTTGTGAGCCCCAATTAGCTCACACGGTTTCTAGTCTGCAGGACGGGTATGTGGGTGGGAATGATGTCTATAAGCAGTGAAAAGAAATGGACTTAGAATAAGGGTTTAATAAGAAAAGAATGTACCACGTTGGTGGTGCCTCATCCTTCAATCAGGAAACCTGTTGGCTGCTAACCCAATGGTTAGTCCTCTTTCCTCGTGCTTGGTAGAGTGTGTCTCCTGATACGTAAAATGAAAGGCAGAGCATGCCTCTTAATATGCACAGTAAAAGGCAGAATGCATCTCCTAAGATGCACAGTGAAGGCCGAACCACTTGTTTTTCTTCTTACCTCAAGACATGAGAGCATGGGCTGGCCTCTGCTTCTTTGTAACTTTAAGGAGGCTTGGGAGAAAGATGGCTGAGAAGGAAAAGGCCTGTACGCAGACCAATCTGCAGAAGGAGGAGAAATGCAAATAAGTAAAAGCAATGGTCCATGGCCTTGTTGGGTTTGTCCAAGGAGACAAGCTAGCCCTGAATCTCAGTGGCTTTTAGAAACAGTTTTATGGTTTTGCTCATATTGGATAAATGATGTGGATTTCATCCATGATCCATGATCTCTTGATCAAAGGAATTTGGTCCATGTGTCTTTGCCCCAGAAGCCAGGCATGTGGAACAATACCCTAAGTATGGGAGCCTTAGGCAGTCACATAATATAAAGCTCTAGCTTGTGTCCATAGGCAAAACAATGATTTCTAGAGAATCTATACCAGTGGTTCTCAACCCGTGGCTTGTGATCCTTTGTTGTTTGAATGATCCATTCACAGAGGTTGCCTCAGACCATCCTGCATAACAGATATTTATATTACGACCTATAACAGTAGCAAAATTATAGTTATGAAGCAGCAATGAAAATAATTTTATGGCTGGGGGATCACCACAACATGAGAGCTGGATTAAACAGTTGCAACATTCATTAGGAAGGTTGAGAAACACTGATCTAGATGATACTCCAGATTATTGTGTTTTTCAGGTTACCTGTAATTTAATCCACTGGGGGTATTGACTTCTCTAAAGTCCTCTTTCCTTTTCTGACACCCTGTAAGAAACATCCCCCAAACTCCAGTTTGGCTATGGAAAGAGATAAAAGTTCCTTATCACAGGTCTGTGAAACAGTAGTTCTGCGTGGGTCTGATAGCATTGTCCATGCTTGGCTTCCTAAATGCAATGGATTTGTCTTCCCCATGTAGCATTGTTTTGCATCACGTGTTACCGGGTACAAGCCCTCTCATGGCTAAGGAAAGCAAATTGCGAGCAAAGCAATGCATGAAGGCACGCTAACATATTGCTGATGTTAACAAGATCGAGGTCCCCAGTCGGGTCACAGAATCCAAGTAAAAGCTTCAGGCATGACTGTGATGTCTTCTCTCCTGAGAGACACTATGAAGTTATACGGGGAGTGACATGGGCATCTTAATACAAAGAAAAAAAAAGTAATAATTGGGAGCAAACCTCCAAACCATACACACCCTAGCTCGTTGAACCCAGCCGTTGATAGCTCTGGGTCATAAAATAAAGGTTAAAGTCCAAGGCTGGCCACCTGATAGATCTAGGTTTAACCTTTCTTGTCTTACCCTCAATTTCTCCTATGCATCCTTTTTTATAAGAGTATTAAATCCATTAGTTTTTTTTCTTTTTTCCCTAACCCTAACCCCTAACCCCTAACCCCCAACCCCTAACCCCCAACCCCCAACCCCTAACCCCTAACCCTAACCATAAATCCATTAGTTTTGAAGTACTTTTATTTGTAGATTTAGTTTGTGTTTGTGTCCATACTACTACATCAACAATAACTTGGAGAAGTTTTAGGGACAATGTATGGACTTCCTATGCTGTTTTCTTACAACACTAAGAGGGATAAATATTTACTATAACATAATTTACCTTGGCTTATGTGCCATTCATGCTTCTCTAGAAAAACACACTTGAGAAAATTATTCTCTTGATCTCTATGTATCTATCACACACATATGTGTACATATTCTTGGTACTTTTCACAAGTTTTTCAGTATACATATATATATATATATATATATATATATATATTTAAGTGTTTTATAATACATGTTTTAAATACATGCACACATGCACGCGCATGTGCGCGCGCGCACACACACACACACGCATACACACACACTGACTATCCTGAAGGACAGTCCAGAAATGCAATAGTTGTTCATCAGTGAGACTGAATGAATGAGGCTGGTCTTCAGTATGTGTTGGAATCTTGAAGAAGTAGGCTATAACACCAGAGAAGAAATGAGCTGGGCAGCAAGTGTGAAGGCAAACAGGCAAAAAGCCAAAGCTTGCTTCTTCCGCGTCTTTTACCTAGGCTGGCATCAAAGCAGGGTTGTAATATGGATCACCAAGTCCGAAGACCTGAGCTTGAGAGCCAGACCATCATGGTGGAAGGAGGCGATAGACTCTTTGAAGTTTGGTCAGTGAAATACCTGCAGGTTCTCTTTAGGGTTGAATTTCCTCCCATTGTCAGCCTTCCCTTAGGAGCTTTACCCTCAGCAAGAGGCTTTACCACAGGACATTTTCCGTGTGCCCAGGGCCTTTTATTTCTGTGCACCTTGTGGGCACTATTTTCCCTAAATATACTTCAGAGTCTGAGGCTCTAATGTGGTCATACCAACACTATCTCCTTTTATATCTCTATAGTATCATCACAAGGAGGCTCTGCCTACTTCAGAGGCTCTTGTTGTGGTGGCAGTTCCTTTGCTTTTGTGATTGGTTTTGTTTTGTAACCGGCGAAGGCTACTCTTGGTTGTCAGCTTGACTAATTCTGCAGATAACTAAAGTTGAAACATAGCAGCGCTGATGTGAGGGGTTTTCATGATTGGATCATTTGAAGTAGGAAGGACCCACTCTAAATCTAGACTTCATTCTGTGCATCCTTACTCATGTGAACTTCATCATTTAGTCACTCCTGACAGTGCATGTATGCTCATGTCATTTATGGCTGTTGCTGATTTGCATTTTAATCAAGAGAAGTGATAACCCTCTTCCCATACCCCATGTAGAGCCCATGTAAAGCCCATGCTGCTGCCCTTCCAATATCCACCTAACGATGCTTTATTTTTCTCTCCACACTGGGGTTACAAGTCTACATCACCACACTTGAGGGTATCAAACTCAATTCCTCATGTTTTCAGTGCCAGCCGCTTTACAAACTGAGCCGCCCCTCCCCCAACTCCCAGGCGACTCCTTTTATTCTAACATTGAAGTGTGTTGGAGAAAATGAGCACTAGAACTTAAAGTTCTTGGTGTTACTACAGGAAAATGCAGATATGTATGTGATAGGGAAAAAAGGCCAGCATTGTAAGGTAGACACAGTTGAGTACAACATCACTTCATCCTGCTGCACACAGGCCAGTTTACTGATCCCAGTTCCCAAATGCCTCTATTTCTTTGAAGAAAAAAAGCAATGAAGTCCTAATATAAGATATTTGATAAATCTGCATTTCACCCATTTGAATTATTAACTGTTACTGACAGGGCCACCTCTTTGATCAGCCTTGGGCATTTGGAGGCATTGAATAATTGAGATAAAACGAAAGGCAGATCTGCTCGCATGATCTGTGGAGATTTGGTTATTTGCACGATGTTTTGATTTGGTGCCACTTTGAAAAACTAGAAAACAGAGGAACAAAATTAATATAAAGAAGAGAGAAAAACAAAACAAAACCCTGTGTTTCAGCTCCTGCTTCAAACCCAGTTAGAAAAGGGTGTGGTTTGGAAAATGTCAGTCAGCCTGTACTGTCTTTATCCTTGACGTGAATCTTTGCTGTGGAGGCATCTTCCCAGTGTCTTTTGTGAGTTTCCAGTGCCTGGAAGCATTGGGCTTCTCAGTGGGCCTTTGAGATACCTTCCGTAGGTCTATTACATTAGGTCAGTACTCAGATACTTAGACTGATACAGGCTAGGCACAGCCAGTATTGGCAAGAGGTACAGCCTATGACGAAGGGAATGGAAGCTATCCCAGGGCAGCTGTCTTTGATAAGAAAGAGAATGCTGTTAAATGCTACAGTGCTGCAGTTTGTATTAGTCAGGGATCTCCAGAGAATCAGAGTGAGAGGATGTGTGTGTATGTGTGCTGCCTCCAGTCATCCCTTGGCATTCATCGGGAATTTGTTCTAGATCCTTTATGGACACCAAACTCTATGACTCTCAGGATATTTATATAACATGACAAAAAGTATGTGCATATAACCTATGTACATCTTTCTGAATGTGCTAAACATTCTCTAGAATGCTTGTGTAGTCCCTGAGCTAAAGCAAAGTCTGCGTAGATAGCCATCACACTCTACCATTTAGGGCAATGGTTCACAACCCATGGGTTGTGACCCAGTAGGGAGGTTGACTGACCCTATCACAGGGGTTACCTAAGACTATTGGAAAATACAGATATTGATATTCCAATGCATGATAATATCAAAAGTAGAGTGATGAAGTATCAACAAAGATAATTTTATGGTTGGGGTCACCACAACCCGAGGAACTGTATTAAAGGGTTACATCATTGAGAAGGTTGAGAACTACTGACATAGGAAATCCTACTGGGGGTAGAAATTTCCCATAGCATTCAGCATTGATACTTTTAATTAGTATTTTTAATCCACGGTGGATTGATTGAATCTTCAGATTACGTGGAAACAACCATTTATGTATTTGCATAGGCTCCATTCTTCGTCCTTTAATAAGCTCTGCATTGGCTGTCATATACTCTGTTATGCCTGTTCCACACCCCTCCATCTCCAGACCTCACTCTGGTATTCTTCTACACTTGACTTCTATTCACTTGGTGGCTTTATCAAAAATGAACCAGCACATTTCAAGAGTACTTGGGGGCTCAACGTCAACTCAAGTAACTCTCACTAATGAGTGATGGAATGTAATATATAATTAATATTAATTGATGTATAGAATTAATGAACAGGAGTAGGATAACTCCAAGGCACATGTTTTCTGCCCTGGATCCTGTAGCCCCCATAGGACGGTTATGCTTCCTGGACCCTGAGCTGTCATGTATCTGGTGGCGCTCAGCATTTCACTGCGCTGCACTCTCCTGCAGAACAACTTGTACTTGAGACCTTGCCTCATGATCTGCTTCTTGGGAATCTTCAGCTAAGACAGAAGCCCAGACTTACAGGCAGGGAACAATTCAGTAGATGGCACGGGGTTGGGTAGAGAAGAGTCGCATCAGAGCTTTCCTTCTATAACTGTTTTCTGCTTGCATCACTCTTCCATGGACTCTGAGATCCCTTTCTTGGCGGGACATTAATATAAACACTCATATAGTGTGATTTATTATGTGTGCTTGGCCCTTTAAAGGATCCTCGGTTGACTCTATGACCCTCCATATCGGTTGGCTCTTGGACTGCTCGGAACAGGAGAGGATATAAAAAGGGCAGCTGAGGAGAGTAGGGCCAGAGAATAGGGTGTGAGAAGGCAGCTGGCACAGGAGGGAGGAAGACTGACTAGGGCTAGAGACGAGAAGAGGTTGAGCAGAGTGGAAACAGGAGACAGTTGAAAGTGAGTCGGGCTAGCAGAATGAGAAGAGAAAATGGTTGGTGACGGTTGAGCCAGAAGCTGAGCTGAGTAACATAAGATATTGTTAGGAAACAGGGGAAGAACCCACAGAGAACCCACACAAAGCAGCAAAGTTTAAAAAAAAAGGAAAAGCTACACATTCAAACAGTACCCCTTGTTCTGATGATGGGTGGGCAGCTAAGAAGTGCTTATTCATGCTTTCTATGGCAAAACTATGATTGCTATATATTTTGTGTATACTTGCTCACCCACATCCATCAGTTAGGTCAGAGAATGGCTTTATTAAAGTAATTATGAGTGACAGGTAAAATGACCATGTGAATTTCACAGGCAATTTATTACTTTCCTCTGTAGTCCATACAGAAACTCAGAGTTTGAGGAAGATCTGAAATATGGTAAGCAAGCCATAAAAATTTCACTTTTACATTTATGATACTGAAGTTCTCTGTCACTTAAGTGTTATTTAGCCAATGAACGGGACACAGAAGGATCACTCATCAAGCTTGGGTTTGACTCAAAGTGGAAGGAGTCACTAACATTCCAGTTAAGAAAAAGGCTCTTAGAGTATCGAGTCTCTTCTTGGTAACTTGCTATCCTTCTTCTGAGTGCCACCAGGCCTCCCCATCCAGGGGATGTGGTCAGAAAAGGGGCACCGGAGTCCGTGTGAAAGTCAGATCTCCCTGTCCACTCAACGGTGGAGAATATCCTGTTCATTGGCTAGGTCTGGGTAGACGTTTGAAGTTTACTGCCTATTTCTCCTTGGCTGGTGCCTTAGTTTGAGGAGGACCCCAGGACCCAGATCTGCCTGTCATAAAGTTCTTCTTGTAGAGCATATATAGGGGGAGGAGGTCTTTCTCAATCACAGACACAGGGGAAGGGAGAAAGGGGGAAGTGGGAGGGAGGGAAGAATAGAAAGATACAAGGGAAGGGCTAACAGTTGAGATGTAATTTGAATAAATTAATAAAAAATAATTTAAAAAAAGGTTCAAGCTTCAAATACCTCAACATTTTAAACCTAAACAAATTATAGCCCAAGAATAGGATGTGGGAGCCCAGCTAGACAGGAGTTCACCACAAACTTTGTGAAAGCCAGCAGTGTGATGAAGCCACCGACCTCACTGTCCAGCCCTGCCATGAAAAGACATTTGTCCAGAAAATGGCTGTATTGCTTGGTTAGAGCGGATGGATTCATTGGAAGAATAAAAATGTAACGAGAGTCTTACTTGAGCAGGAAACTGCTGGAGTCAATTCAGGATGGCGAGAGAATTCTGAGTGTTGCTGTGTGAGGAACACTTGAGGGCACTAGTGTTTGTTTATGTGGGGCTGGAGACAGAATGTCGTCCTGGTCTCTAGTCGACTGTATTGGCATTGAACCTCTGTTCATCTATGCTGATCTTCAGCGTACTTTCCTTTAAGAGGGAGGCTTATTCATGTTCTTACACTTTACGTACCCCATCTGTGTGGGCTGTCAGTTTCATTCTTTCAAACATTTGGAGGCTTCTCTTGTAAGAAGCTGAACCTCTCAGGCTCATCCTGACAGCAGAAGGTAGGTGGCAAATAGTTTTAGTGGAGAAAATTTTACTTTGATATCCAAGTTAACTTTCTGGCCCTGGGAGATATCTTGGTTAGTAAAGTGCTTGCCTTGTAAACAGAAGAACCTGAGTTTATCACCCCCTAAGGACCTATATTAAAAAATAGCTGGGTGTGGTGGTACATTCCTATAAATCCTAGTGCTGGAGAGGCAGAGACAGGTTGGTCCCTGGGGTCTGCTGGCTAGCTAGTTTTTCCAACTCACCAACTCCCAGGCCAATGAGAGAGACTATTTTAAAAAACAAAACAAAACAAAAAATAAAGTAAATCGCTTCTACAGTACTGTACTTGAAGTTGTCCTCTGGTCTACATGCATACACACACTCTCTCACACACACACACACACTCACACACACACACACATGCATACACACTCACACACACACACTCACACACACTCACACACACACACAAACACACTCACACACACACAAACACACACATGCATACACACTCACACACACACACACTCACACACACACACACTCACACACACACATGCATACACACACATAAGCACCTTCATATGTGAAAAATTACTTTGCTTATAATTTGATTGCCCTTACAAAATACAGATGCCTCAAAAATATGCTATTTACCTAGAACTTGTTGAGCCAGTATTTTATGTCTTAGGCTTTTCCTGCATACTGTGGGCCCAGTAGAATTCTCAGGCTACCTACATGGCTCTAAACATGCTCACCCTCACTTCCCACAGATCTGTCACTGTGTCATCAAATACTTTGGTGTTCAAGCAAAATATCTTCGAGGTGTGTGTGGTTCTTGCTCCCCTCCGCTCTCCGTATCCCACACCACACGTTCATCCTCCCAGCACTGTCAGCTCCGGATCTCATCTATAACTCAAGCCATTTACTTCTTTCCATCTCCGTGATTATTACCAAAGTCTAAACTATCAGAACCTCTATTCGATCTACCACAACAGCCTGATAATTAGTGTGTCTATCTACGCCTACGGCTTTAGTTTCTGTCATCCGTTCACAATCATGTAGAAGGGGTAGTTTAAATTGTTTAATGGTTTCCCATTGGACCAAGGAGAGAACCCACAATCCTTTACACTGACTGACTACTAAGCTCTAATACTGAGTGGCTTCTGTCAATCATTCCAACATTGCTTTTTAGCACCTTTAACTTAGCCTTACATGCTCTAGTGATTTTTTTTTCTTGGTTTCACTGGCTTATGTTGGCTTGAATGGACTACTGTTGCCGCTTCATATTACTGTCTAATTATTTCAACTTTTTCTATTATAGTGTTTCTCTTGTACTTAGTACTTCATAATTATGTTTATTTATGGTATTATATTTACCCATGGAGGTCTTAAAATTTGCGTGGGTAAATAATTGCCCACTCAAAATTGTGGGTCTCTTATTAAACACCAAACAAAAGAAAACAAGAAAACCAAATCTTGTAAGCCAAAAAATGGGCTAATGAAATCAACAGTTTTTTTTTTTTTTAAAACCAGTATACAGCTTGATCCAACCCTACCCTCGTGCCACCCCCTTCCCCTCCTCCACTCCTTCTCGGAAAGGGGAAGGCTCCTAAAGGGTACCAACCTACCCGGTACCCCAAGTTGAAGCAGGACTAACCACATCTCTTCCTATTGAAGTCAGACAAGGCCGCCCAGCTAGGGGAAAGGGATGCAAAGGCAGCGGAGAGCCTCTACTTTCATCGTTAGGGAACCCAAATGACGACCAAGCTGTACATCTGCTACGTATGTGTAGGGGGTCTAGGTCCAGCCCGTGCATGCTCTTTGGTTGGCTCTTCAGTCTCTGTGAGCCCTCATGGGCTCAGGATAGTTGATTCTGTAGGTCTTTTTGTGGATTCCTTGACCCCTTCAGCTCCCTCAGTCCTTCTCCCACTCTTCCAGAAAACTCCTCAGCATGGCCTATTGATTGGCTGTGGGTCTCTACATCTGTTTCCACCGCCTGCTGGATGAAGCCTCTCAGAGGACAGTTATGCTAAGCTTCTGTCTGCAAGCATAGCAGGCTTTCATTAATAATAGTATCAGGGCTTGGCTTTCTCCCATGGCAGTTCAGTGGAGGGAGAGGGCCATGAATCCACCCATAAAGCCTTTGACCTAAACTTTGTGTCACCTATAAGAAGTGTAGGGATAAAGACGAAGTAGAGATTGAGGAAATGGCAAACCAATTACTGGTCCAACTTTTTTTTGTTGTTGTTGTTTTAAGACATGATTTCTAGCTGGGCGCACGCCTTTAATCTCAGTACTCAGGGAGGCAGAGGCAGGTGGATCTCTGCGAGTTTGAGGCCAGCTTGGTCTACAATGTGAGTCCAGGACAGCCAAGGCTACACAGAAATCCTGTTTCGAAAAACAAAAATGTAGCCCTAGCTGTCCCAAAATTCTCTCTGTAAACCAGACTGGCTTCCAACTCAGAGATCTGCCTGCTGCTGCCTGCTTTTGCCTCCCAAGTCCTGGCATTGTAAAGGTGTCCACCACCTCACCTGGCTGAAATGATCAGTTCTCAAAAGAAGAATGACCAATAACTTGAAAAAGGAGATCAACATCTTTTGTATTCCAGGAAATTCAAATTAAAACTACTTGAAGAAGCCACTTGATGATTCCTGTGAGGTTGGATAACATAAAAATGTCTGGCATGAAATGTTGGTGAAGACACACGGGGAAATGTAAATGTGCCGATGGGAATGCAGTGTATGCATGTGTGCACATAAGTGAATCTAGATGTGGGCAAAGCCTAAAACCATAGAACAGAGACCAAGAGGATAAATGTAAGTAACAAGAAAGAATGAGGATGGGCAAAAGGATTCTCAGGACACGCCAAAGGAAAAGACACTGAGGGGTTATGGGCAGGAGAGGACAGGGGTAGCAGAAAGAAAGGGCAGGAGAACATACTAGAAGGTGCTGTGTTAAAAATACGCCACAGCACTTTCTAACACCTTGTGTGTAAATTAAAACAAAACAAAACAAAACAAAAACAATCCATTTAAAATAAAAAGATAAAGACAATAGGGAAGAAATATGAAGAGAAATAGGAAAATGTAAATTTCAAAATGAATGCACTACTTTATTTAAAAAGGTTAAGGTATTTGTGTGTGTGTGTGTGTGTGTGTGTGTGTGTGTCAAAGCCTCATGTATCCCAGGCTGGCCTTGAACTTGCCATGCAATTGAACTTCTAATCCAGCTCTTTCCACCTCTCAAGTGCTGAGATTACAGGTATATATCCCCACACTGGGTTTCTGCAGCTGCTGGTAAGGGAACCCAGGCCCTCGTGTGTGCCAGGAAGGCTTTCAGCCACCTGAGCCACTTTCCCAGTTATGACTTTTCTTTGGAGTCGATAAACCTGAGAGAAAGCACTCATAGTTTGACATACATGCCCGTGGGCAAGTGCCTTACATGTACAGTGTTCTCAGTGTTTGTCTTAAGGCTGGAATTTTACATTTTTTTCTATAAAAGTAAGAAAACCAAGATTCATCTTTCCCAAGGACTTCATCTGTTCCTTGTTTCAAGTGTGTATTATTTACATGTCATGGGTCTCTGACCCCTAGTGGTGGGGACCAAATCCTTTACCCATGAGCCGCTCAATTTGCAGCCATTTAACATTCCAGACTCTCTGGCAGAGAGAAGAACAATGGAAACTTGTAATGTTTTCTCTCTTGGTTTATTTCTGCTCTCTTATTTTTCTTTTTCATGTTCCCCCTCCTCCTAGCCACTTTCTCCTTTTCCTTTCTTCATCTCCCAAGAATCCTCAAGGGAGACTTAGATCCTCGCTCCCCAGGCATTGCTGGATCTTGCGGGGCACCGTATTAACGGCAAATTCTTTCAGAAACTCCGTAAATATACTCCCCCAGTCAACCGGAGCCTGTTAAATGCAGGTGCCCCAGTGTTTAATGAGGTTGACAGAGACCGAGGGAAGTGGCTGCCATGTGAGCCACCTGCGGTTTATCTACCAAGTGGCAACAATCCTCACTACCCCAGCGCTGCTCCTAGGGCAACAGATCTGTCTTTAATCTACTTGGACCACTGAGCAAATGGCTTAAATAAAATCTCTGCATGAGTGAGTCACTTCTTTTTTGGCTCCTATGTGGCATACTGAGGAGTGATCGTTTACTTTGTCTAAGTAACAAAATTAATATAAGAGAAACATTTTTGTTATGTGGTATCCTAACCAAAAAAAAAAAAAAAAAAATCACAAAAAGAAAGAAAAGACATATGGGCCAGAGCAGTGAAATTTGGATGAAAGAGCTTCTCTTGACACGAGGAAACTCATGAAAAAAAAATGTAGTAAATTTTCTTGGCAGAGGAGGGTAAAACAGAATCATCAGGAAGAAATGAAAAAAAAAAAAAAGAAGAAGAAGACACTTTCACTCAACAGTTGCTGTGGATCTGACGGTGCCTGGGCTAATTCTAAGCCTCTTTCTGTTATTTTAAATGAGATGCACTAAAAACCCTTTCAATCAACAGGGGTGGCATCTAATTTAGCAGAGCCTGTGTCACCATGAACAGTGACCCTCTCTTCAAGGCAGCTGGTTTACAGAAAAATAAAGACACAGGCGGCAGCACTGGGATGGATGGAAGGCTTTCAATCTGTACCCACAGCCATGGCACGTTCTCTGACTACAAGTGTCCAGGTTCCGTAGGTTCAGTTCATTTCTTTTTATGGCTTGAATATGAGACATCTCCCACAGACTCATGCTGGACCCTCTTGCCCCCAGTTGGTTCCACAGTTTTGGGGGGGGTTGTGGAGTCTTAGGGTCATGGGATCTAGCTGGTAGAAGTGAGTTGCTGGGGGGGAGGTCTTGAGAATGGTATCTGCTGCTAGTGCCACCCTCAGCGTCCTGATCGGCCAGGATGCAAACGAGCTGTACCACACACACCAGCTGTCACACGCTGACTCATTCCCACCACTGTGCTTTTACACCGTGATGGAATGTTCCGCTCCGGGAAGGCAAGACAAGATGAAACCTTTACTTCCTTAAATGGCTTCCGTCAGGTATTTTAGCACCGAGGCAAGATGAATAATGGACACAGTTGTCACGTGTTCTGAAGGTGACACCAAATGTTTCCCAGCTAATGGGAGGGTGCATGTTACAAAGCATTCACAATCTAATGGTCATCTGCTGTTCTAAGAGTGCGCTGCTATTTTCTTCTACAGACAGATTACCGTTTCTGCTACACGGGAACAGCCAAGTACTATGAACGCCCGGTCGTCCCCAACTAGTGCCGCTTTGGAATAGCCGGGGTAGCATTTATATAGAAAGTTGAGTGGATTTGATCTCAGTGTGAAAGTGAATACCTTTTGCCTTTAAGCATGCCATGTCCCAAGGAAGGCATGGTCAATAAAAGCAAGCCTGTCCTTACCCAGCTTGGCACAGGCAAGAGGACCTTAGGAAGGAAATGACAGACCCAGGCATGCCAGCAAGAGGGTGACGCTTCACGGCCAAGAGGCTTCCCGCGTCATCTTGCACAGGGGCCATGCTAATCTCTGTTATCATTTCAATTTTAGGATATGTGCTGTGAAAGTCAGTGGACTAGGGGTGGGTTGGGACGGACACAGGAGGGATCAGGTGCAGGGGTGTAGGGTAGAGGGGGAGAATCCTGGGAGAGACAGCTGGAATTGGGGGCGTTTCAGGGGTAAAGTAGCAGCCCAGTGCAGTGAAAACTCCCGGAGTTTCAGTAAGGTGACCCTAGGGAAGACTCCTAGTAACAGGGGGTATGGAGCCATAACTGACCATCTTTTTTTTTTTAAAGATTTTATTTACTTTTTATTATGTATACAGTGCTCTACCTGAATGTACACTTGCAGGCCAGGAAAGGGAATCAGATCACATTATAGATGGCTGTGAGCCACCATGTGGTTGCTGGGAATTGAACTCATGACCTCTGGAAGAGCAGCTGGTGCCCTTAACCACTGAGCCACCTCTCCATCTCCTGACCATCTTCTATAATTAGCAAAGCTCCTACCTGTGGGTCTTGGACCTAGCCAAAAAAAAACCCCAACACTTTTGACTTACAGTTTTTCTTGCCTACAAAATATTCTGGGGGATAAAGGTGGCCCAGAACTTGTGGAAGTGGCCAACCAATGGCTATTCAAACTTGAACTTGAGACCCACCCCTGACACTGCCTGGAGGGCCAGGACCCAGAGGCTGGATAGCCCAGAGAGCTAAGATAGAAGGAAACAGAAATGCTCCCTCCAAAGTCAAGAAATGATTTCTAATGATATTCTTCCATGCTCACAGAGCAGAGCCCAGCATAATCGTCACCAGAGAGGCTTCATTCAGCAGCTGATGGGAGCAGATGCAGAGACCCACAGCCAAACGTTAGTCAGAACATGAAGAGTCCCATGGCAGATGGGGAGGAAGGATTGTAGGAGCCATAGGGGTCAAGGATACCACAAGAAAATGACCCACAGAGCCAAGTAACCAGGGCCCATATAGGGACTCACAGAGACGGAGCTGACCATCATGGAGCCTGGAGATGTCTGATCTAGATCCTCTGCATACATGTTCTGCTTGGGTAGCATGGCGTTCTTGTGGAATTCCAAAGAGTAGGCTGTCTCTGTCTCTCTTCCTGCTTTTGGGACCCCTCTCCTCGTACTGAGTTGCCTCCTGCAGCCTTAATATGAGGGAATGTGCCCAGTCCTATTGTAACTTGTTATTCTGTGCTTGGTTGATATTCCTGGGGGGCGGCTGCTCTTTCTGAAGGGAAAAGGAGGAGGATTGGGTGGGGGAGGGGGAGGTGGGATGGAGGGGCTGGGAGGAGAGGAGGGGGAGGCAAATGATATGTAATATGTAGGAGAAGAAAAAAAAAGAAGTATAATCTTGGGCAATTTTTTTTCTTGTGAATCTGTTTTGCACATCTTAAAGTGGGCTAATTATTAAGCTCATGTGCAAAGTGCTGACTTTTTTTTTGCATATAGTTGTTAATCAATACTCAATTCCTGATTTATAATACAAACAACTGGTATTCGTTTTTTTTCTTTCTTTCTTTTCTTTCTTTCTTTCTTTCTTTCTTTTTTTTTTTTTTTGAGACATGGTTTCATTGTGTACCCTTGGCTGTACTGTACTAACTCTGTAGACTGGGCTGGCCTTGAACTCACAGAGATCTGCCTGCCTCTGCCTCCTGAGTGCTGGGATTAAAGGCGTGCGCTGCCGCCCCCCTCCCCAGAAAGCATGTTTTGAGATCATCTTCTGAGAGCCCCTTGTCTTCCCATCGTCAACTCAGTTTGAGGTTTGGTAGGTTTTAAGTGGTAGATCTGTATTTTTTTTCTAAAAGGCATACTTTTTTCATTTACCCTATATCAGTTTTTACAAGATTTAATTTAATTTGACTCTCAGTTTTGAAGTCATTGTCTTAGCAGGTGCTTGAGTCTCAGTCAAAATTGGGGTTTGAGGATTGAAAGATATTTGTGGTAGCATGTTAGGCATACAGAACAGTTTGAGAGTATCCCCAGAGTGAGCTTTTGTGGAAGATGGTCAGTGAATTCCACACTAGATGGGGTATTGGCCTTAAATTCACTTCATGTATATGAGTGCTTGTCTGCATGTATGTATATGCACCATGTACATGTAGTGCCCATGGGGGCCAGAAGAGGGCTCTAGGTAGCATTAGAACTGTAGTTACAGGTGGCTGGGCGCTGGGAACCTAACTAGGTCCTCTGCAAGAGCAGCAAGTGCTCTCAATGGCTGAACTGGGTCTCTATTCTGATACTTTTTTTTTTTTTCTGAGAAGAGGGGAGTCCCTACTTGTTGGAGTCCAGACCTTCTACTTTGATCTGCCTTTTGAGGCCTGAAAAAAAAAAGCCGTAGGTCACAAAAGTCTCTAACATTTTTGGGGGTAGCAGGTAATATGCTTCTGTTTTTTTTTTTATACTCCATTTTCTCTGCTACCTTTCTTGTCTCTCTTGTTCCATAAGAGGACTACACATTATAATCTGCTCAAAAATTTAGAGCTTTGAAAATACAAGAATGAAGTCTTCTTATTGAATCCATATTAGCACCACAACACAAACTATTACAAGAGAGAACAAAGTTTGAATACTTTGAAAAGTGCAAAATGTGTAAGGAATGTTATTTTTGAAACAGGGCCTTATGTGTTCTAGGGTGGGCTCCAACTAACTGTGTAGACAGGGATGGCCGTGAACTTCCTCAAAAAATTATTTTTTTTGTGTGGACACATGTTTTTATGAGAAGAGCCACGCAAGTGTCACGACAAGTGTGTAGAGGGTAGAGGACAGTTGTCAGGAGTCAGCTGTGTCCTGCCACCTCCTGGCATCCAGAGATTGAACTCAGACATGGGGACAAGTGACTCCACACATTGAAGAGTCTTGCCAGCTGACTGTACACTTCTTCTCCTCCCTCGCCCCCTCAAATGTTAGCATTTCAGGAATGTGCCAACGTGCCCAGCTTATGAGTGTCACGGACTGGGCCAGGACTTGAAGCGTGTTAGACAAGCACCCTGCCAACACAACTGCAGCCCCAGTCCCAGAATGTGGGTTAACTGTTGAATGACCTGCCACATGCCAGCTTTGAGGCTGAGAAGCATGGCATTTTTGGGAGCATTGTTTTCCATGGACCTTTTACAGAAAATGCGCCTTTTGCAAAACGCACCATTTACCAAAACACAATGTGCTTTTTACAAAAAGATGATGGGTATATATTTTCCTTACTCAGGGTTGGTAGTGGGCAGTGGAAGAAGCAAATACGGTCCGGTCCTGTATTTCTTTTAGTAAACTTATTTTAGAATAGTTTGGGTTTATAGAAGACTTCTGAAGATTATCCCCCAAGGGGTTCCCAAATACCACAGATGACATTTTATTAGTCACATCTGACATCAGGATCGCTCATTACCACAGCCAGTGAGCAAACATACTGGTTAATAATTATTGTTGTTTATGGTGTGTGTGTGTGTATGTGTGTGCACGCATGCGTGCACGTGCGAATGTGCGTGCGCACATGTAGATACACACATGCACATGTGTCAGCACTTGTGGAGGCCAGAGGCTGATGATATTAAGTACCAAACCTAATTAAATTCCACTTTATATTTCCTATTTTTAACATTTACTTGTTACTTGGTGTGTGTGTGTGTGTGTTTGTGTGCATGCGCACATATGTACAGGTCCAAGGACAACTTGTGCAAGTCGATTCTCTCATTCTGCTACGGCAGCTCTGGGGACTGAACTCAGATCATCAGATTTGGTAGCATCTTTGTCTACTAAGCCATCTTGACAGCCTCATATCCCATTTTGTTTTTTAAGCTAGGCTGTCTCACTGAGCGTGGAGCTCACAGTTGTATCTAGTGAGCCCTGGGGATCCTCCTGTCTCCACCTCCCTAGCCGTGGGATTCAGGTGCATTTCACCACGCCCAGATTCTTATGTGAGGGCTGGAGGTCGGAGTGTGGGTCTTCAGGCTTGGGCTATTAGCATTTTACCTACCTAGTCATGCCCCCAGCTCCACTGCTAGTATATTGTTAATAAAAAACTCCAAACATTACTCAGAGTTCTCTCATTGCAGCCTAACAGTTTAGGATGAAATTCTAAAAAACAGTGTTACACCATGACACTGTATTGTCTGTATCTCCTTGGTTTCTTGGCTGTGACTTTAAAACATTTTTTTCCCCTTGTTTTTTTAAGTTATGATTTTCAGTCTCATCTCCTGACTTCCAGGGAGGTGATAAGGCTGCTGATGGTTGAATTAAAAAACCCACAGCTAATGAGTCAATAAATCATGACTGTTATAATGAAGTGTCCAGAAGATTGCATGGAGGATGTCCTCAGAGCCCCTTAAGTGAACAGGTGGAGGGACAGGGGTGGCAGTGTGCCTGGGAAGGATCCTGAAGTCACGCTCTCCTTCCTCCATGGGCCACCGTATGTATCTCTCGTGTGCGGCAGTTTGTGTTTCATCCCTTGCAACAAACTGGTCATCTTAGTAAGCAAAATGATTTCCTCAGTTCTGTGAGTTATTCAAGCACGTGACTACAACTGAGGACGTAGGATGCACAAGTCAGACACACATGTGAGGGAGAAGTGGTTGGAGCTTAAAAACGGGCAGTCTGCCGGGCGTGGTGGCGCACGCCTTTAATCCCAGCACTTGGGAGGCAGAGGCAGGTGGATCGATGTGAGTTCAAGGCCAGCCTGGTCTACAAAGCAAGTCCAGGACAGCCAAGGTTAATACAGAGAGACCCTGTCTCGGGGGAAAAACAAAACAACAACAACAACAAAAACGGGCAGTCTTAGAGGACCGGACTCTTTAGCTTGGGATCAGATGTTTTTCTTTTATTTTTTTATATTTTATTAATTTATTCATATTACATTTCAATGGTTATCCCATCCCTTGTATCTTCCCATTTCTCCCTCCCTCCCATTTTCTCCATATTCCCCTCCCCTATGACTGTGACTGAGGGGGACCTCCTCCCCTGTATATGCTCATAGGATATCAAGTCTCTTCTTGGTAGCCTGCCATCCTTCCTCTGAGTGCCACCAGGTCTCCCCATCCAGGGGACGTGGTCAAATATCGGGCACCAGAGTCCGTGTGAAAGTCAGACCCCACTCTCCACTCAACCGTGGATTTAACTCCAGGTATGGAACATACAGTTGGAACTCTATGTGGAGCTCCTATTTGGGGGTTCTTAGAGAGAAGGGGGGAACTGTTTGGTGTGGAGGAAACAGCTACACCCTGTGTTAGGTGGTTATATTATTTACTTTTGCATAATTGTGCGCAGAATCCCTGGCGGAATACATTAAGGAGGAAACAGCTCCTTTAGTTCCTGGGTCCAGAGACTCCGCCCACCATGGTGGGAGGGGAACTCAGGGTTTCTCCATAGAGCGGTGGCAGGAAGCAAAGGGAGTAGAGACCAGGGATGAGATGTAATCTTCAAAAAGGGCCACCCCGGTGACATACTTCAGCCATCTAAGGTTCAAAACCATGAGCCTACGAGGAACAGTCTAGAGTCCAACCACAGCAGTGTCGGAGTGCAGTGAGTGCAGGGATGCCTGTAGCTTCCTGATGGGTGCTTTCTATCCACTGGATGGTTACTTACGCCGACATGGGTCTATAGGTACTTACTCTGTGCTGCCGTTGCCTCACTATAGTAAGTTGACTGTGTTGTCTCGGGTTCTCATAGTTTTCCCTTGATGTCTGCATGTATCACTCTCTCCTTTGTAGAGAATGAAGTATATAAATTATGTTAAGATTGGTGGAGTTTCCTGTTTGTAAAAAAATTTTAATGTCAGGTGACCTTTTCGACGTGAACACTAATAAAAAAAGCCCCAGCCAAGTGTGGCACACAACAGTGAATTCTGTCTGAAGCTGTGAACTCAGCATGACCTCTTAGGATTTCAAGTGCGTTTATTTACTTTTGGAAGATGACCACTTCCTGTTTTTACAAGGAACAAAGGAGGAAAAAAAAAAACACTACTAAGGCCTGAAATATCAAATGACTCCTAAAACAAAATATTTGGTCAATGGGAGCTTAGAGGATTAGATATACGATGGTTTTGATTTCCTTCAAACCACACTCAAATTGTGAAATTAAGGTGTAAGAAGAGGACTGGAGGCATAAGCATTTTGCGTCATTTTTTTTTCCACATAAAAATTTGGAAAATGATTCAAGATATTTAAGCATTGCTCTAGATTGTGCTGTGACTATCATCTAATGAATTATTATATTGTCCCTTTAAAATCCTGTTTAAGACCCATAATGCTCAAATGCGTCAATACAATTGTGGTTCAGGGTCTTCATGCTTGAGCGCTAGAAACAGGCGAAGGCCAATAGTTACCTGCCTCCTCATATGTGACGTATGTATTCAATTCTGTAAACACAGTCTTCTGACTCTGCTTTGTTCGAGATAGAATAACGTAGAGCTATCTTCTTCAATCTTTACAACTAAACCTTTTGGACAAATACAAAATAAAGCTAACCAGCCAAAGATACTTAAAAGTAGACAAAGCTAGAAAGTTATGGAATAGACTACAGCACTGGAGATATGGCTTGTAAAGCTTAGGGTTTATATATATATATTTGTACTTTTCTCTTGCATCTTGAGCTTTCCAAGATGTCGTAGTGGGTGGCACTCCAATAGGGAGGCAATCTATGTACCCGATGGGAATCAAAGCAGATGGCCGATAGTGTGACTAAAGGGAATTCTAGTTTTCTTTTTGGATAGAGAGGCACGTCAACGTCAACACTAAAGAGGCCTTTAGTGATGTCAGAGTGCCCATCAAGGGGACAGCAGGAGAAAATAACTCCCCAGTTCTTTCTCCGGACACATATACGTTCAAGGCTCACCTCTGCCTTTGAGAGTTGAATTAAGACCTAAGCCAGTGACCATGGTTTAGGTCAACGTCAGGCCGACCTCTGAGAGGTAATTTCATGAGACAAATCCAATAGCGCAGAACACAGCCTTTGAAAACAGCCGAGCCCAGTGTCACTGATGACAAAGAGTGAGAGTGAGCCTGGGCATATATGATAAATATAGTTGCATATTTTGTCTGTGGGGGGAAATCATTTACAAGTAATTTTTTTTTTTTTTTAGACAGGGTTTCTTTCTCTCTGCGTAGTTCTGCTTATACTGGAACTCACTCTGTAGACCATGCTGGCCTCAAACTCACAGAGATCTGCCTGCTTTTGCCTCCTGAGTGCTGGAATTAAAGACATGCACCACCACTGTCTGGCCCAGGTAGATTTTTTAAAGATACAAAAATTTACATAAAATATATTCCAAACACCCAGGATAGAATTAAAAGTTAATGTACATTGAAACATGCAGAAATCTCTCTGTCTCTGTCTCTGCTCTGGGTGAGAAAGTGTCTCACTGTGTAGCCCATGCTGATCTTGAACTCACGGCAATGCCCCTGCTTTGGCGTCTTGAGTTCTTGGATTATAGGTGTGCACCAGGACATTAGGCTTTGACCAATTCTCAAAATAAGAAGCTAGTGAAGATACTTTAAGCTTAATAAATAAATAAATATTGCTGAAGACATTAAAATGGATAGAAAGGAGTTTTTGTTAAAACATTAGAAAAAAAATATATATATACACACAAATAGATTTTTCACAATGGTAAAAGATAATGGCTTAACTGAAAAAGCCACAGAGCAGTTTAAGTAGAATGGACACCAGAGGACAAAACAGTGAACTTAGGCTATTTTTTTAATAAAATATCATTGAACACAAAAGCACAGAGAAAAGGAATTGGGGAAAAAGGAAGCAGTAACCGAGACATGTAGGATAATATAAAACACTCTAAAATGTCATCGGAAACTTCAAAATGGTGGGAAGAGTTGGTTGTAGAGAGTACTTGTAAGGAGGTTGTGGGTTAAAACTTTACAGATATGGGGAAGAGAAAGTTCACAGATTTATCCAAGTGGGGGTAAGTACAGAAAACAAAAAACAAAAAAACAAGCTCAGGCACATCATAATCAAAACGAAGAAAAACAAGGACAAAAAAAAAAAAATCTTAAAAGAGGCTTAGTCAAATAATGACACACTGTGTATAGAAAAACATGTAATTTGAGTGAACTAAAAATCACCATGATGAGAAGACAGGATCTGATATCTTTTTTAAAGTACTGAGAAGAAAACAAAACCTCAAGTTCCCAAACCTGTTAGTTTTATAATTCTATATCCAGGGAAATGGTTCTATTTAGAGTGTTCTCTCTTCATATTATGAGTCCTAGTTTCACTTCTGTTGCCGTGATGAGATACCCCGGCAACTACAATTTATGGGAGAAAGTGTTTGCTCCTAATCCTAAATCCTAGCTATCATTGTGGGGATGTCAAGATGACAGAGACTTGAAGCAAGTTGATAGTTGTCCAGTCAAGAGCAGAGAGAGAGAGAGAGAGAGAGCAACGCATGCGTACTTGTGGTCCACTGGCTCCCTCCAGTCTTGTGTGGTCCAGGACCCTATCCAAGCGGGGTAGTGATGCTCACAATGGATGGATCTTCAGTGTGCAGGTATAACCAAGAAAACCCACGTAGACATACCCAACAGGCCGGTCCGAGCTAGACAGGCCTTCCTGGAGACTCTCTTTTCAGACGATTCTAGGTTTACCAAGTTGACAGTGAAAATTAACCCTCATATAATTCAATTACAGGTGCAGGGACATTTAAAAAAAATATATCTCTTAAATTTAATTATTCACTTTACATTTCAATCATAGCCTCCTCCCTCCTCTCCTCCCGGTCCCTCCCTTCCATCCTTCCCTCATCCCTTTGTCCACTCCCCCTCCCCTGCCCCTCAGAAAAGAGGAGACCTGAGGAAATTTATAAAGGAAAAAAACCCTTTTTAATTTTTAGTGGTTAGAAAATCTGAGATTGAAGGGACTGTTGAAGGGACTGCATTTAATGATGTTCTTCTTATTGCATCATGGCAGAGTGTACTGTTAAGCCAAGGGACCATGTGCAGGGCAGCAAAGAGCCATTTTAATTCTTGTCCCTAAGATGAGGACACTGATCTACTCCTGAGGTATGGCGCTCTCACAACCGAAACCACTTCTCAAAAGTCTCACCTGTCACTTCGGTTAAAATGTCAAATTATAATGTGAGTTCTGAAGGGGGTGTTCAAAAGACAGCACATCCTTCAGAAATGTAAATGAAGGACAGAGAAGAAAAATTACCAGTTAATGACACACCTGCTCAAAAAGAAATCTTAGATAAAATTCTTCAGAAATGCAGAAACAACAGGGAAACAACAACCAGATCTACGTAAAAGATTAGAACCATGTATTCTCCCATTGATTTTTCTTTGATAGGTATTATTGATGAAAGATTATAAGAACATTATCTGATGGGGTTGTGAATGTATGTAGATACACACTGACAACTGTCACATTAAAAAGGGAGAGTGAAGGCATTTATATATTAAAACTTCAACACTTTACCTGAAAATTTAAAATGCTAACTGTAATTACAACACAAGAGTTTTCATACATACACAGCCACATTTGCAGCTATCATAGAAACTCACATAAAGAGAAATAGATGACAACCCCATGGGTAAATTTAGTAAGTATTGAAGTATCAAAAAAAGTTTTATAAGACAGGAAAGGGAAATAGGGGCCAAACAAACAAACAAACAAACAAATTCCGGGACAAGAGAAAATAAATAACAGAATACTAGACCCAAATTCAACCACAGGACAAATTATTTTAAGTGTAAATGTTTGATAGAAGATAATTGGCAGATGCTGGCATATTGGGTGGAAATAGGAACATTTTCTAGCTGTGCAGTGTTTGCAACATGCTACTTTTTTTTTTTGAAGACATAGGTTAGAGGCAAAAAGAAGGTAATATAAACAGTATATTATTTTCCTGGTAAATGTTAAAATAAGCAGACAAAAAGCTAGAAGGGCCATATGACTCCTCATCAAAAGTTACCGATCAACTTAACACATCCTTTAACATAGCCAGTATTTATCGGACACTCCACCTAGCAAGAGCAGAGAAGCGATTCCACAGGCGTAGGAGGTAGTCACCAACACAACCAAGAAACACGAGAGGCAAATCTTTGTGTACATAAATATTTGATATGAATTAATAAGCATGTCCTTAAGCATGTCCTCAGGTCATAATAAAAGTAAACTAGAAATCAATGCCAGAAAAATAATTGGTGAAAGAGGAATCTAGAACGAGGATTATAGAATATCATGTGCTAAAATGAAGATACATACCAGAATATTCTGAGTGGGCTGCAGCGTTGCCTCAGAGGAAAGTTACTGATACAGCAGCAAATACCTATGTTAGGAAGAAAAGGATCTCAAGCCAGGAACTGATCTTCAACCTCAAGATGTGAAAAAAGGAAACTAATATAAAAAGAAATAGGAGGAAAAATAGAGTGTAAATCAGTGAGATAGATCCGCCCCCTCAAAAACACACTGGGGAAAATAATCAGTAAAAATGCCTAATTAATTGAAAGCGTGAAAAAATATTAAAATCTTACTGTATATATTCACTGTGCAATGGACTACAAGGGCCTCTGCCATACATAAGTATGTTTTCATACAACTATATTGAGGTACACTGAACACGCCCTCTTCACATTACCCTGCCCTTCTCTTTCTCGTTCTTCTCTCCTTCCATGAATTTGGTCAAGCTATTTAAAAGTATTGATAGAATATATGTACTTCTTTTATGAAGGAAATATTCATATTTACAGCAGCAGATCTGGGCTACTTTAACCTCCATGAGAGAGGCTTCATTTTTTGCAGTGGGCAGTAGTTAATGGAGAAGATACAGAACTGACCGGCATTCTGAGAATAAGAGGGAGTCCTCAGTGCTAAATGGGACACCTGTGTCACCCTCTACCGTCAAGGTTCAGGGATCATCACAGGCTGGGAGATGCTGTTTTCGGGCCATAGGATGACCCGACAGCAGTTGTGGGTTAGCTACCCTAGGCCTGCACAAGATCAAGATAGCCAAAATTCTGGCGCAGCTAGGGTAGATGACCTCTAGGCTCCACCCTTTCTTTACTGAGGACCTTGATACTTGGTTGGGGAGGACAAGTCATTCTTTTCTGGTAGGCTTCTCATGCTGCAGTGGGTGATCCCCATATCCGTACTTATGTGGACATATTTAGTGGGTTACTTAAAGACATCCATTTAAGAGGAGAAGTATTGGGAAACGCATGAGGTAGTTTGGAGGGAACAGTGGGGGCTAATATGAATATATTTTACTGTACACCTATATAAGATTCTTAAGAATAAATGAAAGTTAGACAAAGAGAAAATTGAAAAAGGACATTAATTCAATAATACTTTATAGGCAGGACACAGGAGATCAGATTCTCTTATGTAGATTAACTCATGGCTTTGTATATAGTAAATTAAAATACTTGATAGCTTAGGTAAGACAAAAATATTAGAAATAGCAAAATTAACAAGTAAAATAAATTTAGGTTTAGTGTGCTAGTTCAAACTCATTGTCAGCCTCACTGAATTTTGAATCAGCTGGCAGATAGGTGATGCGTGCTTGCTAGTATATCCAGACGGGATCATCTATGGGGAGAAGAAACACCCAGAATGTTGGTGACATCGTCCCATGGGCTAGGGTTCTAGGTGCAGTAAGCAAGAAAGAGGAAGAAAGCCAACAGGGGCTGCTGTTCCCAGTGTGTCCTGCTCAGCCTTCTGCAATGCGACCTGCTCTGCCACGTGTGTCTTCCCATGATGCACTAAGTCTTTTTTGGTTGGAGTCCAAAGTAAACACTTCTTTTTCTGAGTTGCTTCTGCTAGGTACTTCGGAGGCAGCGCTGCAAAAGTAACAAAAAATGTCATGAAAGGGGGCTGGTGAGGTGGCCCTGTGGGTAAAAGTCTTGTCACATAAGCATGAGGGGTTGACTTTGAAACATAAACACCTGGGCACGAAAGAGGCATGGTCTTTAATCTGAGTACTGGGAGACTCTGCACGTGGGGAAGAGTGCGAAGAACCTGAGCTCCAGCTTCTGTGACAGATGCTGTCTCAAAACTAAGAGAGAGAACAGCAGAAGACAACATCTGATGTGGACTCTGGGCCTTCCTCCTTGTACACACACACACCACACACACCACACACACCACACACACACCACACACACCCCACACACACATACCACATATACACACCACACACACACCACACACACACCACACACATCACACACACACACACACACACCACACACATCACACACACACACACACACACGCTTAAACATTCTTCTGGGAGCTGCAGTGTTGGCTCAGCTGTTAAGAGTACTTGTTGCTCTTGTAAGGGCCTAGCTTTGCCTCCCAGCACCCACATGGTTGCTCACAACTGCATTAAATCTGGTTCCAGATGACCCTATGTTCTCTTCTAACCTCTTGAGGCATCAGGCATTCATGTATACATATACCTCCATACATGGAAAGTGCTCATGCACATCGCATAATACAATAAATACATCTTTCAAAAAAGAAAGATACAATATTAATTTCATATAAACTCATTCGGAAAATGGAGGATGATAGTGTTACTATCAGTTCAGTTTTTTGAGACCAGCATTATATTAACACTCAAGCCAGACACAAGTAATTTAGACAGTGAATACCACAGGATAGTATATATCATTTATAAATATGAGTGTAAACATCATTTAAAAATGCGAGTTGAATTCAGCAGCATTATCTAGTAGATAGTTAGTAACCTTAAATGTTCAAGAATGGGTTGCTATTAAAAATCAAAACAATGAATGAAATGAATCATATCATTACACTCAGGAATGAAAGGCATCTGGTTTTCTTGACATTGTTTTCCATCTGGTCATTATGTCAACTCTCATGCGTGCTGCAGATCAGTCGAAACGTAGCATCTAGGATAATGAACTCTTGAATCAGGGCTTACATATCCTTACTGATGACAGAGACAGTATTTTCCTCTAAGCTCATTTCTCATCCCCATCCATATTTAGAGGTCCCAACCTATGCAATCACATAAGTGGAAGAAATATAAAAACCTTTAAATTAGAAAGAAATAAATTAAGGCATTAACAGTTACAGGCATGGGTGCCTAGGTAGAATACGCCTCAGACCCTTCCGTATAATTAGTAAGCCCAGCCAGGTTGCAGGATGCCTGGTCAATATGCAAAGTCAGCACACTGCGCCAGCAGACACAAGCTTGAGTTTTAAAACTATACATCAGTATCAAGACATTCACTGCTTGTTTAAGTTATACGTAATCATTTCTAATTCTAACTGCAATACATTTGTGTATTCATTCTTTTCCAGCAAAATTTATACAGGCTTTGTAACAACTCAAGCTTGGTAAGTGATTGAATGGACCCAACTCAGACGTATTTGGGTAGGAATTTAAACTAAATACGTAGACCGAGATAGAGAACTGGGACTGTGAACACAGGAATGGGTTAGATTTCAAGAAGGAACAGTCTGTTATCTACTTTAGGAGATAGATTGAAGCCAGTATAGGGAGGCAGTTCAGCAGTGCAAATTCCCCCCAAACTGGATTCATATCTAGAGTAGATATTTGAGATGGTGAGTCACCTCTCTCTAAGGTTCAGCAGGATAATTCCAGTGTCCAGTGTGTGTGTGTGTGTGTGTGTGTGTGTGTGAGAGAGAGAGAGAGAGAGACAGAGAGAGAGAGAGAGAGACAGAGAGAGACAGAGAGACAGAGACAGAGAGAGAGACAGAGAGAGAGACAGAGAGACAGAGAGAGAGCAAGAGAGAGAGAGAGAGAGAGAAAGAGAAAGAGAGAGAGAGAGAGAGAGAGAGAGAGAGAGAGAGAGAGAGAGAGAGAAAGGATGGATGTAAGATTTGTGTGTGTGCAAATAAACGAATGTATATATGAACATGTCTTTTTGTGTGTGTATGTTTCAGAGTGTGAGAAGGCTCAGTTATGTATGCCTTTTTCTCAGCACCTCGACTACAGCAAATTCGTTTGGTTTGCATATTATTTGAGTTTCATATGAGGTTTTAATGGACCAGAGTTTCATGGATAAAAATAAACACTGAAACCTTAATTAAAGCAAAGACTCAAGTGACTGACAGGTCTGGAAGGCAGGCAGCAGGTAGACATCAAAGTATCTCTCCAAGATCTGGCTGTAGATGGAGCATAAAGAATTTTTCCATGACTGTATCAGGGATAATATGTGCTTTGAGGATGGGAGCCTTAACTACTAGGCAGTAAAGGACTGGTAGGGAGTTCAGTTGTTGATAGGAAAATTACAGGGAACTAGCTGACCACGTCATTGAGGCAAAAACACATTTTGTGTTAAATGGGGCTGTAAAGGTCTGAACCCTAACCATGAGAAATGTGATCTTGTAAACTATGGCTGGGAGCAGATTTGTGCCCAGAGTCTGGATGGGGTGAATCTAAGATGCTGTAACATCTGCATACAACATCCTTCAAGGGCTGGTCCTTGAAGAATTTTATTTGGCATTGTCTGGGCAACTGATCCCAAACCTATTTACATGTTCTTCTCCCCTAAGCTACTGACTCAAGATTGCAGGCTGGGGCCCAGATATTGGCCTGTATTGTTACATGTGATGTATTTCATAGAAGAGCGAGTATGCCAAACGTCTCCAACTTTCTTCTTGCGAGGAATCCTGCGATGGCTTGTTACACTCAGCCTGCCAAGACTTTTTTCTAAAGGCACCTGGCTGAGATGATGTGGGGTTATTTAAATGCCAGGTTAGACTTCATAGGTGAAAACAGAACAAGACAGTGACATAAAGAGTTTAATTAGCAGACTTTCTGAAGAGCTATTATACAGTTACAGTTAATTCAGAGAACATTAAGAATCACTTTCATATTGTCTCTTTTTGTCATAAGGAACAGGTCCACGAGAGTGCCATTATGGACATCTTTATGAAACTGGAGGAGACATCACATATGACATGACATTTAAATTTAATGGGAAGACTATAGGGAATTCTATTTGTCATTATTTGAAAAAAACCATAGCATATGGTTTGCAAATGAAATCAGCCTATACCAATTTTTATTGATTTCCATATTAGTACAGATAATTATTCAACAAGTTTAGCACATGCTTCATGTGGGTGTAACTCAGACCTGCTTTGTACTGTTATGAATTTCCTTGGAAACCTATTACTTTAAAATAAAGCCTGGTTCCTATAGTGGATGTAGACATGTTTTGTTTTGATCCTAAGTATGGGATGTGAAACAGACCTGTGTGAGGGTGCGTGATGTTTTTCCTCTATAAAAGGAGCTGCCTTTTGTGGGGGCATGATCTTTGCCAGTTGATAGACATCCTGGTATGGATTCTGAGAGGAGATAAATATCAGCCCCCAAACAGAGACTTCACTTAGGACTTTTGCATCATTTCACATTGCTTGGCTGTTCACCACCCCACTTCCAGATGCTCCTAGAGAGAAATGCTCTAAAGAAGCATGTCCCAGCTGCTGCAGTTGTGGTCACTTTTGCTGAATTTCTGGATTGCTATTTAATGTGTCTTCTAGAATCATGATTATGAAGATTGGAATTGCCCCAAGGAACTGAGTCTAAAAAAGGTCTACTTCTCCTGTCCCTATTAACCTTTTTTCCTTCCCCTATCTAGGGTAGGTGGGTTGGAAGGGAAATAGAGGCATTAAAAAAACCCAAATAAAGTGGGTTTTAAAAAAATAACAAAGCCTACAGGTGGCACCCCACATGAAGCACAATTTGTTAAGGCTGTTTTTATATATAACCATTTTTTTTCCTCTTAGTTTCTCTCTTAACCTGGCTGTCACATAAATATTTGAGACTCGTTTATATTTCTTTATAAGGCTTTCCAACACAATCTTGAGATGCCCAAGTCTGTTCTTAACCCTCTATTTATGCTGACTCCATCTTTGCCAAAATCCCCAAGTTGCTTGATTTTTAATTCTTTCTTTGCTCCAGTGGAATCTTCTTCATCTCTCCCGCACCTCTGCCTGTGGCTGAACCCTCTGCTGAATCTTCTAACTTCTCCCCTGGCTGACAGGAAGTCTAGTCTTACTCCCTCCCTTGCTCAGCATTTGTCTGTAAGCTGCTTTATTTGCATACAGGGGGAAAATCGGGGAGCAGAGATTATACAACATTGAAGCAGGAGATTCTCAGAACAAGGCTTGCAAACAGATATATGGAAGACACAGAAACCAGCATTTGAATTACACAGTAGCCTTATGGCAACGTGTTCCCAAAGAAAATTTGGTTGTAAGGCTCTTTGTTTTTTATATGTGGGTTTAACATAATGAAATAAAAATTGATTTACTGCCTTCGACCTCTCATACTTTTCATGTGTGTTAGTGGGGTACATATTTAGATACTTGAATAGATGTGTGCATGTATGTGAAAGCTGAAGGCCAATGGCAGATGCCTTCATCGTACTCCTTAGTTTTTGAAACAGCATCTTCCATTGAACTTGGAACTCATCTATTGGGTTAGAGTGGCTGGTCAATGAGTCTAGGGACCAACCCCCTCCCCAGCCCCATCTCTAATATTTTGTAAATTTTACATGGGTTCTGGAGATCAGAACTCAGGCCATCAGGCTTAAAAGACAGGTACATTATTGACTGACCCATATTCCCAGGTCCAGTTTCTCAAACAAACACTCTACAAGATGCACTTAGGGGCTAGTGGTGGGGTTACTCAGTGGGTAAAGGCATCTGATACAAAGCCTGGTAGTTTTGAGTTCAATCCCCAGAACCAACGTGGTGAGAGGAGAGAACCAAGTTCCGTAAGTTGTCCTCTGACCTCCAAATGCATTCTGTGGTACAGAGTGACCCCTCAATAAGCAAACAAACAAACCAGTAAGGAAGGAAGGAAGGAAGGAAGGAAGGAAAGAAGGAAGGAAGGAAGGAAGAAGTAAGTAAGTAAATACAATTTAAACATAAAGCAACAGTAAATCTGAGGTCTGAGGTGATATTCTACAGTTCTGTTCCTTTTCCCAGTTGTTACCAAAGGCGCTATTTCTCTGGCTGCTCTTTGAAGAGCAGAGAGTTGGACTACAGTGTCCCTTGTTGACAGGTAGGATTGATGAGGGCTCTGAGAAATCTTGAGGACACAACAGACGAGAACAAAAGTGGACTCTATCTCCAGCAACCTCAAATGGCTGCGGAAAAATGCAGTGAGACAGATGACGCAATATTGCACATTTTCCCAGGGCTTTGAATGAGCAAGGCCTTGCCAATGGAAATCTCACCAGGGACTCAGGAGACACTGCCCACAGAGGTGGTTTGAGAAAGCACTGGTGGGTTAGGCCACTGCCAACCGTCCTGGGATAGTTGTGACCAGTTGCTGAGCTACCCCAGGACCTGTGGTTGAGAGCTGAACGCAGATCCTCACCCTCAGACTACCCCAGCATTTGAGTTTGGTGGGGGAGAGAAGAAAGCCAGGCTTTGGTCTGAGTCAGGAGAACAGAAATTTAGGGTTTCTCTCTTTTCCTCCCAAACAGAGAGTGTGGAAGCATTTTCATGCCACTATAAAACCTGGCCAGTTGGAAGCTTACTCAACACTGGTGTGAAGACTCAAGGTGGGATTGGTGCAGGGGAGGAGTTGTATCAGTAGGGGAAGCCCTTGGCTTATAAGAGGGTTATGGACCCCTCTAATGCAATTAACAGCTTTCTAGAAATTTCTAAAAAATTATTGTTGCAATACATTTAGTTTGACCTTGTTGTAGTGTTACTACATAGCCTCAGGTGCCCTTTGCTTGTTTCTGTTATGGTCACTTTCATAACAGCTGGTTTCCCCTTATATTCTTTCTTGTGAATATGGAAAGTTATTTCTCTTTTGGAGAAAGTAAGTCCTTGCTTTAATGTCCTTGATTGTGAAACTTAGATGAGGTTTTTTTTTCAATCTCAGTAGAATATTAGATTTCCCATAAAATTGATTAACTCAGAGTGTACATCATAAAAGAATACAAAAGTTTAGGGGAAGTTTAATGAGAAAAAAATTCTGTATTCAAATTTACTATTATCTACTAATTTTAAGTGCATATTATTTAAAGAGAGTTGGATTTTGGAATTCTTCTTCCATAATGAAGTTTAAGTATTTGGGATAAAAAGACTGAAGATTAGAAGGCTTCTGAAACAGGATGTCACATTGTAGTTCTTTTTTTTTCAGTTGCTAATTTTTTAAATAGCTTTATTCAGAATTTTCATTTGAGAGTTATTAAAAGATCATTTTCCCTTTTCCCATTCAATTTCTTCTTCTCCCCTCCTCTTTTTCCTCTCCTTCTCTTCATCCTCCTCCTTTTTTCTTTTTTCTCTTCCTTTTTTTTTTCTTTTTTCTTCTGGTCCAGCAGAGGAAAAAATTACACCTGAACATAGAAACTAAAGGTTTGAAGGAAGCACACCCCCGTTTTTAACTGGGAATGGATGGTTTCCCAGGTTTGAGTTCGGTCAGAAAAGGCTTCTGTGGCCATGTACCCATTTCATCATCTCAGATTAGTTAAGTGAGTGTTACTGAGAACCCACGCCACTGTGTATGAACATCTTTTTAAGTTATCTGGGGAGGTTAGGAAGGCCTTGACCTCTCCGGCTTACCAATGTTACCATGGGGTAATGGAATCCTGATGAAGGACCTATCCAGGTTGTTCAAGATACTCAAATGAATTCTCCCAGGCAGATAGGAGATGATATGTTACTGACACTAACTAAACTCAGTGTGTCACAGACAAGAAGACAAGGAAGTAAGAGGGGAGCTTTGTAAGAAGGGGTTCACTAGAAATGGGGGGGTGGTTAGAATGAGTAGTAGGAGGTGTATAGAATCAAAACACCTTGCATGGATGAATTCAGTTATCAAAGGCTAAATTAAGACTATAGGAAAAAAGTGCTAATTATACTGCCTCTGAGGGATTTTCAACAAACTCTTGTTTTCAAAGGAAACACAAATGGGCAATTAAACTAGACAGGAACAAGATAACATTAATAGTTATAAATAAGGGAGTTTTCTTATGTTCTCAGTACTGGTGAATATTTCGTATTTTAAAAAATATCAGTGGTAAGCCGGGCATGGTGGCGCACGCCTTTAAACCCAGCACTCGGGAGGCAGAGGCAGGTGGATCGATGTGAGTTCGAGGCCAGCCTGGTCTACAAAGTGAGTCCAGGAC
This sequence comes from Acomys minous, assembly GCF_964271855.1. Taxonomy (NCBI): domain Eukaryota; kingdom Metazoa; phylum Chordata; class Mammalia; order Rodentia; family Muridae; genus Acomys; species Acomys minous. The sequence continues at coordinate 102,547,892 of NC_140493.1, forward strand.
AGCCAGAGCTACACAGAGAAACCCTGTCTTGAAAAAAAAAATACCAGTCTTAGCTTCTTAATTGTCTTGTGAGAGTTATGAATCCACTTCTTTTTCTGTGTTTATTTGAACTGTGATCTAATAATTACCACACATTACTATTCCTTTATGAGTCTCTAAAATAACTGTTAATTGATAAGCTTTTTTTCACTCTTCCCTGGAAAATTACTCATGAAATTAACAGAACCATTTTTTTCTAAGTCTGGATTTTGTACACTGTGCCCATGTGGCTCTGCCCTCTGTGTCTTCTATAGGTCGACAGCAGAGACTGGAGGCTCAGTCAGTAAATTTGCTGGCTAGTTGCTAGTGGGCAGAAAGGACTTGTGAGTGGGTATGACGGTTGTTTTCAGCCTGACACAGTGGAGGAAGTGCCTTCATCAGATTGACCTGTAAAAAAGGCAGTGATTTTTCTATTATTATTAATGATTGAGGTGAATAGGCTTACTCTCCTATATGTGGCGTCACCTATGAGGGTGTGTGTAAGAAAGCAGGCCAAGCGAGCCGTGAGGAACAGATTGGTAGGCAGTTGTCACTCATGGCCTCTGCTTCCGGTCCTGCCTCCAGGTTCCTGCCTTGAGTTCCCTCAGTGCTGGCCTGTGTCCTGGGAATTATAAGCTGAACTGAAACTTCCCCTCCCCAAGTTGCTTTTGGTCATGATGTTTATCACAGTGATAAAAAACCAAATGAATACAAGGGGCTTAGCTTCTCCCAGAGAGAGAAGGCTTGTTTTCTCTTTCTCGAGTGTTTTCAGCTGCAGTTATTACTGTACAACCATCCTTTCCTTAGGGTTCACAGATAATTTAAATCTAGTGTTTTCTCCATGTACTATACAGTAGGCACAATTTGTATAGGGAAATCAAGATCAATGTTTGTTTCTTTTGTTCACAGTTTAAAATTTTCAAGCTTATGACTTAGGAACATTCTTTTACATAGGTAAGTTGGTATGTTATTCATTTTGGGGGTGGTTTTTATGATTTCATAGATGACACAATACTTGTGAGCATAAAGTGCATACATGAGACAGATGCCCTTAATACATTTCAACCCATTGTAGCTGTACACTTCGTCCTCACATTGACCAGCAGAGATTTGTTTAGGTTGCTTCTTGGGTGTTTTGACAAGATACTTATATTCTTTTACAGGGTCTTTCTTCTAAGGCAGGATACCAGCCAAATCCAAACATATCTGAAAACAGGGATCTATGGTTGTTTTTAATGGCAGTGAGTATTTGGGCTCCACAATCTAGTCTTCAGGACTTATGACTGCTAATGGGATGGCTTCTCAGTGGACAACCCCAGGAAAGAAGTAACAGTGTCCATGGGTTTGTGTGTGAAGAGGAGGGAATTATGTACTCCAAGTTCTGGGGAGGTGGACACAAGAGGATCCCTGGAGCTCCCTAGCCAGGCAGTCTAACCGAATCAGTGAGCTGCAGCTTCAAAGAGACCCTGTCTCAAAACATAAGGCAAAGAGTGACAGGCATGGACACCTGACACCAGACTCTTTACTCCGCACATGCAGCTATACAAGAAACAGCTCATGTAGCCTCCTCCCTCCCTCCCTCCCGCCCTTCTCTCTCTCTCTGTCTCTCTGTCTCTCTCTGTGTGTCTCTGTCTCTGTCTGTCTGTCTCTCTCTCTCACTCTCTGTGTGTGTGTATGTGCCAAAAGGTATTTTATCTACATTACCTATATTCCATAACTCTAGAAATGATACCATTGTTAGTTCTAGAACTACAAGGCCAAAAAGGCCACAGGGAGCTAATTCATTACATAGGGGTCTGACTTCGTCAACTACAGTACTAGGATGTTCCCCTCCTGAAAGTACAAGCAAATTAATGTTTCACAGTTATCCAGGTAGCCTTATTGCAATGGTTATGATTATTGTCCAACTAATTATATATTTAGGACCATTTGTTTTATCTTATACTATTCTAAGCATTGCATTAAAATATGATATCAATCTGGGTGTGGTGGTATATGTCTGTAATCTAAGCACAAGGAAGCTGAGGCAGGGGAATCTCCAGTTTGAGGTTAGCCTGGGTTACATAGTGAAACTCCTTTTCAAAATAAAATGAAACAAAAATCTAGGTTGTGTAGTCATACAAAATCCAACTGCTAGGATCGTAACTCTGTGGATAATGTAGGTGTTATTCAGTCAAACTCCTAAAAGAAATTGAGGAAGTGTTATGAAAAGTCTTGTCCAACCTGGTGTGTGTGCACTTTTTATTATTCAGTTGTCGCTTCGTGCTACCGTCTGTTGCGGCTAATCTTGTCAACTTGTGCACATGGGAAGAGGGAGCTTAGCTGGAGAACTGCCTCCATTGCAGTGGCCTCTGGGCATGCCTGTGGGGCATTTTCTTGGTTGCTGACTGTTGTAGAAGGGCCCAGACCACTCTGGGCAGTGTCATCCCTAGGCAGATGGACTCAGACTGTGGACAAAGATAGCTGAGTGAGCGGAGGGAACAAGTCAGTAAGAAGTTTCCTTCTGCCCAGATGTAGTTGATAGGCAGCACAGTCTCCATGTGATAAGATGGGGAGTAGAGGCTGCCTACATGGACCCAGTTGCCCACTCACTGATCGCTTCTCCCTTGCTGGGTGGCCATGCCAGCCCACAGAGGAAGAGGATGTAGGCAGTCCAGGTAAGACTTGATAGGCTGTGGCCTGGTGGCAGGAAAGGGGGGCTCCCTTTTTTCCTGAGGACTAGGGGAAGTCGGGGAGGGGGGAAAGAAGAATGGACGGGGCTGCACTCGGGATGTAAAGTGAATAAATTAAAAATAAACACATTTATTTATATACAAAAGAAATTTCCTTCATGAAGTTCTTTTATGGTTTCTGTTTGAGTTTCTGCTCCCTTTTGCTTCAGCAATGGACTGTGACCTGAAATGTCAGCCAAATAATTTTTTTAAAATTTATTTTTCTAAGCTGTTTTGGTCCATGTTTTTATTACAGTAAGAGAAAACTAAGACAGGCTCTCATAGGGATGAGCTTGTTGGATAAGATAGCATATATAAAAACCCATCTAATCTTACAACAAATTATCAACACCTCCTTTATTTCCCGCCTCTACTAGAACCATTACTGATAGCTCATCTCCTTACAACTTGTCTGTGGAGTCTACTGTCCTTTTTAGCTTTTGACAAAGAGGTCAGAAGAGGTGGCTTGTTCACTGGTCTGTGATTATTAGATTATTATAACAAGTTCATGTTCTGATATCAAATTCCTTGAATTTTAGATGACCCACGATGCATTTTTTTTTATTAGTGGGTCTAACTTGTTGCCCTTACTATCTTATTGATCTTTATTATTGTGTCCTTTGCTAGTCTCCTTATTTGTTTTCCCAGATGACCATAACAATATACTTATAAAGTTTGGTTGTAGACAAAATGTCATAGTATTTTTGCAGAGAGCATATGAATTTAGACCAAATGGGCATCTGTATTTATGTCTAAAAATATATCACCATAGTTTAAAAAATTAGAGATATTGTGTAATCATTGAATACCTGTCATAGGGCTGGCAGGCTGGCTCAGCAGGAAAAGGCACTTGTCACCAAGCCTGATGACCTGAGTTTAATCCTTGGAACCCACCTGGAAAAAGAAGAACACTTACTACTGTAAGTTGTTACGTCTTCCACATGCAAACCATGAAATACGCTTTTGTGTGCACGCACACACACACACACACACACACACACACATACACACACACACAAATCAATAAATACATACAAAAACATAAACATAATGTAAAAATACTTGTTTTAATTCCAGTTTTAGTGGCCAAATTTAGCCTGTTTATGCAGGACATTGATCCACTGAAGACACATACCTATATGGTTCAGCTTAGTGCATAATTACATTTTTTTGTTAATAAGTTCTATATAAGCAAGTTGTTCTATGTATGTTTACATTACTAACTGGGTAGATTGCCATGACCCACTTACTAATGCCTCGTGATTGGTTTTCCTTTTAACTCACTGTCTGGATCATGTTTTGCGGCTTTATGGAAGTCTGTTGTACATGCTTTTCCTGCATCCTCAGTGAGGTAACTAATGGGCTGCAGTTGAAATAACAGTGCAGTGCGTCTGTTGGAATTTTGGTTGCTGCTTGTGAACGTGATCTCAGGAATATTGAGGATTACTATCTCAGAGCTAACTTGTTACCAGAGCTGTGAGGCCTGGATGTGATTAATTGGATTTACTACCTTTCTCCCATCCCCAGTTCCAGTGCTGCCTCTTGCTGTGTGACTTTTCCTGGGGGAAATGTCAGCATCTATTCACTCCAGACAGGCCACTAATGACAGGCCAAGGAAATGAGTCCACACAAGTTGGGGGGAACATATGTGTTTATTAGAACTCTCTACTAAACGACTCAAATTCAGCTGCATCGCTGGACAGCTCACCCCAGTGTGGGTAACAATACATGAAAGCTGTATTGCTGGAGCTCCCTGTGTGACTTGGAGGCAGCACCACAAGTCAGAGTCTCCTGCAGGCAGCTCAACCAATGGTAAAGTCTCCTCTGTTCAGCAATTGTTAGCTTATATAACCTTTGAGAATAGGCATTGTGAATCATGTAAATTTCAGGACCTTTCTGAGACTTGTAAGTTTAGTTTATTTCCTGAGTCCCATGAAGCTTTCCTCCTCCCTTTAAAGGTAACTTTTCAATACAGAAGACTTGCTATAGAAATACATCATATTTATTGCTGTTTTTCAGCATTAAACAATCTATTTGGGCCTATATAATATGACAGACTAGGTAGATGATAGATGGGATATAGATTAATGGGTAGATGACAGGTAGACATGAGAGGTAGATAAATAGGTAGATGACTGATAGATGGCAAATAAATAGGTTTAAATCAATAAATGATTGATAGATCAGCATATAGATAATTAAGTGAATACTATATAGATATATAAATGACAGTTGATAGATGAAATGAATGGATGAATAGAATATAGATTATATAAACAATAGCTGACAAGTAGATAATAGATACATGCATGGTAGGTGATTGATAAATGTACGTATGGATAGATAGACAGACAGACAGACAGACAGACAGACAGACAGATGTGAATTCTGTTGCCAGGAAAGTAAAATCTCTCTCATGCATGGTTTATATTCACCTTCAAAGTCAGTATTTTTCACCTCTTCAGTTGTTTGTTGTATTATTTTAAAGTTTCTATCCAGACTCCTTCCAAGAGAAAGAGATAACATATATCTTTATTATCATTGTGGACACTTTGTGCTTTGCACTGTAACTCATGCAGAGTAACTGCACGTTTTTCATGTACATGTGTGTTTGTGTGCACATATTCTATATTCATGCGTATGTTGGTGTATGTGCGTTATGGTTGCATGTGCATGTGTATGTGCCTATGTAGCGGTCAGAGGACAGCTTCAAGAGTCATCTTCAAGAATGACTTCACCTATTTTAAGAGAGGGTCTCTCTGTCCTGCCTGGCGCTCACCAAATAGACTAGGTTGAATGATCAGTCAGTTCCAGGGACCCACCTGGCCCAGCCTCCCCAGCAATTGGATTACAAGCATGTATCACCATGGAAGGCATTTTCAGGGATGTTTGGAGGACCAAGCTCAGGTCTTTAAGCTAACAAGACAAACATGTCACTGACTGAGCTGTTTCTGCAGCCCAGTGCATATCTACGAACAACCAGAAGCTGTTCTGGCGTGCAGAGGCAATACAGCATAGTGGACGAGAAAATAGGCTCCTGGGCCAATGCTGGTCATGTGACTCATGGAATTAGAAAACAGTACCCACTCCTCAGAGTACTGTGAGCATGGGTTAATATGTGGAAAACAGTTGGGGCGAGTCTGGCAATTAGCAAGCCTTTGCTTTTAGTATTGGCTGAAAAGGTATCAGCTTTAACGTATACATATACTGTATTTGAGAAGTTGAGAATACTGATTTCATTCAGAACAGTATTAACTGAAATTGCCAATTATATTCAGGCATTACCCCGCTTGGAATGCACAGCACTGCTACCTCCCATCTCTGCCTCTCTCCTTGGGGTATGCAGGCTGGACTAGAGGGAGGGACGGTTAGCCTAGGAGGTGGGTGCAATTCAGGATCCTGGCTGGTGGTGAGTGCATGCAAAACAGCCTTTGTGGGGGACAGCTTCAGTGAGATAGCTTATTTAATTGGGGGGGCGGGGAACAGGACGTGGCTAGGGCCTCTGAGGCAAGGTTTGTGTGTCCCTGTACAACTGTCCAGGGCAGCGGTGTTGAAAGATGCTTCATCTGCACACTCAGGGCCTGTAGGGCGTATGTGGTGTGTGCGTGCGTGTGTGTGTGTGTGTGTGTGTGTGTGTGTGTGTGTGTGCGCGTGTGCGTGTGTACACAAACCAGGAGTCAAACAAGGAGTGGAATTCTGATACCTGTCAAGGCAATAAATTCTTACTAGGGTTGATGGTGGGGCAGGCAACTTTATGGCACCAGGTTGGAAGGGGAGAGGGGAGCCAATTCTTGCTGTTCTCACCTGAAGTATCTATGGTTGAAGCTTTCCTAGATGCTTCCTCCATAGTTTTGGGTCACTACATTTCCACAAACACTATCATTATCCTTGTATACTGAGAGGGAATGTGGAAAATGAGAGGGAAAACCCCCTAAATATGAACCTCATTTAAATGACTGATTTTGAAGTGTTTTATAATATCTAAGATTTTATGATTTGAGAAATTAATTTTTCTCCTTTTTCTACTTTACCAAAATTCCTTCCTCTTTATCCTTAGGCTTTTACTTTTCATTTCAATTCTTCTTCATTTTAAAACTTCAGTGAAGGATGTTAAAATGAATGTCTCGAGAATAGATATTTATTTTTAGACCACTTTTAGTTTTGAAGAAGAAAGTATAATGTGTAGTAAACTTTTAGATTTAATTTTAATTGATGCAATTAATGTCAATGACAAGCCCTTGGGTCTCATAAAACTTAATATTATATTTCATTTTCTTGGTATTTATTAGAAAAGAAACTTTCAGAAATTAGGACTATAATGGGTGTGGTGAGTGCATCTAGTTTTACTGTTTTAATTCATAATTGGGCGAAAAGTTAGCTAAAGATCATATCTGCAGGATATGGACATTTGAAAGATGCTCCAAAATAAAATTTATTACCCAAGTTTTAGTAGTTTTTGGGATATGCAGATGTGGAAATCTGTGTTGATGTAGCACACTTTCCTTTTAGCCTCAACCTTGAAGTAGTTCATAAACGATAAGTGATGGGTAAATAGCGTGTGTCTTTACAACTTTAGTTCTGGGTGGCGCCACAAATTGAGCTTAGGGTCTTACACACGCTAGGAAAGCTCTCAACTGTGCAGCCTCAGACTGTTGAGGCTGCCTCGTTAGCAATACATTTATCGACATGTGATATCCTAGTTTGCTTTTCTGTATAGAAAAGGAACGTGGGGGAGAGGAGGGTTTATTTCAGTTTAAATTTCCAGGTCATATAGTCCATCATCAAAGAAAACCTGAACAGGAACTCAAGGCAGGAACCGTGGATGCAGGCTTGCTCATTGGCTTGTGCTCGGCCAGCTTTTGTATACGGTCTGTACCTACCTGAGTAGGGTTGGTGCTGCTCACTGTGGGCTGGGGCTCTCCTGTGTCAGCCAAGACAAGCTCTCACAGACGTGACCATAGGCCAGTCTGGTAGATCAGTTCTTCACTTGAGTTTCTCCTTCCCAGGTGACTGTAGGTTGTATCAAGGTGACAGCCACTCCATATCGATTGCCAGGAGTGAACGTGAGTTGTTTCCTCCAACTTCTTATGTTGTAAAGCTTCTAAATTCAAATTTGAGTATAGGCCTTCATGTTTTGGCCAGAGAATTTTAATATTAGTTCTAGAGTATACCTTTCATTTGAAGATGCTTAGAGGGATTACGTAATTTCTTGATGACATGGTAAACTGCCTGTCTGGAATTAGACTATGGACCTTTGGACTCTTAGAGTGGTGAGTATTCTGGTATCTCTGATTGTAGTATTGTGAGCATGATGAAAGATGGACACATACAATTCATGATTTTTATGTAAATGAAGGAAAACAATACAATGTTTTAAAAGGTGTTAGTTCTGGAAGTATTTGGGAAATAACAATGTCGCTCCCAATGTTTTGTTCTTAATTGATACATTTTGCTAATATTAAAGCAAAATTCAAAAACTATTTCTATTTCAGTTTTACTATAATTTCACATCTTTTCTGCATAGGCTCTAAATCCTTTGGATCTTTCTTAGATCACCTCAGAAATCTTTTTAGAACGCACATGAATGTCTTGGGATAGTTGGGTGTCCCTTGGCCTTGAAACCCGGGAAGAAGCTACTGTTGTGCCCCCCTTTTTTTGAAGCTTGTTTTGGATTTAGAAACCACTCTACAACATACGAATTCACAGAGATGATGATAGTAAACTAAATATTTGCAATGTGGGCAGAATTTGAGCTTCTGAATACATTTCAAATTAGAAAATACAAGATTAAATTAGACGTAGGTAGATTGCGCTCATGACCTCAGCTCTGGACACCTCACAGTTAGCATTTCACAGTGCTGGGCTTTATTTGATGTGCAAAGTTGAGAAATCAGGATCTGTAAGATATTGTCAAAACTCCCAAGCAGGGTCTCACCCTAAACAACCGGTTCTTTAGAAAAAGAGAACTTTTTTATTTGTTTTAAGATGCCTGAAACCGTGAAACCAAGGTGGGGAATCTGGTCTCTTTTCCCTTCCCCATCATCACCCCAGTCCGCATTCTGTGTTTCTTTAGGACACATTCTGCATGAGGTAAACTTCAGGGCAGAGAGCTGCTTCCAAGCAGACGAGGCCCCCAATTTATCATAAAAAAGAAGAGTGGTTGTTAAGGTTTTATTGGATTACAATAAAGGCTCCTAGCACTGGGAGCCTGCGGTTTGCTTCCCGACATCACTGGGGGACCTTGAAATCATAACCACAGATTATAGCGACGAGCTTCCAAATTTCCATATCCTAAGCAGAGATGCTGCCTTCCTGGAGCTCATGTGGAACTGCATGCTCTGTGATTTCAGGATATGTGTTGGAAAATTCTCTGCTTGGATATCACTTCAGGAGGGCTATGATTCTCCAATCACCTCTGTGGTCACTGCTCCAATATGCAGGGGTGGGAAGTAAAAAGAAAAACATAATAAAAACATGGTGAACAAAAGACAGTTGTTGTAACTCCCCCATCCTCTACTGAGTGCTTTCACTAATATTGTTCTTCAAAGTTCAGTAAAAGTTCTTACAAGGTCATCCTGGCCTATAGCAGAAGCGTAAGTGCATAAGTTTGTCTTTCTTCACAAACTTCCTAAATTACAAAATTCAATTTTGTCATTTACATAGACTTAAATACTATCTCTCATGGTAGCCAGTATGTATTTACATATCCTGTCTATATAACATACACGCACACACATAACATCTGCACATGTATAAAAGTAGATACATATGTAAAGTAGTATAAGTATATTTATACGTATATATACATATACACCTATGTAAGTACATTTATACTAATATATGTTTGTATTAGTGCGTTTATGTTACATATATAAATGTGTATATATACATTTATATATAATCAGTAGACATACTAACTAAATTTATTAAAGTATACACACAATGTTGAGCTAGTAGTCAGACTCTATTGAATCTGAATTTGGAGTTTTAATCGTAAACATCTCCCCAGTGGCAATGTGCTGAAGGCTTGGTTGCTGGTTTATGCCACAGTGGGGGTGACTGAAGCATTAGGAGGTGGGGCCTGGTAGAAGAAAGTGAAGTCACTGAGCGCAAGCCTGTGACAAGGACAGCAGGACCTCACCCCTTCCTCTTTTCTGTCTGCTCCCTGGCCGTCATAGGAGGACAGCTCTGCTCTTTCAGGCTCTTCCCATCATGACGTTTTGCCACAGGACCAAAGCAGCTGGGTCACACGATCATGGACCATGATCTGAAACCATGAGAAAAAAAAATTTTCCCTTAGAAGTTAATATCTCAGGTGTTTTCACTTAACAATCTCAAGCTGACTAACACAGTTATTTTTTTTCCTATAAGAGGAATTTGATTGAACAGATTAAAAAAATTATGTCAGTTTGACTTCTTTTCTTTCTCAGGTATGCATGCATGCATGTATGTATGTGGACATGCATGCGTGCATGTATATATGATCTATTTTTGTGTATATGTGCATTTGTATGTTCATATATGTGCACATGTGTATGGATACTAAGAGTTACATATATGTGGAGGCCAGAGATCAATGTCAGGGATCCTTTTCTAGCTTATTTTTTTGTGACAGAATTTCTCATTTGACCTGGGCCTTACCGTTTCATCTGGTTAGTGAGCCCCTGGGACCTCTGTCTCTACTCCTGGGTGCTGGCCAGTGAGACCTTGGAGCCTCCTGTTACTGCTTCTCCCTGTGATCATGTTACATACATGTATTCCCATTCCTAGATTTTACATGGGCACTGAGGAGCTGAGCTCAGTTTCACACACTGTTCCCCAACACTTTACCCCCTAAAACATCCTCTCAGCCCCTATAGGTCTTGTATTTAATGGCATAAAAACAGAGCCCATAGCATCTCAGGCAGTAAGCTGAGGCTGTAGCCTTTAGTTTCATTTACCGTGAGGGCTCATTTCAGGAGTACATCCCTCACTGCTCACATCGGTAGAGGAAAATGATCATCTCTCTGGGAAGGGCAGTTTGTGCCTGAGAACATGGGGCTTGTCTTGTACCTAGTCTCATGGCAGTTTCAGTTTTATACTTCCACATCTGAATAGGAGAGCACTTGAAGCTTCCAGTGAATGGTGAGGCTTCCCCTTTGTACAAAGTACATGCCACAGAAAACTCAGAACTGCCAATCAGGGGCCATGTTACATCATAGTTAGGGAAATCCAGAAGAGCCCAAGGATGCTCTCATCAGTATCTCAGCGGTGCCACTGCTGGTTCCCAGAAACAGGGTGAAGGACCTCTGTTTTTGTTCCCTGACATTCCCACTTTCCTTTCACCCCTCACCTTACTGTTTCTGGCTTGCCTCGTAGCAGATGGCGGGGACAGCTCAGGCATGACACAGCGATGCAGACACTTTGAAGGGGTGCCTTGGCTCGGGTCCCCTTGGCAGGTTGTGGCCTTGGACCAGGAGAACAACAGGTTTCAGGGACAGCTGCTGCTCAGCCTGGGTCTGGAATGTGAAGGCACTTGGGATGACTGGAAGCCAGAAGTCCCACAGCCCTCAGATGACAAAGGGAAATAAATACGTGTTGTTTTAAGCCACTAACACATTGGAGTTGTTTATTGCCACAGGAAAGGCTGACTAATTTTAGAACCCAGTGTCCTTCCGTGTCTCCATTCTTGTCACTGTCAGGGAGGTTGCCTTCTAAAGCTCATTTTCCTTGCGGTTGGAGAAAGGGCTGTGGCAGAATCAAGTCACCTCCAGATGTGACAACAGCCAGGGGCAGGAAAGGGGCCACCTCATTCTGTGTTTTGCTTAAGCCTGGAGACGCACTTTGCACAAGTCCCATGACTCCTCTGCTGGTGTCGCGCCAATGAGAAATGGGTCACAGATCTGTCCTCTAGACTTCGTCATTGGCAGGGAGCACAGTTGTCAGCTACGACTGATCTATGTCAATCAGGGCCAACCCTTGTGTGTGTGTGTGTGTGTGTGTGTGTGTGTGTGTGTGAGAGGGGCGGGTAGCCGAGCCTGTGTTTAAATCACATCTGTGGGGTGGGATGGGGTAGCAATAGTTAGATACATAATCAAAACCAGACGTTTGAAAAGGAGAAAAATGAAAGTTGACAAGCAAGTCTGATGTCTACTACACTCACTTCTGTGATTTTTCTTGGGTCTTTCTTCTCCTTTCGGTTCCCTGAGGCCCTGGCTTATCTTCGCTATTATTACTCACCCACTTTCCCTTTCTTTTCTATTCTTTTCTTTCCTTTCTTTCTTTTTTCTTTTCCTTTCTTTTCCCCTCCTTCTCTCCCCCCCCCCCCCCGGTGTGAGTGTCTGCTCACGTGTATAGGTGCTTGTGAGTACACAGTTAACCCTGGATGTCATTCTTCATAGTCATCCACCTCGTGTCTTGTTTCTCCCTGAGGTAAGGTCTCACATTAAGGCTTGTTCGTCATCAGTTAGGCTGTTTCTGTCTCCTTGGTGCTGGATCCAGCAATGCCACCATACCCAGCCTTTACCTGGCTCCAGGTACTTATGTTCCGTGACAGCACTTGGCAAGCTAAGATACCTCTCTGGCTCACTTCTACTTTTTTTTCTTTTCAGTTTGTTTTTGGTCATTCTCTCATCCCCCCACCCCCATTCCATTAAAATATGTAATACTCGGGGGTGAGAGACTATGGCAAAAGTTCTACGAAAGCAAATTGTTTTATTTTTCGCAGTAAGTATGGAGAAAATCAAGTCACTTTGTATATAGGTGCTACCTGTACTATTGGTCCCTGAACAATTATCAGTTCGTGTGAGCCCAGAAGAGCTTCTCAGCTGAATATCCGAGACTCCCAGGGTGTCAAACTTTGAGGACTAAAGAGAAGGGGACAGTTTCTCATTTTCAACTGGAGAGGTCTAAATTTGAGCTGACAGTTCAGGCTACGTGAGCTTTCTCAGTAAGAACACCTTGTTTGGATCATGTTTGTGTAATGAAAAACCTGGTACCCAGCAGAGCCTTGTTCTCAAAACTCTGCCTTAGTTGAACACCCAGAGGAAAAGCCTGAGTGATGCACTCTAAGGAAGCACCAACTGAGGAATCGAGGTAGGAGCCTGGAAGGAGCCCACTCTTTTGCTCATCACACATGAGCCTTTGGGAGCCAGGCCCTCCAGAGCCTTCACTGAAGACCCATTTCTCAGAAAACAGCCTGTATGCTCTGAAAGTGTTGGCACAATGTATCTTAGGTGCTACCTCTTTTTTTTTTCTTCCTCAGCCAGGTGTAATGTAACTTCTTTGTAAGGTAGTGGATGTGTTCTCTAATTGCCTCTTAGCAGACAGACAGTCACCATCACTTGCATATTCAGGACATGTCAGTAGGCCTCAGTGTGTGCCAAAACTACCCAGCCCAAAAACTTCTGTTCCCCTCCGTATATTTATATTTGTGATGATTTTTTGTTATGTTTTCTATAATTTTTTAAACAATTATTTTTATTTTATGTGTGAGAGTGTTTTGCCTCTATACAATCATGTCTGTGTACCACTCGAGTGCTTGGTGCCTACAAGAGGCCGTGAAGAGAAAATAGTCTTGATTTGGCCTCAAGAATCCAAGAAATAGTTCTAGATTTTTTCATTTGTATTTTTGCTTTTGCTTTTGCTTTTTGAGATGGGGGTTTCTTTGAGTAGCCCTGGCTGTCCTGCAACTTGTTTTATAGACCAGGCTAGCCTTGAACTCAGAGATTTGCCTATCTCTACCTCCTGGGAGGAAAGCTGGGATTAAAAGCATTTTTCTAAAAAAACAAAAACAAAAACAAAAACAAAAAACCAGACCCTTAGTAGTGAATCATTACAAGCATGTAAAATAAGGAAATTACATGACCGCCAATCAGAAGGATTTGTAAAGAGTCAAAAGTTAACCTAAGCTCTAAGAGCTCTGGCGTGAGTGAGGCAGAAATCAGCATCCTATGGCAGGCAGGGGTACAACATGTTATCCTGTTGATTAACATGTGGCCAAGAAGACAGAGCCGACTGAGTGATGCCCTATACCATGTCTCTTGACCTGTCTCCTCTGGTAGTACTGACCAACGTGGGTCAAGATTATAGACTTTGTAGACCTATCTGGGATTTTGAGTCTTATTTTTGTCTTCCCTGTATCTTCAGAAATGGTTGCAGACTGAGTTATTGGAAGGCCAGTCTTGTAGCCTGGTTTCTTTTGATATTCCAGGGTACAGTGTAGGTCATTTTCACTTGTGTTTGGGGCTGGAGCCTGATCAGAGTTGAATGAGTCAGTTCTTGCCTTCCACCTTGTGGGCTCAGGGATCGACCTCAAGCTGCCAGGCTTGGCTCTAGGTGCCTGTATCTGCTGAGCCATCTCACCAGCTCGAACTTAAGCAAAACAAAAACTGCTTGTGCTTACTTAATGTGTGAGCATGTATGTGGCTGTCTGTGCCACTCAGTGAGTGGCGGTCAGGAGTCATGGTGGTGTCAGATCTCCCCTCTCACAGTGTGAGGTCTGGGGGATCAGACGTAAGTATTGGGCTTGGCTCAGCTTTTGCCCACTGAGCCTTCTTGCCATCCCCGGTTTTTAACTGTACATTTATTGATCGATGATTGCTGTATTAGGTTTAAGAAGAGACTTACGTATGACTGCTTAACTCCTTTAGACCTTACCGGGCTCACAGGCACATGCCGTTTTCTCAATTTAGTGCACGGAGGTGGCAAAATCTTTCCACAGGACAAAGACCCAAATGTCTCAGGGTGCAGGCAAGACCTTTATGAACTCCCTATGTCTCCATCTTCTTATATTTTGGTTGCAAAATTGCATGCACTTACTGAGCACTGTAAGCCCCCTCCTCCACAGATCACCCTGCAGCTTTCTTTGCATTTGATGCTAACTTTTCACAAGCTAACTCTCTCTCTCTCTCTCTCTCTCTCTCTCTCTCTCTCTCTCTCTCTGTCCTTCAGAATTGCTTCCTTTTTCAAAATCTTTGTCTGCAGGTCATGTTGAACACTCTCCACATGAACATTGAATGGGCTGTTGTTTTATTTACATGGCTGTTGAGATTTATATGTAGTAATTGCTTTTCTAGGCTAACATCTGTGGTTTTTCTTTTCAAAGATAAAAATAATGTGTTTCTAATACGAGCACCTGGATTATATGGCATGCTTAACACATACATGTGTCAGTAAAGTCATTATACTTACCAAACATGCAAATGAATCACTGTAGTAGGATTTAGTCAGAAAGTGATAGAAATGTAGTTTCTGAGTGAGTAACTGAGTTATTTAACAGGTGGTAGAATTAAGTTTTATTCCTTCTTAAGTGTCCGATGGGGTTAGAGACCAAATTCTTTAGTCCTACAACTAAGCTTAGTAGGTTAGGGGTTAAGATGTTTTTAGATCTAGATAGATGTTTTAAGTTGATAGATATGAGATATGATAGATATTGATTTTCACCAAGATAGAAGAGATGTTTTCTTCAAGTTTGCCAAATACAAATAGCTGAAACACTATTAATGTAACATTTATATAATTCCTGATTGTTTCGTGGTTCTTCCTGCTGTATGTAGTTTACTTTATTTATGTGTAATAATATAAATGTATATGTAAAAATATAATAATAATAATAATAATAATAATAATAATAATAATAATAATAATAAAAGAAATAGATATTTTACTGGACTCCATGCTATATTCTAAAAAAGAACAATGAAAGGTTTCTATTAAACTTTACTCCTCTGTTTCCCTTTGGATTTCTCACCTAGAAGATTTTCTAAACAGCAACACTATGGTAGTATCACTGATTGTTCAGTTACAGATTTTATTTTACATAGGTAGTGAGATTTAGAAGAGAGGGGTTTTAGTCTCCCGCTTTGTGAGAGTTGAACCTAATGAAGTTTAATTTGTTCACTGGTAAAGTACTTGCTGTTATAATGGTGAGGCATGGAGTTTTCCCTTAGAATAAAAGACTCTATCCTTGACGAGTTACCTAAGATTATCAGAAAGTTTTGTCTTTTTCCTGACTCTGATATGGACAGGCAGTCATAGTGAATTATTAAAAGGGACATCTATTTGATTTGCCATCTCTCCCATAATTCACATGTCACATCTCTCTAAATCATAGTTCTAAAGTTATCTTAAAACACAAATTTTATAGAAAAAACTTTAATTCATTGCCAAATTTTCTTAATAAGAAAAATGCCAGTGTATTGGTGGCAACTGTTAAAGAGATCAACATACCAGGTTATACTACTCGGTTGTCAAATTACCAGTATTGCCTGATAATTGCCCCACGTTGGCTACCACTTGTTAATTTACCAGTATGGCCTAATAATGCTTATTATCAGGCTTATAATTATTATTACAGCAATATAACCCACTAGTAATCAATCAAGACACAGAAACCTGTTGTATTTTAAAAATAGCTTTTGTTAACCTGGGGCAGGGCAGATTATCAATCCGCTAAACTACTTCCCATAGTGGGACAGGTATGGGACACCTGCCCCAATCCCACGTCATCTGCTTCTAATAATTTCTATCAAGCTACCCACCCCCCCTTATCCATAATCCCAAGTACTGCTAATATTCTTCATCTGGGCCAAATCTTCTATCCACTGTGGCCATGTGCCATTCCTCCACCTAACCTCCGGTCTCTCTTCTTCCCAAGATTCTCTCTGTCTTCCCAAGCCCGGAAACCTTAGCCAAGACTATCTCATTTGCCCTGCCCATATTTGGTGGCCTTTTATTAGTTAGCATCCAAATACATCAGACCAACGATACTCAGTGCCTTTTGCACTTCAGCGATGTGTTGGGGGGGGGGGGGAGGCGGGGTTGCACAAATTAGAGAAGCTTGTGCCTAGACAGGTCCTAGTTGCTAGCGGAGAACCTGCTGCTACTTGTTTCCCCACCCCGTAAATGGACATGGTGTCAAACCGACTCCTAAGGACTTGCGTTAATGTCCATAGATGATGCAGCTCTCAGCTCTCATCAGAGGAGCTTCTGTTTTCAGTAGATGATGATCACCATGGGGACGCACAACTGGTCAAGATGTAGAGAAGGAGACTGGGATTCTCAGCCCTAGGTAGGAGAACTGTTTTCACGTCCTTCCTCCAAGCCTCAGGGACAACTGCAAAGGAGCGTTGTGGAAAGACCGTAGGAGTCGGAGATGGTGGGTGGCTACAGGAAAACAGGGTCCTCCAGATAGAGCAGGACTCAAGGTGGTTGCTATAAGTCCGCGTAAGAAAGATCCTGCAAGCTCAAGCCAGAGAAATTCTATGGACACGAAGACCCGTACCTATCAGCTGGCAAATGATAGCTTCTGTGAGAGGGAGAGCCAGTCTGCTTTAAGAGTGTTGGCCTTGTTAGGTTGGCCACGCTCTGGTGAAAGGCCACACACTGAAAAATACACAGGTAGCACAGAGTGAGCTTGGTCGTTAGGGAAAGAAAAGGAAGCCGCAAAGAAGGACAGGTGAGGAAGGGGTATGCATTTGGGAGGAGGTGGGGGTGGGGTGAATCTGTTAAAAACATCCCGCGTGAAATTTTCAAAGAACTAATAATAATGAAGGGAAAAAAGAAACAATGTGAACCCAGATCTCCTGAAATATCCTCTTCTTTTTTTAAAATGGGGGTAAGAATATGACCTCAGTTACATGTAAGAGAATGTACAGCTGAATTGTCCCCTAATACAAGCAGCAATTTTAAGGCTTTGTACTGTGTGATTTTAGAAATGCCAGTTTGCTAACAGGAAGCAACGCAGCAGTGTCATGCATGCATAATTAGAACAGTAAGCTATTTCTTTGCTTTTCTGGTCTCTAGTCAAATTTACTTCTCCCTTGGACGATTCCTCTAGTCTTGCCTAGGTATGGAGCCGCCGCAAAGAGACTTTGAATAATCTAGCAATTAATATCTTGTTTACGTTCAAACAACCTAAGGCTCAACTCCTGTCTCACAACAATTCTGACTATTTCATGGAGTTTATCTGCATCTATTGTCTGAAGTTTCCCTGACTCCAGCCACACATTCTCTGTATTAGGTGGAGAAGGTACAGTTGTCTCTGCTGAAGAGCAGATGGTCCCAGCCCGCTTAGCTGGTGCCTGTGGGCAGCACTGGACTCTCACAAGGTCTCATGGCAGTGTTTGCTAACCACGTGCCTTAGCCTTCCTCTCTTCTCCAGACACTCCTTATGGTTTATCTTTTTTCAAAAACAAAAACAACAACAACAACAAAAACCCAAACACTTTTTTTTTTTTTTTTGGTTTTTCGAGACAGAGTCTCTCTGTGTAGCCTTGGCTGTCCTGGACTTGCTTTGTAGAGCCGGCTGGCCTCGAACTCACAGTGATCCGCCTGCCTCTGCCTCCCGAGTGCTGGGATTAAAGGCGTGCGCCACCACGCCCGGCAAAACCCCAAACACTTCTTAAAATGTGGCCTGTGGATGCTTTAACATTGCTAGGACCCTTTCAGGGAGTTTGAGAAGTTAAAGCTATTTTAATGACAAGGCTGAGATAATGCCTTCTTGTGTGTTGACATCTGCACGCATGATAACACATAGGGAATGAAGGGCGAGGCGCTGCTTAAACCTCAGCAGGAACGGAGGCCGTGAGGACATGGATTTTTGATAGTCTGGGAAGAGGGCGCAGGGGCTCAGGGAGGAAAGTGATTGCTGAATGAGCCTGAGGACCTAAGTTCTGATCCCTAGTATCTATGTGAAGACCAAAAACCCAAAGCCAAAACCAGCTATGGGTTGTGGTACCTATAAACCTCGTGGTAGAAGGTGGAGAAAGGAGGATCTGTGAGGGTTTCTGGTCAGCTGGCCTCACAGCAGAGGCAAACTCCAGATTTAGTGATGTACTCTCTTCCAATAAGCAGAAAAGAGTTGGAGAAGTGATTAAAAAAAAAAAAAGACATCCAACATCAACCTCAGGGCTGCCCAGGTTCCCACCCCCTCCCTTTCATGCACACACACTATATTTTGCAATGGATCATAAAGTGTTTGCAAAGCACTCTACCATCAGTCAGCGCACAAAAACTGACTGAGAGGAGAAGCCCTCATGCATTTGTTTGAGTTGCCAACAACAACAACAAAAAAATCATTTTTTTTTCTCAGTGAGTACTCCTTATCTAAAAAAAACATTGCAGCTAAACAATGGTCAATTTCACTTGGGGTTTTTGACATTTCAAAGACAATTGAACCAAACCTGTTACTATTTTTAAATAATGAGAAAACTGAAATTTCCATCACATGAATTATGGAAAGCAAGTATATGCTGTCATCACCTAAGTTTCACATTTCATAAAGTCTCTCTGATAAGACTGGGAGTTGTTATTTGATGTTGAATAATGAAAATGTATAATATGTATGTATACACACACACACATACACACACATATAGTATACACTCACATATTTAGATACAAATTTTTCTGTAGAGCTAAGTGATAAACTTTAGTAAGAAATTTGTAATTCTGGTTTCTATAAAAAACAGAAATGTTATGGGAATATGCTTTTGGTTTAATCTCAGTCAGGTGTTGAGATTTGGGCTGCTTCATAGCAGGTGAGTATGATTTGCCTCATGCTCTGGTGGGGGGGTATGTTTTTGCCAGCTGCAGATAGTTTTTGCAATTGTGTGCCATTTGTAATTCTGAGGAGTTTTCAGAGGGTAGTGCCACATGATGTAGGTGGGTTATTTGTTGCTGTTGGTTGGAGTTTGTGTAGTAGTCATGTGCAAAGAAGAAACAACAGCAACAAGAAGAAATTAGATGAAACTTGCCCCTAATCGGCAGGAAGCAGTCTGAAGATAATGTTGCTCCCTTTCTGCTCTATCCTTTTCCTGTCTCCTATCAAGTGTTAGGGGGTTTAAAGACTATAAAAGGGTGGAGATGTCAAAAAGAACCCACAAAGTATCAAACAGAGGCTATAAGTGGCATCCAATTGAGGGTGTGCTAGGTTGAATGGAAAATTGAATTTTAAATCCTGGAGAGGAAATGGCAGGGGGTGAAGGAATAGATATTTTGTCAAGATGCAGCAGAAACTCATTGTGACTGATACTGCTGGGATAGCCCCTGCTTTGCTCTCAGAGGGAATTTCAGTGCTTTTTCTTCCTATATTCTGTCTCAAAAAATGTTGGGAGAATGGCTGAGCCATTGGAAAAAATGGCAGGTGGAAATGAAGGATCCTGAGAAACAAAAAAATGAAGGATTCACTCTGCTGTCCATTTCTGAAAGGGTTGCAGAGTTGGATGTATGTGCAACTGGAACAATTGGGAGTGGCGGTGAAAGCGATTGGGAAGTGAGGAGGAGAGCCAGAAACGGGAGAACAAAAGGGCTCAGGTACAGTGACTGAGCAAGAGAGCAAATAGATTAGGATGTGTTTTGTATTTTGTTGCATTGTACACTGCAACTAATAAGCCAAGGAATCGACATATATTAGGTGCGTGTACTGTTTCTAGAAATCACAAACTAAGAATGATAAATTATCAATATAGTTTAGTATTTGCTAATTTTACTACACTCTTTTGTTGTGTATATGTAGGAAAATCATAGGGATTATAAATTCAATTTGAGTAAAGTTTAAAACCATATATTTTATGATAAAGGGCCTTTAACTTAAGATGGCCAAAGCACTGATATTATATATTTGCTGTAAAGAGAATTATAAGAGTTTTATTTTTCTGATATTAAAAGTTACTTAATAAAGACTTGTTTCCATTAAAAAAAAAGAGAGAGCAAATAGAACAATGTTGCTCAGTGGTCTTAAGCACTTGGGATAAAGCTGAGGAGTCTGGGAAAAGAGCTACCTCACTTCTCACTTACAAAGATTATATAAGGCTCTGGAGAAGCAATCACTAATTTAAAAAAAAAAAACAACAAAGATTAGTCTTAGCTGTGAACAAAGCCATATCAGACCTTGATGCAAGACAAATGTTGATAGCGAACTTTGCATAATGAAAATGCAACACCAAATGTAAAAGTGTTATTGGCCCATTAAAGGTGTGGGCAGGGGCCATGGGTGAGTGGATAAGAGACACAACTGATAATGATTCTAACATGCACCATGATCATATTGATCAAGCTATCACTAGAGATCTCTGATGTCAAAATCCCTAGTGCTTCAGTTGCAGGAGGTTCAGTCATTTACAAAGATACCGTGACCAAGCCAATAAAGATATCAGATCTCAAAATGCCCTGTGGGAAATACAGTCCTTTGTGCAGGAAAAGTGAACAATCAGTTTCTAGGGGCAGCAGTTTTTCTTAATGTAAACCAGAAAGAAGGCCCAGGCTTTCAGGGTGTGCAGATGATGCGGCAAGGTGTGCCATTGCAACAATGAATATAAGTCCAAGAGAGATATTCAAGGCAATTTCTTGTGATTGGAAAACAGCAGTTAGGCGCTGCAGCAAAAACTAAAAGCAGTTTCATACAAGAACAGCTGACAGGTTATAGAAAAAAAACCTGGAATTAAATCAGCCTATGCATTAACACCAGAATGGAAACCTGCAAACGTTTTGCACTTGGGATGCATATTTCTTTATATTTCCACAGGAAATGAAAAGCCGTGGACACCATCAAAACTTACAAAGATTAGAATTGAGTAGGAGATGTCTCCGGAAAACTGTAGCCACTGCTCTGAAAAGTGCTTATTTCATGGAAAATGTCTCCGTTTGTAATTTCTCACCACACACAGCATAAATAATGGCTTAAGACAGAAAGGGGGAAATGTAGTGAGAATTTTGTAAGTTTGGTTTCCAAAAAAAAAAATAACACAGAAATATTATGGAAATACGTTTTCGTTTTAATCACAGATGTAGAAATATGGGGCTACTTCGCAGCAGGTGACTGTGATATGCCTCGTGCTGTGGCAGGGGCATGGTTTTTCCAGATACAGACAATTACTGCAATTGTATGACATTTGGAATTCTGGGACTTTTTTTTTTTAATTTTTCTGTTTTTTTTCTTCTTTATTAATTTATTCTTGTTACATCTCAATGGTTATCCCATCCCTTGTATCCTCCCATTCTTCCCTCCCTCCCATTTTCCCCTCCCCTATGACTGTTCCTGAGGGGGATTACCTCCCCCTGTATATGCTCATAGGGTATCAAGTCTCTTCTTGGTAACTTGCTGTCCTTCCTCTGATTGCCACCAGGTCTCCCCGTCCAGGGGACATGGTCAAAGGTGAGGCACCAGAGTATGTGAGAAAGTCATATCCCACTCTCCACTCTACTGTGGAGAGTGTTCTGTCCATTGTCTAGATCTGGGTAGGGGTTTAAGGTTTACCGCCTGTATTGTCCTTGGCTGGTGCCTTAGTTTGAGCGGGACCCCTGGGCCCAAATCTGCCTATCATAATGTTCTACTTGTAGGCTTCTAGGACCCTCTGGATCCTTCTACTTTGCCATTCTGGAATTCTGGGACTTTTCAAAGGGCAGACAAAGGCTTGGGCCTGGGAGATTGGTGTCCTGTTGGTGGGTGCATAAACCCGGGACAACCCTCCTCTTGCTCTAGTGGCAGAGTTGGTTCAAGATTAACATTTCTCTTGAAGCTGGCTACTTCACCAGATGTCTTCCTGACCTGCCTTTCTCTGACCTGCCCACCCTGTGGCACACTGTCTTTCCCTCTCTCTTCTGTGGAAATATTCAGCTGTCTTGCTCATTGTCGGCAACGGAGCCCTTTGGTCTCCCTTTTCTGGTGCTCCTCATCTCCCAAGCACTGTCATCCGCACCTGCAGTTTTTCCCATTGCACAGCCAACTCTGCAGTCCTTTCAGAAATTAGAGAGCAGACTGAATCCTTTCGTTTTCCCACTTCAGCTATGTTTTGATTCTCTGGATCCTCCATTTCCACCCACAGTTTTTCTAACTATAAACCTTTTTTGAGGCAGAATATAGGAGGAGGAGGAGGACGAGGAGGAGGAGGAAGGAGAAGGAGAAGGAGAAGAATCTTTTCTGGGAGCAAAGCAGGGGATATCTCAGTGGTAGCAGCCATAGTAAATTTTTTTTTTCTGGTGTTCATTCTTTTGTTCCCTGCTTATTCTGTTTAGTCCCATGCTGGGTACCACTTGTAGCCGGCATTTGCTACTTTGTGGGTTCCTTTTTTCTTCTACCTTTCTCCACCCTTTCTACCCTTTAAACACTCTTACGTTATATAGGAGAGGGAAAAAGAAAGGATAGAGAGGAAAAAGGAAGACATTATCCTTAGACTACATCCTACTGGCATCAATTTCCTTAGGGCAAGTTTCATCCTTGCCATCAGAATATCTAATTTCTTTGCCCTTGACTACTTAATAAATGGCAACCAGCAGCATACAATCACCAAACAGCAATCATTAACACTTAATGGCACATGAGTATAAATGGGGTCAGCTTTCGAGGTAGACCAGTGGTGTTGAATGAAACAGCACCCCTAAAAACTCACTGGTAAAGTTTTAGGGACCACCATAAGAAATGGCCACTGGTAGAACTTTGGTGTAGTATTGAAGATAAATTTCTACAATTAATCTGAAAAGGCCATTGATTACTCTCCCCAATCCCAGCTACCTATCTGCTTGCAGCTTTATTTAAAAAGATATATTTCAACACAAACAGCATCTCAGAATAGATTGACTGCAGAAGTAGAAGTGGAAAAATAAGTATCTTTAGGCTACACATAAAGGGGAATTATAAAACATGAAACAATTCTGTTCTAGTTCTCAAATGCTATTTATGTTACTTGTGTTAAACTGATGATGGGTTTATATTATTAAAAAAAATCGCAGAATAAATAGTTGATATATTTTTCAGTTTGAGTTTCTAAGAACATAAACAAGAGCCTGGTGCCAGGTCTATGCGTGGTATTCATGTGGGTGTCTCATATATGTGCAGCATAGAAGGTGTCACCCACTCTGCAATGAATGGAAAACCACCTTAAAAGATGATGCCCGAGGGGTCAGGATGCCATTCTAAGAAGATGATAAAACTGTGCCATCTGCTGCCTTCAGAGCTTTGCTAAGATGTTTGTCACATTTCTTATTTCCTATCAACCTTTCAGTGTATTAGAGGAGATGCTAAGAGTTTGCTAGGATGGCAAATCTTAAGCCTTATGATAATTCCTTTTACTAGCACCTGGTATCTTCTGTTGCTTTGCGTATTTCAGTTACTCTTCCAACCTTAGTCCTGTACTCTCAATATCAATTTCTAGGCGATTCTTCTTAGTTTTCTGAAGTAAAATTCCCCCTTGCCCCAGATCCTTAAGTTATTTTTGCAATAAACCACAGAGATACACTTTCCTGTATGTTGAAAATTGATGACAGTTATTGATCTGGAAAAAAAATGATGAGAGTAGGATCATGACCTTGAATAGCCCCAAAGCATTCCGTGTTGTGCCTGGTTTGGGAGATAGTTTTTGGTAGTCTTCTCTAGGTAAGGTTAGGGAGGGCGTCCAAAACCTTGGGGAATTCACAGGGCTGGGACCTTCCAACTTTCTACAGCATCTACCTTCGGAAACCTGTCCCCTACGTGTTAAGTTCCTTATGTATTGTTTTGGGTCTCTGAGGTCAACACAGGAGGCAACCTGCACTGTGAATTCAATGGCCTTTTCAATTCTATCACTTTGGGAGTGAGATTTGATATGAGGTTTAGCAGTTGCCTGCTGGTTGCACGCTGTGTTTCTGTACACATTGCTGTAGGTGTTTTTTTTTTTTTTTTTTTTGCCTCTACAGCTTACTCACAGTTGGCAGCTAGCTGCCCTAAAATGCAATCTTTCTTTTTAATAGCTTCTGGGACATGTAACAAAAACTGTGATTCTACGATCTTTGTAACTACCAGCATTCTTTTAGGTTTCCAGGGCAATGCAAAGGCCAATGTTGTAACTTTCTGGTGCTACTCTATTGACAGTCTTTCTGGACTTGACTCACTGGAGCTTGAACATCTCAGTAGCATTGAGGCCACATCCCATCAGTATCTCACCTTCATGAAGAGGGTGCTGCTTGCTGTCTTCTTACTGGTGAATGATTTGTGATGGTTAATATTGTCAGCTTTACAAGATAGAGGATTGCCTAAAAGACATGCCGGTAAAAGGTTATACAAATTAGCTAGCCTCTGGGCATGGTTGTGAGGGATTGTAAGGGTTGTGAGAGAGTGAGAGACGCACTGTGTTATCTTTATTAGACTCCAATTATGAGCCCAAAACAAAGTCTCCCCTCACAATACTTTTATCAGGTATTTTGTCACAGTATAGGACTGAAAAAACAAACAAACAAAAAGCAAAAACGAAAACAACAAAAAAACAACAACTAATCAACACAAGATTCAAAGCTAGGGTCTTTGAATCCTTGGAGATCACTATCTTCGGCCAATTCTGGTGACAATTGTCTAAAAAGAAGACCCTGAATCAAGGGCCAAAGCACAACTAGTTTGGGTGAAAAGTAAATCCAGAAAGCTTACCCAGAGAGTAGAGAGGTGAGAGGGGAAGAGAAGAAAACCCGTGAATGTTAGGTTGCAGAACACATGGTTGCTGTGAATAACCAGGCTGTATCTTGATCAAGACTCTATTAGTATGTCTTATTGTGCATGGCTACACTTGTGCTCATGCAGGTGTGTGTGTGTGTGTGTGTGTGTGTGTGTGTGTGTGTGTGTGTGTATGTGTGTGTGTGCATGCATGTACACACTCGCATGCACCATAGCACATATGTGGAGATCATCACAGGACAATGTGTAGAACTCACTTCTCCCTTATACTTACGTGGGTCATTGGAATTGAACTTAGGGCATCAGGTTTGGCAAGCAGCACCTTTACCAGTTGAGCCAACTCATTAGCCCGTTGCATGAGGCATTGGAAAGGCCACTGGGATGTATCAGAATAGTTCTATTGTAGGTGAGAAAGATGGCGGTCTGTGCACCAGGCTCTACCTTTCCTTATTATCTGGGATGATACTTCACCTCGTTGCCCTACCATTCACTGAGCTTGGACCTGCAGCCAGGCCCGCAGATAGAAAGCATTGCATCCAGATGAAGGAAGGAGACTAAGGATAGAAGTTGGGAGAGTCCACTGAGTTGGGAGAGTCCACTGAGTTGGTGGAGATCTGCATCGTGGGCTGAAGGTCATGGAATGACCCTGATATTTTGAAAGTAAAGAAAGATTGCACTTGTCCTGTAGAATGGAGACTCCTGAGTATCTTTGCACATAAGTATTTTAAACACAGTGTTCATAAGTTGGTGTCTGACAATGTAGCAAGTTATTTCAGGATACAAAGAGACTAGGAGTGGGAATGTCATCCAGAAAACTGTGATTACAGTATGAAGTGCTGGAAGGCTGCTGCAAGGTACTGATGAGAAGAATGCAGGCGATAAATTGAACCCAGTCATGTACACCATATTCTTTCCTTCCTCTGTGATTTCGTGATAAGAGCATCCTATGATGGGTCTCCTAAATATGACACCGGATGAAAAACAAACAGGCAAATAGAAAACAAAACCTAATAACCAACTGCAAGAAAATGTGTAGAATAATGCCACACAGAAGTTAAAAACAAACCCTTACCTATAGTTTAGGGACACATATTGGTGACAAAGGAGGGCACTGGAATAATAAGCAAAATCTGGGCTAATTTCTCATGAAGACGGTAGATATAGTTGGCAACAGGCATTGTATTAGGGTTGTTTAGATAAGCAGAACTGATAGGTCTGCCTAGTTTAGGAATGGCTGTTTTCTGATAGAAAGGCCAAGAATCTAGCAGTTGTTCAGTCCATGGCTCTGGATGTCTCAAGAGGTTTTCAGTCTACACTAGGGTTCTAAGGAAGTGGGTTCTCACCCCAGCAATGCAGTGAGGCATCAACAGCAGGAGGATGACTTGTCAACGGGCGTGAGGTGAAGCAGGCGAACTGCAGAAGTTTCCTTCTTCCATGTTCCTCTATGTGGTGCTACCAGAAGGTGTGGCCTAGGTTTAGAGAGGGCCTTCTGGCCGCAAATCATCCCAATTTAGGGGCAGTCTTCCCATCCTAAATAATCCAGTCAAAAACAAGAGGCCTCACAGCTGTACCCAGCCTGATGGGGTTTAGTTGATTCTGGATAGCGTCAAACTGACAACCAAGATCAGCCAGCACAGGCATTTTGGTTGAACCTTCAAGTCTGTTAGTATGGCTTCATTTATCTTTGTATATATTTGTGTGTGTGTGCGCGCGCGCGCGCGCGTGTGTGTGTGTGTGTGTGTGTGTGTGTACATGTATGTTTATATTTTATGTATATTTGTGCAGAATAGGAAAAGTGTGTGTGTGCGTGTAGATGGATGCACACACACATATGTTCCTGCCCGTGGAGACCAACAGGTCCATGTTGAGTGTTTCTCCACTTTATTTTTGAGACAGGATCTCTCACTGGACCTGGACTGGCTGGCTAGGGAACTCTGTAGATCCTCCATCTCCACCCCACTGCGTGGTAAGTTTCTGTGTGTACTGCTCTACCCAGGCCTTTTTTTTCTATAATTGGTTCACTTTACATACCAATTGTAGCTCGCTCCCTCCTTTTGCTTCCTGGTTATGTTTAAAGTTGAATGGTGGGTATGTTGATGTTCCTATGCTTTCTTTTTTGATTCTTCTCAATCTATTTAAAAGTGTCGTGTATCGAGGACTTGATGGTGCCAGCAGTGAAGAGGATTTTGGAATGAGTTGCTTCCACATCTTCTTCTCAATGCTTTGGTGCAAGCTGACAAAGAGTGAATTTTCGCACACGTACAGACACATACACATAAAACAGTGATGAAGTAGTTCTCACTTGGTCAATTTTTTTTTTTCTCTGTGTCTATTCTGAAGCTCCCATAAATAACGTTTTAATTAGCTGGTGAACTGCGATCCATTTCCACAGGATGATTTATAGAAAGCAGAATCACAGTCTGTAGAGGGATAAATAATGCAATGAAGTCAGGGTCGCAAAAGCATCTCCAACAACTTCGAAATGGATTTTCACTTAAGAAGCTGTCTTAGAGCCCTAAATAAGTACTGCGAGCAGGCAGGCTTTTGTCATGCACAGCTTCAAGGGGGAGCTGCAACACTTCTTTTGTGCGTTGGTTTTCCAGGAATAACAGTGTAATTCACCTCTTTTCTTGCACGGTCAGACTGAGCCCTACCCCTTACACAATAGCACGTGGGGAAGCACACCAGCTGCGGGAGCTGCATCGGTGTGCTTCCCACTCGTTGTGGCTTTGTTCGGCCACAGTCTGTCTTTACTCTCACTGACTGTGAGTGACGTCAAAGCAAAATGCCCCGTGCTAAGAGAAGAATGGAAAATACCTCCAGAGAACATTCTGGATCTCTTTCCTAACAATTAAATCACTCAGTTTAATGACAGTACCAAGAATCCCCAAGAAAGAAGGGTATTTTTTTTCCATCATTTTAAGAGCACTCTTGTTTCCTCCGAGCACTTGTGTCCTGAAAGGAACAATGACATTTCACCAAGGAAAAGCTTTTTATAAAGTGAAAGTCAAAAGTCAAACTTCTTTTGTTCCCTCCAAAATTTTATATGCAAGCTCCCAGTGGCCATATAATTTGCTGTATCTCCAGACTTTGAAAGTCAAATTTTATTGTAATTTTTATAGGCGGGGAGACTGCATTTAATAAAATAATGAAAAGAACATTTTTTTCCAGTAGTCAAATAAAATGGAATCTTAAAAGACATTAGCCCCGAAGATAGGATGGGTTTTTGGATAACTTGCCTCAAGGAAGAGAGAGACCCAGGCATTTTGAACTGGAGACACCAAGAGTTTCTTTCCTCTCGCTTGGGTGTGATTTGCCTTGCTCCTCGAGAATGTGAACACGAGACACTAATATCTCACTAGAATGATGAAGCTGCTATGGTTATATTTTTATTCATAATCAGAAAGCGTGTTTTTCTGGTCCTCCACTATTCCTAGTGTCATCACCCTTTCTAACAAGGACCTGAGTCCAGATGTCCTGTCTTGTGTGAGTGAGAGAGATCTCGGGAGAAAGGCAAAGAGTGGGGCTATTTCTTTTTCTTCATGTTCAGTTTGCCCTCAGAGATTTCCTGTGGATTACCTTAATTGGGTCATTAAATTGCTCTTATCTTTACATATGACAAGGATTGCGACACTCATCCACCCTTCATTCAACAGATGCTACTGGGCGTACAACATGTTGCCAAGACTTACACATCTTCTTTCTTTCTTTTTTCTTTTTGAAAGGTGGGAGGGGTAAGAGAAAGAAAGTCTACGAGACAGGAGAAAGAGCATGCTATTTAGAAGATTAGAAAGGCACGGTGTGGCTCTGTGAGTGACAGTGTGTATGTGTGTGACTGTGTTTCTGTCCATACACACACGATTGTGTCCATGGATGTGGATGTGGCACCACGGATTTGGTGCCATGTTCATTGGTTTCTGGATCCAGAATGCTAACCATTTTACAGTTGTCTTTGACAGCATCACACCACTATGCTAAGTCTGCTTCTGAGGAGGAGCAGGTCAAAGAAACAAAAGGAGAACACAAACAGTTTTTTTTTTTTTTTTTTTTACTTTTTTGTCCTCGTGCTGGAGCCTATGTGGCATCAACAGTCCCTGACTCATTTGGTGCTCCCAATGTTGGTATTTCCATAGTTAGCTCTTTCTAGCAATGGAATCCAGATAACAGTGAGTCAGTAGAGAGGTGAGTGGAAGCGAAAGACGACAGCAAAAGCAAGCTCTTAAAACGTTTTCAAACTATCAGAGTGGTGCCAAAGTCAGTATATGTGCATCATCACAAAACTAAATACAACCCTTATGTGTGCCGGTGTTCAAACCACACAAACCTAGGGGCCTCCTAGTGGACTTGATGTTTTCTCTGCTGATCAGTACATACCGTTTCTCTTCATTGAAAAAGGATGTTTTAACTTTACAGAACATGTTAGCCCGTTCTCATCACCTAGTGATGCTGGTAAGTCCCTGATGCTCCACTGATGTTGCACTTTCCCAGTAAAATTAAGACATTGACATAAATAAGTGATGGTCTTTTTATGTCCCATCTTGATACCCATGAAGTACTCATTGGTTTTTAGTCATTCATTTCAAAACACTAACAGGTCGAGAGCAGAGCAGTCAGCAGATGTTTTCAATTCTGGGCCCTTTGTTTACTATGGCACAGGCACCTTTGTTTTCCTGGCTGTTGGATGGATGGTCCTTTTCTGGGCTTGTCAGCTTTAGCACTGGTTAGTGATTTGTGTTGGGCTATTAAGCATGAAAGGAAAGCAACACAGTCTTTTTTTTTTTCAGGGTAAAGAATAGATAAAATTTCTCTTGAGTAAATACTAGAAGGGCGTTATGATTTTTAAAAAGCTGGCTCAGGGAAGTCTCTCTTAACAGTGCTTGGGATGCTCTTCTGAGTGGAAGAAGTCATGGGTCATGAGCTGACAGTTCCACTAAGACATAGTGTGAAAACCCAATGCTTATTTGTAAATGTTTTATTTATTATTGATGAAATGAGGCTCACCACATCTTGAGACAGAACCTCACGCTTACACTAAAAAGAAGCTGCTTCAGTCCTTGCTGAAAACTACCAGATAAACGGACAAACTGGAAAGTTAAGGAGGTAAAGGAGAATGGCAGTTTATTCAGGAGAGGATGCCCAAAATATCCCATGCAGCTTCTTCATATAGAGCTCAAGTTGTTTGATGCATAGATATATTGAATTGGGCTTGTAGTAGTAGCTAAAATAAAGCATAATATATAGGAAAACAGAGTCCTACTCTACCGACATCAGACCATCAGTGAAACAATACCAGCTCCAAACAGGAAGAATATTTTTTAATTATTTGAGCAAGCCGACTCGTGGTTGGGGTCTTGGCCTCTGATTTAAGAATTAGGTAAAAGCCAACATGTTGCGAAGTAGCAAGGAAAAAGGATAGAATAGGTCATAACACACTGCAAGAGACCAGAGGTCCACATGAGTGAAAATAAGCAAGGGTCCTGGTTATTGCCTGTGGCTTCTTTTATGGGGTCTAAAGAAAAAAGGAATGCTTATTGAAAAGCATAGTTTGTGGCATAGTTCTTTATTTTGAATGGCAGATTAACTTATGTAAACAATTTCTATTGCACATGTCCCTTCCCATAATGCACCTGACTTTAAACCAGTGTACACCCACTTGTGTTTAGATGTAAGGTGGTAAATAAGGGATTCTCTCTAAATGTTAATTCGTAAACATTATTTATACAAATTGTGTCTCTATCTAAAATCAGTCCAGACCTGACCGACACATTGTTGGTGGTTCCTGCATATACTGGGGATATATCTGGATAGGATCTGCCTAAGCATTATGGTCTTTAGGGGAGGACAAATTTATTCCAGTGTTCAGGATGGAATGTTCATGTGGCTCAATGAAGGTGGGGTGTCTAATGTAGCCATATTTTTATCCACTTTATTGGGGTTCTTATGTCTCTACCTCTCTCCCAATCCCCCAACACTAGATAGGAAAGAAAGAAGGTTAATGGGGAGATGGGGTGTAGGTCATTTTACTATTTCTGGCTGCTTAGGGTCATTGGGTTCTTTGGGGGCAATATCAATCTCAGTATTGTCAGGATATCCAGCAGTCCAGCCAGCCGGCAACAGCAAACACAGCAGAAGGATGAACCAGCAACAGCGTGGGAGTAACAGTCTTGTTCTTTCTTGGAACCCCCTTTTCCTCTCAGGGCTCTGGCATTTATACCCTCTCAGAGTCTTCAAAATTAAACTGTCTGCAGAGATCACACCCCTCTTTAAGGCCACACGAGGCAATCATAGTTAATAGCCATGGGTAAACTAAAAGCAGCCCTACATCCCACACTTGGGATTAAAACAAAAACATTTACATAACAACCGAGTTAAAAAACAAAACAAAACAATACAAAATGTCCACTACTGTCTTAGATAGCTAACAGGTTTTTAGGTGCACTGTTTGAGGAAGAGTGTGAATGTGTCAATATTACATGAAAGTGAATGTCCTAGGTTGTGTGTGTGTGTGTGTGTGTGTGTGTGTGTATGCATGTGTGTGTGTGTGTGTGTGTGTGTGTGTGTGTGTGTAGTCCAAACTAAGTGGAGTCCTAGGTGACCAAACTATTCCTATGCTTAAAGCTTATGTTGACAGAATATCCAGTCAAGAGCCATGATGTGGTAATTATCGCTTCTCTTGAAGGAAAAACAGGAGTGAAATGGTTGCATTGCTAGGTGGCAACACAGAGAGATCGTTTCTCAGAAACGTCGAGGAGGGAGACGAAGGGTGCTGAATATGGAACCATTTGGATACGCAGTGTCTGCAGGTGTCCATCTGGACCTCTTCCTGGTGGTTCTCATGGCCTCCTTTGACAGCAGAGCACATGCACCTGGCCTGTGTTCACTTTGACAACAGTGGGAACAATTCCCTGTGGCTTCAATATGGTGCACACGAAAAGTCACGCACTCACACCAGCACCTCTTCTTCTTCCACGCTGGAGTGGCCAGCCTGGTGGGCACCATTCGAAGGTGAGTTCTGAGATCTCAAGAGGATGGGGGGTGAATATAGAGATGCTGTGTCGACGTGGTTCAGCCTCTTCCACTGGGAATACAGTCAATGGAAACAATTCTACAGGTGTGAAAACAATTTTCCACAGGCAGGTAGGGTCTGGAGAGTGTCTTGAAAGGCTGCCAGCAGCCTGGATTTTTCTCTGCACAGCAGGGCCAGAACTCAGCTTATCAGCTGGAGGTTTATATTTCTGGGTAATTAATCAAACCGGCGAGGATAATGATCTCTCAGGAGAATTAGAATATGAACCCCTTTGATAGATGTCCAATTATTTTGGATTACGTGAAGTTTATGAGGTTCTCGGGAAATTACGTGTGACCCTTATTTGGTGAAAGTTAATTGCCCTCCAGCCTCGGCAGTGCAAAGCCTATATCCAGCAGGAGTTTGATGGAAATGTCGAGGCTCAGGGCTGTTGTATCAGTTGTGACTCAGGGTTAGGAGATTAAAGTGGCAAAAAGGTCAAGGAGAGAAAGAATTAGAAATGTGATCTATGACTTTACAGATTTAATTTAGGTCTGGGACGGGAGATGCCAATCACAGGCTAGTTCTCAGCTTGAAGAGTTTAGAATTATGTGAAATTCCACTCAGCTTTTGCAACGTGTGTGTGTGTGTGTGTGTGTGTGTGTGTGTGTGTGTGTGAATGGGTGAATCTTGGATAGCTTTTACTTTTTCAAAATATATTTGAATCGCATTATTTATTTTGTGTTTTCCTCAATTTGTCCCCCCACCCCCTTCCTTTTTTTTTTTTTTAATGATAGGGTTCTTATTGAACCAGGAGTTTGATGATTCCACCAACTGGCTGTCCAGTTGGCTCCAGGCATCCTCCTGTCTCCACTTCCTCAGTGCTAGGATCATAAGGTGTGCTGCTGCACCTGACAGCTCCTCCTTATCCTCAGTCACTGCAACGTTCCTCACGTTTGTGTGGGAAGCACACCACCAGCTGCTGCCCCCTCCTTCATGCTGACACCAGCACGTGTGTGCCACTATGTCCTCCTCAGCTGTGCTTTAACGGATCCGCCTTTGTCTTCTGCACATTTGTCCTGGGTCACTAATCTAACAATGTCGCCTGGAATTATTTGGTGCAGCAAGATTTCCTACATAGAGTGCCATTTTGGGTCTACTCTAGTTGGGCCCACTTTTGAGTAGCAAAACAAAAACAAAAACAAAAACAAAAAAACAAAAAACAAAAAAACCCAAAAAAATAAGCATAGAAAATATCAATATGACAAGGAGTCTGGGCCCTGAAGAGCCAATGCTTGGATATCAAGTTTAGCCTTATCATCCACTACAATGTTAAAGAAGTGACTTATGCCTTAGGTCTCAATTCCCTCCATTGTACAGGGAAATTATAAAGGCTAATCATTATATAGTTCTTTGGTTGGCTTTGTTTCCCATCAGCTCCCTGCAGATAGGGATTTTTTTTTTTAATGTGTTTTAATCACTGTAGCATCTGTAGAGGCCGAGTCTCGCCAAACATGAAGTAAATACTGATACTGGTTCAGTGAACGGCTCTGTGGGGAGTGCCTAACAGTGACTGGACCATAGTAACCCATAGCACATGCTGGTTGTTGGTGTGATTTTTTTTTTATACCGCGTCTTTATTCTTTCAGTGCTGGTCCATGGAAAGATGCTGGTGGGCTAAAAAACAAAAAACAAAAAATAAACCATGTCCCCAGTGTCTAAAAATTAAAAACCTGGAAAATATCCTTTCCTAATACACACACACACACACACACACACACACACACACACACACACACACAATCACAATAGAATGAGCCCTATGCAAACAGTATTAAATCTCCTCTCATCCTTGTGTTTACATCGTTAGCTGTCACAGGACTCAGGGCTAAGTCTGGTTAAAAAAAAACAAAAACAAAACTTAATTAGGAATATTGAGAAAGTTACCACTATTAAATAGGGATCAATGATTGATGGAAGTTTGGTTAATTAGTTCGTCATGGGCAGCTTGGAATTGGTTGAATCAGAAAGCCCTTGTTGATACTGCTTCTCAGACCAGTTACTCGGTGATGTGTTTTCAGGGTTGGAATCAAAAGAACATTTCCTGCAGTCTACGCAAACCTGCTTGGCATGTGCTCCTGTTTATGGAAACTCCAAACGTATATTTGTACTCTTTTGGAAGGGGGTGGGAGCTGGAAGGGAGGTCACAGGGGACACTAGTGCTCGGGCTTTCCACTCGGCAAGGTGACTTCTTGTAGCCTTATCTGATTTCAGAAAGTAAAGCTGAAGTTTAAGCTTCGTTTCGACTCCTGCCAACACGTGGACAAAAGAATCTGCTCCGTTGAGGCCTCATAGTAGAGTCGACTCATTAGGTGGCCCGGGAGAGACCATGCCACAGCAGAGATGCCCTTTCCTCTCTTACTGTTCTTAAGGCACCACAGAGTCTCATTTGTTTGGCCACTCCAAAAGACAGTCATTACTATAAAATTCTACGCAGATGAAATGGGCACAGGGCCGTTTGGCTAATAGTATTTGTCTAATAGTATATAGCTAAGAAATGGTAAACTCAAGACCACAATAAAAGATACTACAGTAAAGTACATTTTAAATGGCTTTCACTGTGTCTTTGTTATTTTTTTTTCTCTTGCTGTGGTAAAATTATCTGCGTAAACGCAACTTTAGGGTGATGATGTTTAATTTGGTTCACAGTCCTCGTGGATGCCGGAAGACAGAGCACATGGTGGCAGGGGCAGAAGCCTGGATGGCTACATTTCATCTCTACTCAGGAAGCAGACAGGGAACAGGAAATGGAACTTGGCTCCAGGGCCCTAAGGTTCACCCCCAGTGACTCACTTCCTCCAGTGAGGCTCTTCTTCCAAAGGTTCCCTAAGTTTCTCAAATAGCCTTACTAACCAGGGACCAAGTGTTCAAACACAAACCTATGAGAGCATTTGACTTCCAAACTGCAATATCTGTATCTATATCTATACCAGTGAGAAATGACTTACAATGAACCGTACTGAATTGCTGAGATACCGACAGCCTTGCCCCTAAAATGGATTTCAAACAGCGCTGTGTAGCAAGAGCAGTGGCCCTTAACGAAAGAAAAATTGCAGGAGCTTCATCATTTAGTACAAGAGCAACTAGAGGCTCAGCATGTAGAAGAGTCTACCAGCCCTTGGAATTCCCCTGTGTTTGTGGTTAAAAGAAAGAAAGAAAGAAAGAAAGAAAGAAAGAAAGAAAGAAAGAAGGAAGAAGTCAGGCAACTGGAGGATGATAAAAGCTTTGAGAGCAGTAAATAAGGTAATGCAACCAATGGCTCATTTATAGCCTGGAATTCCTTTACCTTCCCTATTAACTAAGTCTTCGCCTATAATAGTAATTGATTTAAAAGATTGTTTTTTTTAACGATACCAAGTATAAAAAAAAATAACTGTGGCTCTCTATGACCAGGCCCCCAGACCCGTCTTCAAATGGGCTATTGTGGGGCAGTTGTAATATAATATACTTTCATATTTTTCCAAAGGATTATACTAACCATATAATCAAAACTCCACTTTATATGTAAGTAAACTAATTCCTTTTTCCTAGATGGTAGCCAGTCAGAGTCAGAAATGGCTAGATTATGAGGCTGGGTTTTTTAACTCAAGGTCTATACAAAGAGCTGGGGTACAGGTTAATGGAACGTAGCTGTCTCACCCTGAAAACCTTGCACTGTGAATGGTTCTGTCATGGAGTCTTTAAACTACTCCTGGATATTTACCGATTGGACTCCAAGTCAGTGCATCACAGAGACTTTCACACGAATGACTGCTTGCAGTAGCTACATGAAGGGACCAATCTAGGTGTCCAAGAGCAGAGAAACAGAAAAAGGAAATGGGCGTGTGAGGACACTCAGTGTAACGAATGGAGCTACACTGTTTTTTTAGGAGAATGGATGCAACTGAGGACAACCACTCTGTGCGAATTAAGCTTTACAAAGTGTTTATGTTTTCTCTCATTTGTGGTTACTGGTTACTGTATTTTATATAGATACATAAAGTCATGCATTTAGTGGTAAAGGAGACTAGCAAGAGGCCGGGGGAGAAAAGGGGAGGGTAAAAGGGGACGGGAAGAAAATCTCATAGCATGCAGACACATACATGAAAGCTTACAAAAGAAATAGAAAATTCTTGGCATGTGTATGTGCGATAATGTGTTGTGTATGTGTGCACGTATGTGAGTGTGTGTACATTTATGTGTAACATGAATGTGGAGGCTAGAGGTTGATATCAGGTATCTTCTTCAATCATTTTCCACCTTACTTTTGAGACAGGGTCTCTACTAAGCTTGGCGCTCCTTGATTTGGTCAGGCTGGCTGGCCACTGAGCCACAGGGATCTTCCCGTCTCTGATGGGCCAGCACTGGGACTACAGGCACATACTGTCATTCTTAGCTTTTTAAAGGCTTCATTTATTTCATTTTATGTGTATGAATGCTTTATTTGCATGCACGTATGTGTAGAATCGTGTGTCCCTGCACATGCTAGAAGAGGGTACAGGGTTCCGTGGAGACAGATGATCAAGTCTCCATGTGGGTGATAGGAACTGAACCAGGGCCTCCTGCAGGAGGAGGAGGAAGAAGCACTTTTAACCTCTGAGCTGTCTCTTCTGTAGCCCTGACACTCAGCTTTTTTATCTGGATGCTGGGGAAGCAAATTTAACATCCTCACATGTTTCTTCTCAGCACTTTACCAACTGAGTCCCCTCCCCAGTCCTTAAAAAAAAAAAAAGAATTCTTTAACTAGAAACCTGTTCTTTTAATAAAAGCCAATCGCTTCTCGGTCTTCCACCACCAGCAAATTCATGGTACAGTGCCATTCTGTGGTAAAAGGACTTTTATTAGCACAGCCACAAGCCCCTAGGGAACGTATAATTCAACCTTTGCCTTGTCCCTCCAACAAACAATGGGTGTTTAGGGAGAACAGGGAGGGTGGTAGATCTTCCCCCAGCAGACACAAAGTAGGTTTTTTTTTTTTTTACTATGAGCCAAGAAATAATATTAAGAATACCATATAACTTTGTTCTTGTCATTAAGAAATGATTATCTAAGAGAGTAAAGCATGCTCTGAGCTCCAGGTGTCTAGATCTGTTGTGTTCTTGTTCCCAATAAAGAACGTCAAGTAAAAAGTCAGATCACTAGCCTTTGATTTCTAAACCAAGGTAGAAATACAGACTTGCTGTTTGGTTCTTTTTGCACACGTTCCCGGAATTCATGAATTTTACCCTGAACTCTCTGGGGCACGGGGGAGCAGAGAGGGAAAGAGCTAAGCTCTGGACAAAACTTGTCAGTTGATGTCAGTTGCGATTCTGACATGGGTGTTCTCTTCCACGTTGGCATGTGGGTTGGCTGGAGGCTTGCGCTTTGTTCCGTGTGTTGGCCAAGCGAATGAATGCCCCGCTCTTGGCTATCTGAGAAGGGTGGCGCGTGCACACAGATGGAGCTGCAGCTGGTTGCACTTAGCGGTTTCATCTTGGTGATTTCTCACCTGTGCTTTTGCCCCACATGACTGGGGCTTATCAGGTCATGTCTGGAATACAAGTGTTCTTTTGGCTTTTAGGTGTGTGTCGGGGGGGGGGGGGGAAGAAAAACCATTGTCAGGACCAGCTTTATAATGTGTACTGTCTTGTGTCAAATCATGATGAAAGGCTTGCAGAAAATGAGGAATTTTTAAGGTGGCAGCAGGAGAGCGTGGTGTTTGTGGAGCACAGAGAAAAGACAGGATCAGCTTGGTAATGCTGTTCGGATGGAGAAAAGAGTTAGAGAGAGAGATAGTGAAAGAGAGGAAGGGAGGGGGGAGCGCGCTGAAGGTCTTAAGTCATCATGGTGTAGCACTGTGGGAGGCAGGCAAGTGATAGCGATCATGGGACTGAACAGTCAAGGGGAGAGTCACAAGAAATCCTTACATCTCTTGAAACTATGTTGGGTACATTGGCATATATGTCACTGACATAAACAATTATCTGCCAAGGAGCAACTCCACCTGAAAGGCTGTGCTGTGCCTTTAAGGGAATGAAGTCCATGGCGGTATAAACAGTTAAGCAGTTCCTTGGCTTGGGCAGCAGAAGAGTGAAGCTGCTTGCCTTTTCATACTTCTTGGCAGCTAGAAGCAAAGACCAGGTAGGACAGAAAGTTGGTCTCTTTCTTTAAAATCAATAACAGCAGCCACAACAAACTTTTATTTACATGTGTGTGCCTGCTTGTCTGTATGTGAGCCATGTGCATGCAGTACCTTGTGGAGGCCGGAAGAGGGCATCAGATCCACCAGAATTGGAATTACAAGTGAGCTGTCTAATAGGGCCAAATCCAAATGCACTTAAACCTAGGTCTGCTGCAAGAGCAGCAATGCTTCTTGCAGCAACCTCTTTGCAGCCCACCACTACTTTCTGCACTGAGATTCTACCTTCTAAAGGTTCCAAAAGCTCCCCAAACAGCTCCAGCAACTGGGGGATTGAGTATTCAAATACTTGAGGCTCTGGGGCAGTTTGTGTGTGTGTGTGTGTGTGTGTGTGTGTGTGTGTGTGTGTTTGTGGTGTGTGTGTGTGTGTGTGTGTGTGTGTGTGTGTGCGCGCGCGCGCGCGCATGCTTTAAGCTATATAGGTTAGAGGGAGCAAGCTCAGCAGTTGCCTGATGGCAAATTAAAGCCTGAATAAATGCAAGAAAAAGAAATAGAGTAAAGCAAAAGTGCCATCTGCTTCTTCCTTCTGCACTGAACCCTTTTACCAGGTTAGTTTTTATTAGAGAGGGGGAAAATATCTACAGCTAAACAACAAGGGGTCCAGTGTAAATCCCTGACAATCCCACAAGCTGATCTTGAACTTCCAAAGGCCTTTCCCTTCATAGAAAAAGCATTTAGGTGCTGCTCCCATGTTTTTTCATCTGGAGAGGGAGGGCCCCCTTGTCCACTGCTGAGTGACATCCCTGAGCATATTTCTTTCCAGTAAAAGTGGAAAATATCAACCAAGGTTTCAAAGGAAAGGAAATGTAATGTATTTTCTCATCAAGTTCGGCATTATCTATTTCGCAGGCAGGCCTTTAATCTTCAGTGTGGTATTTTTCCATTGTATAACTCTGAGTGTGCCTTAAATCTGTCTCACCCTCTTAACTTCGTCTTGCTGAAATACGGATAGAGTTTGCACAAAACTTATCTTCCTTCCCCATTTGTTTCCTCAATACTTTTGATTATCATTGGCCAGAGTTCCTTTGGAGGAGCTTGCCATTTTGCCTCTGCAAAGAGTCAGTGTAACACAGATGAAGCTGCTTTGTTGGCGTCAGTTCATTAGCAACCTGGATAAAAAAGTACTTTCCGTGTCTGGCATCCTGGGAGGACTACAGCGTTTGGAAGTTTGTTGATAGGGGCGTATAAAATGAGAAAAGTGCAATCATAGGCTTAAAAGAAAATTGCATTAAATTCCTTATATAAGATGGAAAGCCAAACAACTTTGTTCCAAGACTTGGGGTTGCAGGGAGACCCTCATCCTTGCCACTGTCCTTTCTTGCCAGAGCCTGAAGAAATGTGGGTCTGATCTTTGGGATTGACCTTTAGGTGTTAAACTTTAAAACGACAACATTATTGCATCGATTCTAATAGAGATATTTGAAAAAAAGCAAAGGGTAAGGAAAGACTCGAGGTGACATAACGAGCTGGACTAGCATAGGATGTGTCCATTGAATGTGTCAACAAAGCCCACAGAACCTTTGCAGTGCTAACAACTGGCAGCATCCTTACAAACTTTATGTAGGGCAAACAGGCTTTAGGAGAGGGACTTCTAATTACTTCCCCTCAGATTGGCAGGATCATGCCTGTGATGGAGCCTTACAATTTCTTATGTTTCTTAGGTTGGTTTCATGAAGTATTCACATCACATATCAACCATCCTTGTTAATGTCCTATGTTTTCCAGCCAACCTAGTAAATATTAGTTAACTAACCCTGTTGATCAGCTTCAAGAGAAGAGACCCCATTCTGTATATTTCACAAATAAAATTTGCTTTCTTTCCCACGCACACGCACACATTAAAAGTCTAGCACTACACACAATATAGACGACTAGGTGAAGCAAATGAGCAAGAGAAGATGCCCGAGGCTCTGGCACAATCACCAGAGACATGCCACTCTCTGGATTCTCCCAGTCATGTTTGCTACCCGGGCAATGTCATATGTCCTCATTCAGTGTACTGAGAAATGATTTTCTCCTTTCCTACCTTAAGCTCACATCTTTTCTCTTACTGATGCACGTCAATTCCCAGCGTGTCCTGAGAACAGTTCTGGGTGGTTCAGCTTTCATTTTGTCCTCTACTTCCTCTTGGCCTTTGCATTTTTCCCCATTTCTGATCCCTAATTTTGATCTTGTCATAAAAGGGGGACCACCCCCCCCCAAGGCTACAACTGGAAGGATGACACGAGTAGATTTTAGGCTTTTTTATGTTGGATTCAATGGGTTCATTACTCATATAAATTAGTTTGGAAATTTCATGAACCCATCAGGACTTTTGAGCTCCCATCTTACAAACTTTTTGGTGTTGCCTTTACTTCCCCCAGATGGGAAGACAAGGAAGAAAGAGTTAATTTTGGTTTACAGTTCTGGAGGGATACAGTCCCTCATGATGAGGAAGGCAAGGTGTGGTGGTAAGGGGGTGTGAAGAGAGCAGGAAGTAGAGTGTGGCTATCTTCAAAGCCTACCCCAATGACATACTTCCTCCAGCACATCTATACCTCCTACGAGTTCCATAATCTCTAAAAGAAGTCCAGGCAACTGGGGACCAAGTTCAAAGAGAAGAGCCTATGGGAAACATTTATCTTCTGAACCATGACAGTACCTCTTTTGCTGTGGAGGTCAATCAAACACTAGCCCCCAAAAAATGTTATTGGGAAACTAACGACGCCAAGAATTTGAGTCACTCCTGATGAAGGCAAGCAACCAAGTGGACAAGGGGCTTTTTGGATTCAGATTGCTGCTGAGGAGAACGAGATGGTTAAATGAGGGTCTGCAGGTGGCGGAGAGTCTCTGATAAATTTCAAGGAGCATGAGGCTGTCAGGGCTTAGGGCTGGAAACTGGCCTCTGGGAACTCTGCGTTTTGGCAGCCATCCACCACAAAAGCCCCAGAGAGCCCAGTGGAAAAAAAATCACTGCACAACAAGTTGGGTGTGACCCATGTATAGAGCAGGGTGTAGATAAGCCACCTGGGGACGGAGTGTGCCGACCCACATCCAGAAAGCCTCACCCATACACCTGTTTTCCATCCCTAGCAGGTGGTGACATGATTTTCTGTTTTGGAAAACCTTGGTTGATTTTTCAGCACATTTTCTTGGTGTCGTATGAGGAGTCTGGGTGTCAGTTTCAATTCACATGAATTATGGAGGTTTATGCAGTAACGGTGAGACTTTCTACTCTCAGGTAATTTTATATGTATTTTTTTGAACTTGGGAAATGGACCCATGAAAAAAAATGAAGCACTTTGCTTTTGCCCATCTCCAAAATGTCTGTAAAAAATTTCGCTTTCTATACTTCACCATCTCTGTTCTTCATTTATAATATTTTCCTTTGGACTTAGTTGAAATTAATCTTGCCATTATTAGGTTTCTGTCAATCAGAGTGCCGTGCCTCGGTGGGAATGGTGTCTGTGGATTGTGTTAAGCCACAGAACTTTCTCCCTCTCTTTTAATAAATGACACACATTCAAGAGGAAAAATGTCACCTTTAAGAAGCTTAAACAAGTTGACAAATGTTTCTTTAAGTGGAGCTAATTGCATGGAATATTTTAAGACATTTCCATGGAAAATGTTACAGGACATCCCTAGAGGATTTCAGGGAACTTTTACAGCTATTTCCTACTCTGTTGGCATTTTACAGGATCCCGTGGAAAGCAGGGTGGTTAATTTCTCTCAGTTAATGGAGGGTCCCCAAAGCACAGTCAATTGTGTCATGTGACAATGATACCAGCAAGTATTGTTACATGGGTGGCAGGCCACCACAAGTGGTATGAAAGGGGGACAGTTGGGCCTGGCACACAGGACATTTCTTTGTTTTTCCCAAATGCACCTCACTAACACGCCACCCAAGCTCCTT
The DNA here is from genome assembly GCF_964271855.1 of Acomys minous. Classification (NCBI taxonomy): domain Eukaryota; kingdom Metazoa; phylum Chordata; class Mammalia; order Rodentia; family Muridae; genus Acomys; species Acomys minous. The sequence goes on from NC_140493.1 coordinate 102,590,135, forward strand.
GGATAGTTCTCAGACAAAATAAAAATTTGGAAATTCTCACTTATACTGGAGAGTCCTTTAATTCATATGATTGAACCATTTGATATTTTGAAGATTATTTATTTGTGTGTGTGCATGTGCACATGTGTGCATGTGCACATGTGTGCATGTGCACATGTGTTCATGTGTGTACATGTGCACATGTGTGCACGGGTATGCATGTGTGTGCATGTGCACACATTTGCGTGTGTGCATGCATGTCTCAGAGAAAGCATGGTCATCAGAGGACAACTTTCAGGAATCTGTCTGGCCTTCCGCCATATTGAAACAAAGCCTTTCATTTCTGTAGCTGGGCTGTGTACCCTAGGCTAGTAGGCCACAAGCTTCTAGCTGATTTCTCCCCTTTCTATCCTTGCGTGGAGGTCCTGGGATTGCAGACACACACCACCATGTCTAAGTTTTAATTTGAGATCAAAGGATGGAACTCAAGTTGTCAGGGTCACATTTTGCCAGGTGACCTTTCTCTGTGGCCCTTGGTTGTGACATTTTAAATGTCACCAAATGACAAATGACAGATTGCTTACTAATTTGAAGGCGTGCTGGGTGTAAGGATTCTGAGCACTATAAGCACAATGCCTGGGCTGTAGAATTGTCTCTCCTGCTTCTGGCTTTGCTCACTTTTGTTGGTCATATTCTGCTTCTAACATCTGTGTTGTCAAGCCACCCCTCTCAAGCCCGTGGCCGTTTCCCTCTGAAGCAAATATTCTCACCTTATCATCTCATGAGTATTTAAAGCTTTAAAATATCCAATGGAAAACACGTGGCTGTACCACAACCACGCAACTGTTTTCTTTTGCTTTTCTCACGTGTGCTCGGAACTCTTTAAAATGAATTTATGACGTATAGTAATGGGCCGTATTGTGTATGACCAACTGATACGAATTAACAGTTGAGTGTCTGGCTCCTGGTGGGGAATTCACCTGATATAATCACAGATGCAGTTCAGAATTCAGGAGAGCTGGAGCTTTTTAAACCCTGACATTGGGAATGTGGCATCACTAGAAGGCGTGATCTACTGGCATGCTTTTCCACACCACGTCCTCTTGAAGGGACATTGTAACTGGAGAGTTTACAAGTATTGTTTTGTGGCTAGAGAAATGGACCACTGGGGAAAGTGCTTGCTGAGTTAGCAATAAGATCTGAGTTCAATCCCCATGTGAAAACTGGATGCAGTAGTGCGTCCCTGTAAGCCTAGCACTGGGGAGGCAGAGACAGGAAGATCCCTGGGGCTTCCTGGCTGGTGTTGCCAAGTCAGTGAGCTTCAGGCTCCGTCTCAAAAAATAAGATGAAGAATAACTGAAAAAAAAACTTTGATGTATGTACAACCTTTAAATTTGCATATATGGGTCAGCTCACCTCCTCACCTGCACCCACCAAAGTACATAGAATGAACACACACACACACACACACACACACATACACACATACACACACACACACACACACACACACATACGAATGAAAAAGAAAATCACTTTCCAGTTTGGCTTTAAATTTCACATCAGCTTCTTTCTCACAACAAGGAATAGAGAATTAGTTTTTTCCTCCATGTTCTATAGGACAGAAAGATTCTTCAAGGAGCAGAATTCTGGGGCTGAGAGTCCCACGCCTCAGCTTCCTTCCACTGCCAGAACCATATCAATTGTGTAAAAGGTTGTTTGTTTTTGTCACTTAAAATCCTTGGCTGTGTCCATAGCCCTCACAGTTTCTCACTTGTTGCTTTCCCTGTTCGTGTTCTGTCAAAGTCAGCAATCAGTTGAAGGTACCATTGAAAAGAAAAACTAGCCACGCCCACTGTTGTAGAGTCAAAAGAACTGGTCCATCCAACTTTTCCTTGTTTCTCGATCAGTGGTGTCAGAGTGATGGAGGGACGTCTCACCCATGCCTTTTCATTTCATAAGGCAACACTCTTCTCTGTCTTTCTCTTCTTTTTTATAATTTCACAAGGTAATTTTTCTCCCTCTCTCCCTTTCTTTCCTCTCTTTCCCTCCTTCCTTTTTCTCTCTTTTCTGTCAGTTTATCCTCCCTCTCTGCCTTTCTCTTCCCTTAGTGGCTTTCTTTTCCTTCCACTTCCCTTTCCTCCTCTTCTCCACCTCCCTCATTTTCTTCTTTCCTTTCTCCTTCATCCCTACTCTTCTCTGCAAACTTGTGTTATTTGGTTCCTATATCATGTAACAAATGGCTATTTTAGAAAATTGAAAATAGAAAGTACAGAGAAGAAAAAGACATTGTAAGTATAACCATCGGGTTGTATGAACTCTGTTTTGTTTACATGTTCTATTCTGTCTTTTTCAATAACCAGTTTTAAGTTTTGGCTAAGCATTGGAAATGCCATTTTCTTTGTGACTTATTTATTATGTACTATCTAATGCTTGGTTAACTTTTGGGGCTGTGTTTATGGAAGTAGGTCTCATATAGCCCCAACTGCATTTGAATGGCTATGTAACTGATGCTGGCCTTGCACTTCTGATGTGCCTGCCTCTAATCACCCACCTTAAATGCTAAGATTGCAGACATGTGCCACCTGAAATAGAAACTTGGGGTAAGGTTGCAAACACCTACATTTAAATTTAGAAGTTTGATATACTTCTAAATGTGCATGATAACCTATTTTGAAAATACTCTCCTTGCATTCTTCTCTGCCATCTTGTTGACCATAACTCACTCAATTTACCAGAATGATTCGAGTTCATCTTCTCCTTACAAACAACTGTCTATATCTCCTAGCAAATGTTGGCATGCTTCAGAGTAATTTCATGTCCAGAGCACTCTTGGGGTGAAAACTGGGCTCACTTTAAAGTGAATTTTATCCCAGGCAGTTTTCTTTTTGTTTGTTTTGTGAAAACCTTTCAAGGTGGATTGGCAGTAGGATTCTATGCATTTGAAGAATTTCCTTAGCATTCAAGAGAATCTGACTGAGTGCCAAATTGGAAAATCCATTAAGCAATGGCCACAGCCCACGCTGAGACCTCATGATAGCTTCCCAGAGTCATGAACCTCCATGCTCTTGAGAAGCTATGGTGTAGTGGTGGGATGCTAAAGGAAGCAACCACATTTTTAACTGGACAGCTGTACCAGAAAAGCCCACTTGATCTCACAGTGAAAGCCCAAGAAAGGCATTTGAAGTTTTAAAGGAAGATAAGGAAGATAGAAATAAAGAGAGAGAGAGAACAGCAAAAACAAACAAACAAACAAGCAAAAAAACCAAAACCCCCTCCCCAAAAAAACCAAACCAAACCAAACCAAACAAAACAAAAAAAACCAAACCAAAACAAAAAAAAACACACACACAAAAAAAGAGAACTGGAGTTTATGTCAGTTAGTTCTACAGGGCCCCTTGAGCATCTTTCTTCCTCCAACAGTAGAGCCAGGATGTAATGAGCAGGGAGTTATCCTCCAAAGCAGAGTACTTAGCGTCCACAATGCTGGTTTTACAATAACCAAGTGATTTGAGAGCCAACACTGAGTCTGTAATAGGGTCTGTGAGTGTACATAACAGCCTCACCTGTGGGCATCTACTTTGTTGCATGCAGGCAGAATCAGACTCAGGTGGAGCCGAGGAATCTTAGTTTAAAACACTCAAAATTATCTCTGTTCTGTGGCTATATTCATTGTTTGGGGACCTTAAGGCAGTGTTTCATTTCTTTACTGTGAACACCGGCTTGGAATATTATATTGTAGTTTGAGTGCTTCAGAAACAACAACAGCAGCAGCAGCAGCAGCAGCAGCAACAACAACAACAACAAACTAAACAAAATCAACAACCAACCCCCTAAGGTTCAGCTGACCATTGCAGGGATAAAATGTATGAGACGTTCAAGGTCATGGGAATAGGTGTGTCGGAGCAGTGTGCTATATTAGGCTTTATGTTAACTATCAGTAATATGATCATGGGCATTGACTGTCAAGGATGCTCAGCAGCATCAGTTGGGGTTGGTAGGGCACCATACCACAAACATTTAAGTGGTGAAATCATACACAAAATATTTACTGAGAAGTTAGATGCTGCCTTTGTCAACACTGTCCCACCTGTTTTCATGTTTCTGCAATCTGGACGGACCTCTCTTTGCTGTCTCTTGGGTATCTGTGACACCCAATGCAAATGTCCTTTTGGATTGATGGCATGCTTGAGTATGACTATTTCTTTCCATTGCCTGTACTGCACTAGATGTGCACAAAAGACCAAACTGTAGCCAGCCCACAGCTGCTTATAAGGGCGTGGACTGTCATTTTGGTCAAATTCCTGGACTGTCGTTCGCCATCTATCACAAGTGTCGGTCTTCAAAGGGAGAACAGGAAAATAAACTTTGACTTTTGCAAGCAAAGAGAGCAAAAAATTGGTCCAGTGATATGAAATTTATTAATTATGCAACTCTTTTTGGAGACAAGATCGAAGTTTGCACTGTGTTTGGAAACACTAAAGAATTTAACGGTTTAGCTCCGGATTTAGACACAACATATCCACAGGCTAATGTACGCAGCCTTAGGACTGCCTCTGGAGGCACTTAGAAAACTGAAGCAATTTCACTGCTGTCTCTTTGTTCATTGTGTTTTCAAGATGCCCCCCTGATCTTCTGCTGATTGTAAAATAAGCAGGTCTCCAAGAGTAGAAAACGATTTGTCACTTTACTTTATCTATACAACCTTACTTCTAAAAGGGATCAGGGATGACTAACCAAAATGCATGCAAAAGAAAAAGAATTATCAACAGTGAAGGGGTTTGTTGGGATTTTAAAGGTATTTGTTTTTACAAAAAATAAGACTGCGGAAAAAATATTACAATTATCCTAGTTGAAGCTGAATTTGATCATCCTGAAAGTATTTTGCCATTTGATAATTAAAAAAAGAAAAGCAAAGAAAACTTGGGCTGAAGAGATGGCTCAGTCAGGAAAAATGCTTTTCTTGCAGTATGAGGATCTAAATTTACTCCCCAGAACCCACATAGCAAAAGGAAGAGTTGTGGTGTTGGCTTGTAATCCCAGTGCTGGGCAGCAGAGACAGGCCTATTTTTAGGGTGTGTGAGCCAGTCTACTTCACCTACTGGGGAACCCCAGGCCAGTAAGAGATCTTGTCTTGAAAACCAAGGAGAGTACCATGCCTCAGGCATGGTACTCAAAGTTGCCATTTAGCCTTCACATGCACATGCATACATGTGCATATGTATGTATGAACATATGCACACATAAAGAAAAAGATAAGTTTAATTTGAGGATTAATTTAATTTTAGACACCATGGAGACCATAATGTCAAAGATAAGGAGCGTTAGTGGCAGGATTATTTAGTACTATTGTGTTTTTATTCAGAAATAGTCAACAGTGATATTATTAAGAGACTGGTATAGTGTGTTCATGCTCCAGACAATGACTGTGGTCTCCCAACCACAGTCCCTCTTAACAGTCCCAGTGACAATCGTGCCTGTTGCTGTTAGTTGCAAGGACCTGCCTGCTGCAGTGAATGGCCTTCATCCTCACTGAGGGAACAGCACTCTTAGGTACTGGGACATGAGACACAGGGGTTGAATGTGTTTTGAAAAACTTTCATTATGATAAATATACACAACCTAGAATTCATATCCTAATCACTTGGTGGTATTAAAATCATTCATTTTCTTTGGCAAAAGGTTTTCAAGGCATTTGTTTATATTTTATAAACTGACTTTCTGCATTAAATACAATCTCCCTACTCACTCTGAGCAATACATGACAATTCTATCCTTACCGCCTCTGTCTACACATCTACTCCCCACCAATCTCATTTTCATGGCCATAGCTATTGATTTTGTCTGTGACCTACTGAGTTTTATCAGGACTGTCCATGTGACTCCAAGCTTGGAGATGTCCCTTAGAACCTGGTAGGTTCAAGCAGTGGTTGTACAACAAAAGACACTAATTCCTCATCTCATTTTCTGATAGCCAATAGTTCAGAGGTAAAGGATAGGGCCTCGTGAGACCTTCCCTCTTCTGCGATTGACTGTTGAAAAAGTAAATCTTGTGTAGGTCTAGTGCAGGTTACTGCAGTTGTTAGGAGTTAATGATAACTGTGGTTGTATGAGCCGAGAGAATGGTAGACCAGTAGCTTTTATATAAGAGTGCTTAGAAATGTACAGGTTACGGAAAAGAGTACTTTTCCTTTCAAACGGTCCCAACAAACCTCTATGAGAATTGAACATAAACCCCAGGGTTATCAAATATATTTAGCCATAGACTTTTTTTTTCTAAAAAGAAGTGAGAGACAGGGAGCAGCAGGAAGGGACAAGAGACTCCAGGGGATTTCCCCACACATCCACATTTCTAGAATCTTACTTTTAGCAAACATTCTTTTAATGTTTGTCTTTGGCTTTTAAGAAAGAATAAGGTACCATTTAAAAGTGTTTTATCTCTCTATTGGCTAGCTTCATAGTGATGGGAAGGTGCTATGAATGATACTGGAGGAGAAAATTAACCATCAGTCTTACCCATGTGTGAATCTTGAATCTGGTGTACTCAGTATCAAATGGCCTTGCAAGATATGCCTGAACAGTCACCCAAAATTCTCTATAATGTTGGAGCACCATCTTCAGCCTTCTGGCCCAATATATCTGACAGACATATTTGTGTAGCAGGAAGTATTGAGGACTTGCTTACCCTGTCTTGGCAGAGTTTAGTTACTGACTCTGCCTGCATCCAGGCTTGCCCATTTTTAGGAAGAATTTTGTCTGTGGCAGAAACATGAATATTTTGTACAGTGCCTGGTTTGCCACATTTGAAGCCATCTCCATAAGACTCTTTGAGGCTCATCATCTTCCTTCAGGTAGGCTGGGTGTTGCCAGGAGTTAACCAGTCTTGTCAAAGAATATTTAAAATAATAAAAACATCTTTAAGTGCCATATTTTCTAGGTCTCTGAGGCCTTTGAAGACCTTATCCAACTATTTTACCTTATATGTGTATAAGCTCATACGTATTTGTTAAACCTAGGATGTATATTCTTGTGATAAAAATAGACTAGTAATTTACATGACCATGATTTGATCAACTGAATTTCTCAACATTTAGAAACTAGACCACAAATGCTATTCATAGCTCATTTAACCGAATACCCCAATTTCAAGAGAGAGATGCCTATAAGAATATAAGAGGCTTACAGAACACCAAATAGATTAGATCAGAAAAGAAAATCCTCCCACCACATAATAAAACACTAAATGTACAGAACAAAGAACAAATATTAAAAGTTGCAAACTGAAAAGGCCAAGTAGCATACAATGGCAAACCTATCAAAATCACACTTGATTTCCTAGCAAAGACCATAAGAGCTAGAAGGGCTTGGACAGACATCTTCCAAACCATAAGAAACCACACATGCCAATCCAGACTACTATACCCAGTCTGGATTATTATACCCATTAAAGCTTTCAATCAACATAGGTGGAGAAAACATGATATTCCACGAGAGAACCAAGTTTAAACAATAAGCCCAGCCCGACAGAAGATACTAGAAGGAAAACTCCCACCTGAGGAGATTAACTATACCCTTAAAAACACAGGATATAAATAGCTTCACTATAGCATACCAAAAGTAGAGAAGCACGTAAATACATTTCCACAACCAAATAAAAGGTCCTAACAGTCGCTGGTCATTACTATCTCTCAACATCAATGGACTCAACTCTCCAATAAAAAGACATAGACTAACAGAATGGATGCTTAAACAGGACCTATCATTCTATTGCATGCAAGAAACACACTTTAGCCACAAAGGCCGACATTATCTGAGAGTAAGTAAAAGGTTGAAAAAAGTTTCTCAAGCAAATGGACCCAAGAAGCAAGCTGGAGTGGTCATTATAATATCTAATAAAATAGACTTTGAACCAAAATTAAACAAAAGAGATGGGAAGTACACTTTATTCATCAAAGGAAAATTCCACCAAAATAGCATCTCAATTCTGAACATCTATACCCTAAATACAAGGGCACCCATATTTGTGTAAAAAAAAAAGCTTAAACCACATGTTGACTGCTATGCATTAGTAGTGGGAGACTTCAACACCCCATTCTCACCACTGGACAAGTCAAAGAAACAGAAACTAAGCATAAAAATAGCGACACTAACAGATGTTATAAATTAAATGGACTTAACAGACATGTATAGAACTTTTCACCAAAATACAAAAGAACATGCCTACTTCTCAGCACCTCATGGAACCTTCTCCAAAATTGATCATATAGTTGGTCACAAAGCGAGCCTCAACAGGTACAAGAAAACTGAAATAGTCTTGTGTATCTTATCAGGCCACCATGGTGTAAAGCTGAACTTCAACGACAATAGAATTAATAAAAAAAAAAATCCTCCAAACACATGGAAACCAAATAATGTTCTACTCAGTAACAACTGGGTCAGGGATGAAATAAAGAAATTAAAGACTTCCTAGAAGTAAATGAAAATGAAGGCACAACATATTCAAACACAACGAAAGCATTGTTAAGATAAAAGTTCATAGCACTAAGTGCCTCCATAAAGAAATTGGAGACATTACATATAAGCAACTTAATGGAACACCTGAAAACCCTAGAAAAATAAGAATCTGACACACCCAACAGGAGTAGATGGCTGGAAATAATCAAACTCAGGGCTGGAATCAATAAATTGGAAACAAAGAAAACAATTCAACAAATCAATGAAAGAAAGAGCTGGTTGTTTGAGAAAGTCAACAAGGTAGACAAACTCTTAGCCAAACTAACTGAAAAGCAAAGAAACACTATCCTAATCAATAAAATCAGGAATGAAAATGCGAACATAATGATAGACACTTAGGAAATCCAAAGAATAATTAAGTATTACTTCAAAACCCATATGGCACAGAATTTGAAAGTCTAAATGAAATGGATAATTTTCTTGATAGTTTCCACTTAACAACACTGAATCAAGATCATGTAAACAAATTAAATACTCCTCTATCTCCTAAGGAAATAGAAGCTGCCATCAAAAGTCTTGCAACCAAAAAAATTCTAGGGCCAGTTGGGTTCAGCACAGAATTCTACCACACCTTCAAAGAAGAGCTAATACCAATACTTTTCAGACTATTTTACAAACTAGAAACAGAAGAAACATTACCAAACTCATTCTATGATGTCACAGTCATCTTGATACCTAAACCACAAAAAGACCCAACAAAGAAAAATTCAGACCAATTTTGTTATGAACATTGACACAAAAATATCCGAGAACACATCAAAAATGTGATTTATCATGACCAAGCAGGCATCATCCAAGGCATGCAGGGGTGATTAAATATATAGAAATTCATCAATGTAATCCACCATATAAACACACTGAAAGACACACACACACACACACACACACACACACACACACACACGATCATCTTGTTAGATGCTGAAAAAGCATTTGGCAAAATTCAACACATATTAATGCTTAAAGTCTTGAAGAGATTAGGGTATTCAAGGCACATACCTAATCATAGTGAAGGCAATATACAGGAAGCCTATAGACAACATCAAATTAAAGGAAGAGGAACATAAATCATTCCACTGAAATCAGGGACAAGACAAGGCTGCCCACTTTTTCCATAAATCCTCTGTATAGTACTTGAAATCCTAGATAGAACAATAAGACAACTAAGGGATATCAATGGGATACAGATTGGAAAGGAAGAAGTCAAAGTATCCCTATTCACAAAGGCTATGGAAGAATACGTAAGGGACCCCAAAAATTCTACAAAGGAACTCTTACAGCTGATAAACACCTTCAGCAAAGTGGTCGGATACAAAATCAACTCAAAAATAATAGTAGCCGTCTGGTATACAAAAGAGAAAGAGGCTGAGAAAGAAATTGGGGAAACAACACAATAGATACAAGTAAAATAAAATATCTTGGTGTAACTCTAATGAAGCAAGTGAAAGACTTGAGTGAAAAAACTTCAAGTCTCTGAAGGATGAAATTGAAGGTTTTATCAGAAGATTGAAAGATCTCCCATGTTCATCGATCAGTAGGATAAACAGTAAAAACAGCCATCTTACCAAAAGCAATCTACAGATTTGATATAATTCCCATCAAAATGCCAACACAATTCCTTATAGATATTGAAAGATCATTTCTGAACTTCATATAGAAAAACAAAGAAAGAAACAAACAAATGGAATAGCTAAGACAATCCTGTATAATATAAATTATCCTGGAGGTATCTCCATCCCTGATCTCAGCTGTACTATAGAGCAACAGTAATAAAAACTGCAGGGTACTGGTGGATCTATGGAATCGAGTAGACAACCCATAGGTAAATCCACGTACCTACAGACACTTGATTTTTGACAAAGAAGCCAAAACCAGATGATGTAAAAAGCATAGCATCTTTAACAAATGGTGCTGGTCTAGTTGGATGTCTGTCTACATGTAGAAAACTGCAAATACATCTATATTTGTCACCTTCCACAAAACTAAAGTTCAAGTGGATTATATATTGCGACATAAAACCAGAAACACTAAGTCTGTTAGAAGAAAAAGTGGGGAAGAATTTTGAACTCATTGGCACAGGAGACAACTTCCTGAACAGAAAACCTCAGGCTCTAAGATCAACAACTAATAAATGGGATTTTATGAAACTGAAACGCTTCTCTAAGGCAAAGGACATTGTCAGTAGCACAAAAAGGCAGCCTACAGTCTGGGAAAAGATCTTAACCAACACCTGACAGAGGGCTAATATCCAAAATATATAAAGAACTCAAGAAATTAAACACTAACAAACCATTTATAAGTGAGTATATACCATGCATATTTTTCCTGGTCTGGGTTACTTCACTCAGGATAATCTTTTCTAGTTCCATCCATTTGCCTGCATATTTCATGATTTTCTCATTTTTGATACCTAAGTAGTATCCTATTATGTAAATGTATCACAATTTATATATCCATTCTTCGGTTGAAGAACATCTAGGTTGTTTCTGGATTTCGGCTATTACAAATAAAGCTGCTATGAATATAGTTGAGCAAATTTCTTTGTATCGTGGAACATCTTTTGGGTATATGCCCAGGAGTGGTATAGCTGAGTCTTGTGGTAAAGCTATTCTCAGCTTTCTGAGAAAGTGCCAGGTTTATTTCCAAAGTGGTTGTAGAAGTTTGCACTACCACCAGAAATGAAGTGATGTTTCCCTTTTTCCACATCCTCACCACGATGTGCTGTCACTTGAGGTTTTGATCTTAGCCACTCTGACAGGTGTAAGATGGAATCTCAGAGTTGTTTTGATTTTCATTGCCCGGTGACTAAGGATGGTGAACATTTCTTTAGGTGCTTTTCGACCATTCAATATGGAGAATTCTCTGTTTAGCTTCCATTTTTTAGATTGGATTTTTTAGTTTGTTGGTGTTTAGTTTATTGAGTTCTTTATATATTTTGGATATTAGCCCTTTGTTGAATATAGGGTTGGTAAAGATCTTTCCCAGTCTGTAGGCTGTCATTTTGTTCTGTTAATGGTGTCCTTTGCTTTATAGAAGCTTTTCAGTTTCATGAGGTCCCATGTATTAATTGTTGATGTTAGAACCTGAGCTGTTGGTGTTTTGTTCAGGAAGTTGTCTTCTGTGCCAACGAGCTCAAGGCTCTTCCTTCCTTCCTTCTTCTAACAGATTTAGTGGTTCTGGTTTAATGTTGAGGTCTTTAATCCACTTAGCCCAACTTAGATATCCCTTGAGAGACTCCATCCAGTGGCAAATAGGAACAGCTGCTGGGACTTGCACTCTGGGTGGAGCACGGAGAGTCCTCTGGAAAAGTGGGAAGATGGAAGGATCTAGAGGGACAGGATTTCCACAAGGAGACAATCAGTGCAGGCAGATCTGGACCCAGGGGTACCTGCACAAACTGATGTACCAACTATGGACAATGCATGCAGAGAACCCATAACTCCTGTTCAAATGTAGCTGATGGACAGCTCATTCTCCACGTGGAGGTGTGTACGGGGGTGGGGAGGGGTGCAGAGGGGGTAGCGGGGACTGCCTCTGATGGGGACTCTGGTGCCCACGATTTGATCACTTCCCTTTACCAGGTGACCTTGTGGGCCCACAGAGGAGGAGAGGCTATTCTGATGAGACATGATAGACTGTAGTTAGATGGTTCAGGAGGATGACTCCTGCTCATGGTCAGTGGATAAGGGTAGGGGAATAGGGCAGAAGAGAGAGGGAGGGTGGGTACAGGAGCATATGGGCGAGGGGGTAACAATTAGAATATAATCTAAATAAATTGTAAACTTTTTTTAAAAGGTGAAAAGAAAACCTACAAACCAAATAATCCAATTAAAAAAAGGGCTACAGAGCTAAACAGACAATTCTCAACAGAGGAATATCAAATGGCTGAAAAACACCTAAAAATGCTTAATGTCCTTAGTTATCAGGGAAATGCAAATCAAAACAACTCTGAGATTCCATCTTACACTCTTCAAAATGGCTAAGATCAAAAATTCAAGTGACAGTTCATGTTGGTAAGGATGTGGAGAAAGGAGGAACACTCTTCCATTGCTGATGGGAGTGCAAACTTGTACAACCACTTTGGAAATCAATCTGACACTTTCTCAGAAAATTGGGATAGCTCTACCTCAAGATTCAGCTATGCCACTCCTGGGCGTATACCCGAAAGATGCTCCACCATACAACAAGGAAATGTGCTCAGCTGTGTTCATAGCAGTTTTATTTGCAATAGCCGAAATCTGGAAACAACCTAGATGTCCCTCAACTGAAGAATGAATCAAGAAACTGTACTATATTTACACAATGTAATACTACTCAGCTATAAAAAACAAGGAACTAGGAAAAATCATACTGAGGTATCCCAGACACAGAAATATTTGCATGGTAAATACTTGCTTATAAGCAGATATTAGCCATATAATAAATAATAACCACACTACAATCCACAGATCTAAGGAAGCTAAATAACAATGAGGACCCAAGGGAGGATGCTCAATTCTCATTCATAAGGGCAAATGGAATAGACACTGGACGTTGTTGAAGAGGAGGAACAGGACAGGAGCCTACTATAGAGGTCCTCTGAAACACTCCACCCAGCATGGGATCAAAGCAGATGCTGAGACTCACAGCCAAACTTTGAACAGAGAACAGGAAGTCTTATGGAAAAGTTGGGCCATAGAAGGCCATGGAGGAGATAGGAGCCCCACAAAGAGACCAACAGAGCCAACAAATCTGGGCCCTGGGGTGGGGGTGGCTGCAGAGACTTATGCAACAACCATGGACCATGCATGGAGAGGACCAAGACCCCCTGCTCAGATGTAGCTGATAAGCAGCTCAATTTCCATGTGGGTCCCAGAATATGGGGATTAGAAGCTGTCTCTGCCATGGAGTCTGTTGCCTGCCCATTGATCACTTCTATGGGGAGTGGGAGCTGTCTCTGCCATGTACTTTGTCGCCCACTCGTTGATCGCTTCCTTCTGGACAGGGCTGCCTTGCCAGGCCACAGAGAAAGAGGACAAAGGTAGTCCAGGTGAAACTTGAGAGGCTGGAGTCACATGATAGAGGAGGAGGGCTCCATTTTTTCTGAGGACAAGAGAAGGGAGGGGGGGGGAGGGGGAAGGAGGAGAGGGACTGGGAGGAGAGAGCTAAAATTGGGATTTAAAGTGAATAAATTAATGAAAATAAATTTAAGGAGTATAACCCCTAGTAAGGTGACCACACTACGGTGGAAGATGACACGGTCAAGAATACATGGGCAGCACAAATCGGACTTGATGGCGAAGAACAAAAAGAGGTTGCCGTGCTGGGTAGGTAGGAAGAGAGGCTGGGTCTGGGAAAGGCTGGAGAAGGAGGTTAATGCACGCTGTATGAAATTCTCAAAGAACTAACACAAAAGTAAAAACACACATACAACTTAAAAATATCGGAGAAGCAAAAGTCCTAAGATCACTAAAACTTTATTTTGGAAAAGCCCGCCAAACTGACTGCATGTTGTAAAGGCCAGAACATACAGACATATTGACACAGGATCAAACATGTATGTACACATACAGACACACCAAATACACCGATACACAAACCTGTTCATACAAATGGAAGCGCGCACTTGCGCACACACACACACACACACACACACACACACACACACACACGACATATAGATACATACTTACTCCAGCACACAGACACATACACACATGCTCACAGACATAGACTCAGACGTATATGCATGTCTCTATACAAACACATAGACACATTAACACATAGAGACACAGATATGTGCACACATACACATAGACACATGAACATATGTGTAAATGTACTCCCCCCTGAGTGCAAGCAATATCTATTTATCATATTCATCTTTACTTAAATTTTAGCAGGTGAATTCCAGGGCCATGTGTATAAAGTTGCTTGCCAAGTCTAGGGCCTTACGACTCAGCCTGGGCTCGTTTTACACACCACCCCTGTCCCAGTTCCTCCTGCGTACAAAGACCTCAATTGAGCGAGTGGGTCTGAAATGTGCAATAAGTGAAAATCAGAAGGTCTTTTTTTCCTTTTTCCTTTTCCTCCCCTCCCTCTCCCCCTCCCTAGTCTAATGAGATTTGCAGATGTGGGAAGGAAACTGAATTATTTATCCGAGTAGGAGGAATGCAAGCGCTAATTGTGCTTAGTCTATTCTCAAGTGTGTAACCTGTTTGCTATTAAACTTTACAGTCTTTCAACAGTATATACTTTTTTTTTTAAAGGAGGGGACTTCATAAATCTGACAAGGAAAAGCCAGAGTAAGTTATTCTAAGGGTTTAAGTTTCCTAATCAAAGTCAGGTCTAAAATGTAAAAACAGTATTCCCAGGATAGACTTATCTTGCAGCATTGATCTGTTTCCTCCTCCCCAGATTAACTTACTTCTTTCTGCTCTTTGAAGATGAGTCTAATTTTTGATGGCAGTGAGTTATGAAGCGCTCATACACGGTACACACTCATGCAATGGTGCAATGGGATGTTATGGAATTATGTGTTTGAAGAAGCTGCTGGGCCTCGAAAGACAGCGTTTTAACAATCTAACAGTGAAGATGGTTCAAAATATTCTGCCCCCATGAAGAGACACTAAGCGGACACTGTCAAGGGGGACACACTTGTTCCCAGGCTTCCCCTTACTTTCCTTATCGCCTCCACAAAATAATCTTGTGATGACAGGGGCAGCCTTCTAGTTGGTAATTAAATACTTGTTAAAAGAAACCAAAAAAAAAAAAAAATCCACCTCTTTTCTACTGCTTGTCCCATGGCGAGAATTATTTCCTAATTGACGTTTGTTTTCATTCAGCTGACAAGGTTCCAGGGAGTAGAAAATTACCTAAATTACTTTAAGAGAAGACTGGTTTATTAAAAGACAATAATGCCTTTAGTTCACAAGTGGAAAACCGTCAGGGGACCAGGCAGCAAGGAGGGCCATGTGGCGTCTTTGCTGACATTGCATACTTTCTTTTTTCTGTCCGTTTCTGGAGATGAACCAATATGGCCTCCACCTGAACTTTTACATATTTTTTTCCTGCTTTCTTCTCACTCATGTTAATTTCATTTTCGTCTTCCCTACAGCTTTGGTTTATCTCATATCTCTGCCTAACACGTGCTGGCTTTGGTTTCTCCTGCTTGGGTGCCTTAGCCCTTCAACATTTTCAGTCAGAACATGTTAGAGAGAGAATCTAAAGGATTGTTAAACTTTTTTTTTTTAAATGTCAGTTCATGCCATGTGCTAGGTTGGTTGTCCAGTTGACTTTATTTGTTTTATATATTTATTCTTTATTATTCATTTAAATGCAGTTAACAGCTTTCAGTCAACCCAAGCCTTGCGATCCTGTTGGCTTCCCCTGCAGTTGGAACTGTAGCCTAGTATCTTTATGTAGTTTAGTTCACTATTGTTATTATTGAGACACAGTCTCAGTAGCCCATGCTGGCCTTAAGCTTCCTATACAGTTGAGAATGACCTCAGCCTTCTAATCATCCTGCCTTCACCTCCCTAGTGCTGTGACTAGAGGCTCATGGCACCACACCTGACCCCTGTGGTGTTGGAGATCAAACCCAGGGCATCATGCATGCTAGTCAAGGACACTGTTTGAACAATAGACCTAGCCCCCTCACTAGATGTACTGGAAAGCCCCTAATGTAAACACTTATATAAGGGAGTGACATAATACATTCTGAGTTTTTAGAAGTCTTACTCAAGAAGCATTGATGGGGTCTGTGTGCTGTCCAGGGACTCTTCAAAGTGACAAAGAAGACTAATGGCCTCGGAGATGCATGCGTAGACAGCGGTTGGGGATGTCCATGAGGGAGACAGATAGATATACCTATCATTAACATCGAAGTGTGGCAACTTATCTGATAGTCTGTTTTATGCGTTGCTCATAAAAGCTTCCACCCTGAGCCTGTCTGTGGCCTTGTTAAAATGACAGGTATGTGTGGGTAGCGGCGTGGAATCCAGTTTCCCAGGCGTATCTGATTCACCCAGAAGGGTGCCAGACCCAAGGAGAATCCCTAAAGAGCAAGAATCCATTACATCTTGCCATGAACATTAAGCAGAGCTGGGAACTGCAAGCACGGATGATGGGCTCTGGCCCCTGAGAGTCACATCCTCATGAGGCTGCTTACTATTTTCATTGGACACCGAAGGGGTTGCAACCAGGGAAGAGACAGAGAGGAACAGTTCATCAGTAAAATAATGTAACGTCTAAAGGCATATTGAAAAGCAAGCTTTCTGGGGCCTTCCCAACTCTAATGTCTGCAACTCTGGTTTCATTTTAGTTGCTTATCTGTGAGTTTCTCTATCATAGTCTTAAGGTGTCCCCTCCCACTTAAGTTATGTCTTAAAAGAGTTGTAGCTTTTGTTATTTTATTTCGTTAGTTTATAGCCAAAGGGACAGGAGGAAGGTGCTCCAGGTAGGGGAAAAAGAAGTTTACTCAAAGGACGAAGGCCCAAGCATTTTGAAAACGTGCTGCTTTTGCAACACATCTCTGTTACTTGATGAGAAACCATTGTGCTCATGAAAGCACAGCGAAGAGAAGCAGGGTCGATGTTTGGAGTGAAATATCTGTTTATAGATCACATAGTCTAGAATGATGAAGAAAACCCATTTTACCTACTTCCGTAGATCCCTTTAATAATAAGACAATTCCTGAGGGCGATCAGCAACACTCAAACCACTGCCAGCTTTTAGCAGGCATTTAGTAAATAACCTGGGGCCTTTTCTTTTCTTTCCTATCCCTCCACACTAGGGCGCAGCCCATCGTAAATATGTGCTTATTACCAACAGAGATCCAACTTGTGTACTTACAAGGTAAGCACCAAAGCATGAAGCATGCAAGGGCATTGGCAATGAAAAGTTCAAGTTCAATTCCACCATGAATAATAAACTGGCTTCCAGTTGGCCCACTGCCATTCCTTCTCCCAAAGCCAACTGGCATCCAACTCACCCTATTTCTCTTGGAATTTACAGATGTGTGCTGGACAGTGTGGGAAAGGGTGTTTTACAGCAGCAATTACTTTATTTTGGAGTGGGGGAGGGTAAACAGTAGACATTTAAGGATAATTGCAGCAAGAAATTTGTTTCCTATTGCAGTGTGAATAACCCGAGGGCAGCCAATTGGCTGGTTGCCCTAGAAGTCCCTAAAAAGATGATTGGTGACTGTTTTGCATTTGTGCCTAGTGGAGGCTTGCAGATGTACAGTGTGTGTGTGTGGGGGGGGGGCAAAGGGGCGGCAAGAAAGATAGTGGGTGGGTGGGGGCTCTGCTGTTACATATGTTTGCAAAGTCAAGGATCATGTTCTACAGGGAATAAAGCAGAATGGGCAACTTGTGGTCCATGAAGAAGAGCTGGTTTCTCTTTAAGATGGGAGCTGCAGCTGAGTGCCAGTTGGCATCTCCCGACTCTGCTATAAGGCCAACACACACGCAGGCAGCGGAGTCACTTAATCCCTCTGATTTTCCTGCCTGCTGCCTGTGACTGTATGAAGCCTGTTGGAGCCTGAACCAACATGTGACGATGAGGTTGTGAGCAGTCCATGGCCTTGGATGAACTGACTGTACCACCCTCTGACATGTATTCTTGGCCAAGGTTGGCTGCACCCCCAGATTTCTCTTTCAGGTGTGGCATCAGAGAGACCATTATTGTTGTTCTTTTTACATTTTGTGAGAACAGAATAGTTTCCAGATTTTTAAAAGACAAAGGCTCATGTAACCTGGCTGTGAACTTACTACGTAGCCAAGAGTGACCTTGAACTTCTGGTCCTCATGCCTAGTGCTAGTATTATAGATTTGTGCTACTGTATCTGGTTTTATGTAATGTTGGGTATTAACCCAGCTTTGTGCATGCTAGGGAAGTGCTCTGCCCACTTGACTACATTTCCAGCCTCTCCAGGATGGTAATTAGATATGGTTAGCATAAATGTGTTTTAGTTCCTCCTGTATAGGCTGCAACATCAGCTCAGGCAACAATGACACGTTTATGTATCCTTTTCTTTGATGATTATTTTGTAACTATTTAGATATGGATTTGAAAAAGGATTCTTCCTGCTGTATGAACGAACAACGTTACTTAGGAAAGACAGAACTCAAGTTAAAGTTGATCTGCCTATTCATTTATATATGTAAGTCTATATGTAAGTGTGTGCCTGCATGTTCATACATTCACCATGTGTCTGTAGTGCCCGAAGAAGGTGGAAGAAGGAATTGGCACCTCTGGATCTGGAGTTACAGACAGCTGTGGGCTGCTGTGTGGATGCTAGGAACCAAACCTGGGTCCTTGGCAAAAGCAGCAAGTGCTCCTAACCACTGAGCCATCATTTTAGTCCCAATAGTGGGATTCCTGTTTCAGTAGGCCGTTTAATCTTTTTAGGTGAAGGAGAAAAGTACAAAATTTCACTCTACTAGTTGGTAATAATTTACTCAAATAAACTTTGACACTTTTACTACGGTGATCTTTGTGTCTCTTGCTTGACTTCCCAGAGTCCATTCCTGTGTACTCTCTATCTCTGACTCCCAGTGTGTTTTAAGTAGATGGCATTTTAATCATGAAAGATTTAGTTTAATATTATATTTATAATGAAATGACTTCTTGGCATGGACAGTAAGACCACACTTGGTTTGGTTTCTGTTTCATTTCTTAGGTATCTCCAAACCCCCATTTTACGGTGTCCACTTCTGTACCTCATCTCTCCAGTCTTTAAATGCATCCTAATTCTTCCTGCTTTTCTGCTTCTTTACCTGCTTCTTACCCTTTATATATTATCTCACTCTTATTGCTTTCTCCAATTTTCCAGACTGGTAGACTACGCAATTATGTCTTCAAATCATGTCTTATCAAACACTTCCTAGCAGTCTATCATTCTGTGTGAATCTGTTATGAGTTGACTGATGGCGAATGTCTCTACTATTAACATTAAGGAAACTGTTTTTAGGCACGTATGACTCTGAGGAAAAAGGGAATAATTTAAAGGAAAGTAGTGAGTTCTATGGGGAGGGCACATGGTCAGTTCAAGTAGAAGTCATTAAAAGTCAGTGCTAGCAAGGGCAAGAAAGAGACAGAGGAAAATATTTGGAAGGGCTATTGACGAAAGATCAATATTCAGTTTGTCAAAAAGAGACCCCTAAAGGACAGAAAGTTAATTTCAAGTAAGCTAGGATTTGAACTTCATTATGAAGTCAACCATGAGACAGAAATATAAGGGTAAGATCATTGATCCCCAGACACAGAGGCATTTGCTCTGTCCTAAGCATGTGTGTATCAGGAGTAGTCGCTCTCTTTCCAAAGGAGGGAGGCCTCGGCCAGTGTCTGCAGCTGTGCCTGGGTGAAAGTCAAGGTTCCTCTGGGGAGCTCTGGGTGGTCGGGAAACGATGGCTGAGGACATGTAAAGGGAATAAAAAGATAGACATTGCATGTCAAAAGTAAATGCTGCAGACGAAGAGTGTAATAACATAAAAACAATAAGGAATAAAGGAGAGGGGGAGACAGCCCTCAGCAAAGTGGTAGATGGACATAACAAAGCTCACAAACTGCAAGCAGAAAAGAAGGAGGGTGTGGTAAAGGAGGGGGAAACCAGAGATATTGGGGTGAGATTTATTTAGCATGAGGACATGGATGACCTTAAAGAGAAGAGTGTTAGAGCAAGATGCTGGGGCTGGGGTGGGGGTTCTGAGAAAGTGTGAAAGTCAGAACAGTACACTGGGGTTGAAAGATCTTTAAATCTTTCAGCTGGTGAAGAACATTGCCAAAGGCGAAAACCCTGTCTGCCATCAAACGACTGGACAGATTGTTCCTTTTTTTTTTTTTTTTTTTTTTTTTTTTAAGCTTGCTGTTCTCAGAAAGCCCAGGGTAATCATGTCTCAGCCAGAAGCATTGAAGGTCAGGACTAAGATAGATATCCTGGGACATGAGGGTGAAGATGTACGCTGATACTCTTGGCAGTGTGAGTAGGCAGGATTCCATCCTTAGGGATGGTCCTCCTTGGCCTGACCTGTTGTTATGTTAGCCTCGCATATCCCAGAGCACTAAATCTACCCCAGAGTCCTAAAAGTAGTGGTTGGGAAAGGGCTTAATAAACATTTTTTAAAAAATCTATCACAAAGTCTTAAAAGTGGTCATTGGAAGATTATTTAATTAATGCTCCCTCCCCCTCCCCTTATCCAAATTCAGTGGTGAAGAAACCTTGGTTTTAGGCTTTAATGTAGTGGATTCTGTTGTTGGTACCAGGTCAGGTATCTAAGATCTATGAGGGATAAAGTTACTAAGTGGACACTGACAGAAGCCTGATGGCGAACGTAGGCAACCCTGGGAGTCAAGGTTGTGAGCAGAACTTGGAGCATCGGATGCAGTCAACAGTGTGAGTTATAGCTGGGACAAGTAACAACCGAGGACTGTAGCCAGGGAGACTGCATGAAAAAGCAACCTAAGTAGGCAGCAGCTCAGAGAACATGATGCTCAGACACAGGATGAAGCTCATTAGCACCTTTGTTTGGATGTAGCCCAGGTTTCCAGGGATAAGTTATCCTAGGTACAAAGGCGGCCATCTCCCTCTGCGATGACTTCATCATCCCCCCAGTCAGGAGAACTGTCTGTGCTTGTTCTCTGGGAGACTTCTTGTACCATGGGGTTCTTAGTGGTCTGCCAGATAAGTAGGGATCATTTTTGTGAGAGTGCCCAGGTTCCTGCTTATTGAAATCTTCTTTCTTTTGGGGTTGGCGGGGGGAGGGGGGAGGGGGGAGGGGGAAGTGAAACATTTGAAAAAGTCATGTTGGATAAACAGAAATCTCCACTGTGGTATTCCTACCATCACTTAGACATTTCACAGCATCGGGGAGGGAATTCTATGGGCATCATGGAGGAAGGCAGGGTCCAGCTCTCATCTTTGGGACCGTATACCTTCTCTGCCATAGTCTAGCACCCATAATGCATCAGGCTCCGTATCCTCCTGCTCCGTTGATGTGAGCCAGAGCTCATTCTTGAGGCTAGCACTAAATTGGATCCAGAATAAGAATTAAGTGTTGAGGCTACCCATGACTTATAATTTCAGATTACAGGAATCAAGGCATTGACCCGTGTCTTCCTGGCAGAACAAACAGGCAGCCATTCTCAAGTGATTTCTTTCTGCTCTGTAAGTGCTGTTTTTCCTTTGAAGAAATGTTTCTAAGTCAGTCTGGGCCCACACGGAGAATACTGAGGAGGATGCATGCTAGAAGCTGTGTGAAGAGAATTTAAGGTCCCTGTGGGAGTAGCTGCCGTAGGTGAGGAAGTGCCCTGTTTCTGAGCGGGGTGACTAGAGGTAAAGCTCTTGGGTGCTGGCTGTGTACTGCACACACCTGTCACATGGTGATAAGGAAGCACCAGTCAACACTACTTCCCTTCTAAGTAGACAATGATTTCTGAAAACAATACTCTAAGCATTATCTTAGATTTCTTGGGTATTCAGTGTGAGCTAGAAGAAAGACAGGATTTTGTACAGTAAGAAATGAAGACTTAACCGTATCGACAACTCTAATGTTTAGTTTGTACTTACAATGAAATGTTGAACCAAGGGTACAAATACCACAGTGGGAATTTCTGTTTATCCACCATGTCTCCTACTGCATTAAGAATGTCCTTACTAAATGCCATCAATTAAGATAAAGTCAGAGATCTTACTAATATTATAAAGCTAGGCTATAGAGAGCAAGAGTCAAATTTTGGTCATAATTGTAAGGTTTTAAAAATTTGTTTATTTTTTGTGTTCTCTCCAGTGTAGTTTATATCAAGAATGGAGGACTATGTCACATAGGCCACAAAATGCTCTTTATGGTCGTGTTGAAACGAAGCCTGGATGTTGGCAAAGTGAACTTGCCCAGGGAGCACTTCAAACGTAAGATGATTCTTATCTTCTCATTTTTGCAAGTGAGGAAGTTGAGGTCCTGAGCCAGTGGGTTATGTATGGTCCTGAAGGTGTTATGCTGTCTCTAAGTTGGAAAAAAAAAAGATAACATTGGCTTAGGCTAAGCCTTGGAATAGGAAACCACGGTATACCTTCCTGGAAACCACATAAGAATGTGGAACTGGAGGTTAGCTAACTTCATATCAATACCTAACTAAGTATGAGTCTAAGACATTGTGGCAAGATGTGCACACAGGCAGAAGTAAACTAGAGTTGAACTCAGAAGTCTACAGGTGGACTTGAGGAAAACTTGCCCCAGGTAGAAAGTTTCGCGATTATGATGGTTGGTACTAATTGTCAGGTTGTGAGAATCTAGAATGCCCTGGGAGACCTGGGAGATGGGACCCCTGTCATGCCCACTGAGGATTGCCTTGGTTGCATTAGTTGAAATGAGAAGAACATGCCAAGGTGAGTGGCATCGTTCGTTGGTTTGATGGTGGACACTGTAGGTATAGAAAGCTAGCTGAGTGTCATGTGTACCTTTGTTGATCTCTTCTTCCGGTTGGGGACATAATGTGACCATTGCTGCATGTTTCAGCTGCCTTGACTTTCTTGCCATGCTCGACTGTACCCTTAGCTGTGAGTTAAAATTGACCACCTTTTCCATAAGTTGCATTTGCCCGTGTATCATAGCAACAGGAGAAGGAACCAAGACATGGATATAAAGATGCTCATCTGATTTTTGTCACATCTGGGTATGACCAAGTCATGAAGTCATATTGCCCTAAGAATATGAGGCCTCTGCTTTTATGGAAAGGCATTACTTCCATATAAGAAAATTAGATCAAATTAAAATTCTGATTTGTTTGTGCCTGTCGTATCTTAAGTGATTGACAGCCACATGTGGGTAGTAGCCCTCGTTTTATAAAAAGTAAATATAGAATATTTATTCCATCAGCCTAGAAATTTCTACTGGAAAATCAGTGTAGTGTGTACAGATGTGGCAAGAAATGATACTTCACTCGTGAGAAATAGCACTAGCATTTTAGGGTGAAAAATTCCAGCTTTGCTAGCTGCAAAATGCTGGGTGTGGCTATCTGTCCCAATTCTCCAAGACCAAAGAACAGTGATGGTAGAAATCAGAGAAAGATTTATCTGGTGTGTTATCTTGGGGGAAAACATGCACCATGGTCCAATAACCTGAAATCTATCTCTAGGTTACTGGCTAGGACTTCAAGTTTGAATATAGAAAGAATTGGGGTGGGGCTTGGGGGAAGAAATATGCGTAGTTAAGCAGACTCACCATGGTATGGTCTGGTTGATCACTGTTGAAGTTCTGGTGCTGTCAGGTGATCTTGAGGATGTCCCTATAGCTTGCAGGGGTGGGCTGGCTCTCTTGAGATGACTGCTGTTTCTGGTTGCTGTATTACTTTTCCTGGGGAGAACGGAACAAAATGTCTCCTCAGCTCAGATGAGGTACCAGTCACAGATCAAAGAAATGATTCCATACAAGTCCATCTGGGTGAGCCAAATGTAGGAGTGTGGGTGATTCCCATAATAGTTGCATCATTAAAAGTTTCTACCTCCAACACGGGTGATGGTCTCCTTAAAGCTGAATACGCAGGATCTTTATCTTCCCTCTAGTTAACCTTCAACTCTGTATAAATGGCAAGGGGCTTCCAGGAGAAAGTGGCTGGAAACGCTGGGGAAGGCATGTCACCTGGCCCTGTCTGGTAAAGGGTCTCCCGAGAGCAGTTAGGGTTGTTCTCATTAAGACTCTAATGATTATGCAATGTGAAGACAGCCTTCCCCAGCACCTAATGATTATGCAATGTGAAGACAGCCTTCCCCAGCACCTGTCGAGTCCCTTTCCATGATGTTCCTGAGACTTGGTGGGGGTGATATAGATGTCTGTCTGTTTTCTTCGATTTGTGGCTGAATGTTGGGCCACAATGCCACAGTGAGAATCACTTATTTTCAACACTTTAACCAGTGATGACTATTCACTTTAACCACTCACTGCCAACTGCAGAAAAACACTTCTCTAGCCAAGGCCAATGATAGCAGTTATCTCTGGCATAAACATAAATATGTTGAGGACAATCTGAAAGGTGTGTCACCTCTATTTAACAATAGCTTTTCCATAAGGGTCTATTGCTTCCTTAACCACAGATTTTTTTTTTTGTCTTATAGCACCAATGTGGAGTGGGTGTCAAACCAAGTAAAAGAGCAGTTTAACTGTACATATGCCAAGCCACTCTTGGGTCATCAGGCAATGGGATGCTAGTCGTGTTAACACATTGGTGACAATTTTCCTCCAGTAGAGTATTGCATGGGACTTTCCATCAATTTGAATGTTAGCTAGTTTTTGGCTTACTTCCAATTTGATTTTTTTTATGTCCAGCAACCAGAAGGTGCAGTATCTTCAACGACAGAGTCTTACCTTCTAGCCACGGAGTATAGCCAATATCAGTAGCAAGAGCCGTAGTTATCTGGGAAGCCATAGGCTCCTCTATGGCCAACTTTTAGACAGTTATCTCCAGCACTGAGATTTTCATTTAATTCCCTGTGATTTCTGGGATTTTATTTTCCACGCTCTAAGGTACTTTAATTCACGGTACTTATTCTTTGTTTAGCTATCTGTTTTTCAACTAAGCTATCCTTTCAACCAACTCTGCTTCTGTAGGGTGGTAAAGTAGCCACACACTGGCTCTGGATATCCCTGCCCAATTCTGCATACTAGTGTTTGCAAAATGACTGTCCTTATCATTGTCTATTCTTCAGCGTACATACATAACACTAAGTAGGATGAGGCTCTTGATAGTAACATTACTTGTTGCTTGCAGGAAAATGCTTCCTAGAGACCCATGGCAGTGTTTTCACATGGGTCTGGGCCTAGTTTTATCCTTCACTTCCAGCCACAGGTCCCCTGTAACCTACCTGTCAATCTTGTAAGGGACAGGTAGATTTATGTACTCTCTCTGCCATAGCAACTCTCCGCCATGGCTATAATTAAGAACAGGCCTTTCGCAATTGGACGGCATGCAAAATGTCAGAATAGTTCACTGGAATGCCAGGAACCTTAGCTATTTTCCAGTCTATGTTGCCTCCCCTGTGGCCAGACATTATCTGAACCCAGTGAGAAGTTTCCAAGGGTACTTGTGAGCAGATGGCCCATATTTCAATAAGGAACTACTTCTCCGTGTCTATGAGGACTTAGTGGTCCATGGGTTGCCACATGGAAAACTACCAGTGGCTCTGCTTCGCATTGGACTCTGTTACAGGGTTCCTTCCACATCTGTTGTCTCCACAGTGGCCAACGCAGCACTTAACAGACCTCTTTTCCCATTGGGCCACCCATAAAGTCAAGCCTCTGAATACATCCCAATGCTCAGTACGTATGGTCACAGGCCAAATCTCATGACACACTGATGCTTTCCATATTGGACCCAGCTTGCTGTCTAGTATTCTCCCTTCCCAATCCACATGGTATTGGTGCTGTTTTTATTGATGCAACTCCCCATTTTTTTTTTCTGGAACCCTTGCTTACACCATCACTGTACCAAGCATCCACTGAGATGAGCATCATTTCCTTCAGTATATTGTCTGGTTCGGTTGCTAGCTAAATTCTTGGGGGAGGCCCACTGGCTTGAAAGGACATTGACCCCAGAATAACCTCCATGGAACTGGTGACAGGGCTTGTAGGACTGCACACTTTATTGATAGAATGAAGCAAGTCATTTCAGTGTCATAATAGGAAAAGTGTTGGTCAGAAGCTATTCCGTCCAGCTCTTCACTGAACAAGTAAGTGGTTTTCACTGTCTCTTGAGTGGAGTTGGTAGTGAGTTTCACCTCTAGTAATATTTATGTGCAGTTAGCAGTTGGCATTTTAGAGACAGAGCGTGAAACGTCTGCCTCCTTTCCATCGTTGGGACCACTGCGCTACTGAGTCGGCTTGCCCAGGTTGTTTCTGCCTAGGTTCCCACACTTAGCTCACCAGAAGTCTAGAAATTTCCAACATAAACAGGCACCAGGATACTGGGACACACGGATGATTTAGCCCGTTCTGTAAGGACCTTATCTTGTTCTAAGGTGTAGGGCGCGTTCCTGTCCCAACTCTATGCGAGCTACTTTTAATCAAGTGGTGCAAAAGCAGGCACCCTAAGCAAGGCGAGCGATGAGAATATTCCAGCACCATGGAAGACAGCTGTAACTCTTTTATGTATGCAGACACGGGTTATCGTAGGAGTTGCTCAAGGATCTTCCCAGATGTCATACGCATGTTGCCATGACTCCTAAGAACTTTACAGTTGTGCCTGGCCCTCACACCCTGAGTGGGGCTGATTCCATTCCTGTTCTTTCACATGCACACACGTATCTCAGATGCCTTTGTCAGTCTGTAAGACACTCAGTTCAGCGTTACGTGAGGAAACCCTCTCACACGGAGGGGTCAAGATCTCTGAAGGTCCACATGTGTCAGATTGAACGAAGTACGAAAAGATCACTTAGCTTCTGTCAGTTGTTTCCTTGGTAAACCAATGGGGGCTGAGAGATGGCGGCTCAGCGAGTAAAGGTGCTTGCTTACCCAGTTTGACGATGTGCATTTAACTCCCCAACAGTGAGAATTCAGTTATTCCCACATGGTAGAAGGAAGAAGCTGACCCATGCATATTGTCCTCTGGTTTCCACTTGTGGCATAGGCATCACCACACATTAAAAAAAAAAAAAAAAAAAAAAAAGAAAAAAAGCAATGGGATTGTACAGCAGCACCTTGCTTAGCACTCTACAACTCCCAGCCGTTCTCCATGAACTATCCTGTTTCTTCCTGGCTCTTCTGAGAAATTGTTGTGCTTTTTTTTCTTTTTGTGATCATGCAGGCTGGCCAGCCCTGCTAACAGGCCTGGGGATAAAGAGAGGCGGGCCTTAGTCTCACCTGCGACATAGGCTATTGTTTCCGGCATCTGACAGGCTTTTGTCAAGCATACCCACTGCCTTCCGATTGGCTATACTTGGCTGCAGGAAGGGCTTTGGTTTGGAGTATGGGTGGGTGGGTGGGGCACAGAGATCATCTCAGTAATTGGAAAGAAGTGTACGCAGTATACTGTAAAGGATAGGAGCCAGGGGAGGTAATTGCTTAATAAACTTAATCCTGGTCACCTGCATTGCTCTAGCTCGGTATTCATCCACTGGTAGGTATCGCCCTTGATGCTCCTTGAGGCCATGAGGAATCAATGGATATCTGGATCCAGCACCCACCTGGACAGACATCTGAGCCGCCTATAGCATGGTGAAACAACAAATGCTGCCAATTCCTTACAGTCTCCATGCGCGTCTTTTGAGTGACAGCAGCATATTCTCTAGCGGGTCAGCCTTTCTCAGTGTATCCTCATAGTCTGTTTGTAGGCGATATTCATCAAAGAGCATGCCGTTTCATACCATATGGAAAAATACAGCCACACAGCAATTGCCTCTGAGATCACGCCACCCTTAGAATGTTTGGCTTCAGCTGCAAAACTTATCACCCTAAGCAGGGCCAAGAAAACTACCCTTTTCAAAGTTCCCTTTGATTCTGTCATGGCCCTGCTCAGGAGCCAAGTGTTGCACTATCTTTCCTGGAAAGATGTTAAAGTGATGTCTATCCACTGCAGACAGGGCACCAACCACAGACCGAAGAGATGATTCAACTCAAGTCTAGCTTGGTGAAACAATAAGTTTACTCGGCTTGATTATAAGAACATGGCGAAGGATCTACTGAGGAGAGTAGGGGACCCTCGTATAGTTGCATAGCTGAGGTCTCATCCCAGTGTGCATGATGCGTTCTCCAAAGATGAAAATGCTGGCTCCTCCTGTGAATCCTCTGCCTCCTATACACTTTAGTACCTCCTGGGACCACACGCAGCTTTAGTTGGATCACATGTGTCTTTGTGTGTATAAGGGTGATGGAAGAAGAAGACTGGAGTCTTAGGTGAGTGACTAGTGGCCCTCTCCACTCTGTCCAACGAGAGAAAGTCAGCAGGCCTGGTTTTGTTAATCAGCTTCTCTGATTAAGATGACAATGGCTGCTATTCTCAGAGGACAATATTCAACCATGTAGAAATGTATCCTCATCAGATCTAGCCTTGGATAGGAGAGTGACCCAGAGCTTCAAGGGCCATGGGATTATAAAGGTAAGAGGGGGTTGTGAGTCCCAGGAATGTCCATCAGGTTGGGAGGATGCTGAGTTTGGAGGGGAAGGTTTTTTTTTTTGTTGTTGTTGTTGTTTTTAATCTCAGAGGAACATTGGTAGCTAAATGTAGAGGCAGGCAGATCGCTGTGAGTTCGAGGCCAGCCTGGTCTACACAGTGAGTCCAGGACAGCCAAGGATACGCGGTGAAACCCTGTCTCAAAACAAGACAACCCCCCCCCCACAAAACAGAGGACAGTTTCTCATACAGAACATTCACAGACCGTAGCATTAATTGTAGAATATACATTACATATAGAATATGGCATTAATTTTGCCCTTACAACCTGAACTGGAGAAGACAGAAACAATAAAAGCAGAGGTGGCAGCATCTTACTCTTTGCTGCCTTATAGACTGGAGTGAGGAGTCAGTGTTTTTGTTTTTGTTCCCATATAAAAGGTGGTTGTTAAGAACCTGTTATGATCTTCTTGTAGGTTTCTAGGACCCTCTGGATCCTTCTATTTCCCCATTCTCCCATGCTTTTCTCACCTAGAGTCCCAATAGGATGTCCTCCCCTCTGTCCCACTTTCCTGGTAAGTGAAGACTTTCATGGGACATGCCCCTTGGGCTAGTGTCCAGTTATAAGTGAGTATATACCATTTGACTCTTTCTGCTTCTGGGTTATCTCACTCATTAGGATCATTTCTAGTTCAATCCATTTGCCCACAAATTTCAGGAATCCCTTCATTTTAATAGGTGAGTAGTATTCCATAGGGAAATGTACCACGGTTTCTTTATCCATTCCTCTACTGAGGGACATTTAGGCTGTTTACAGGTTCAGGCTATTATGAATAAGGCTGCTATGAACATGGTTGAGCAAATGTTCTTGTGTGCTGGAGCATCTTCTGGGTATATTCCAAGGAGTGGAATAGCTGGGTCTTGAGGAAGCCCTATTCTCAGTTTTCTGATATAGCACCAGAGTGAAAGTGACAAAGGGTTCACTAATCTGATTATGTTAGAGGATCAGCACCGGGGGACTGTCAAAGCACACCCAAGTGACATTCATAATTAGAAAACATGATGATATTAGAAGTTACTTAACTCCTCTTAGATCAGCTACAATTTGATTTTAGTCTTTTTTTTGAATATCAAAATACTTAGTTAAATATTTTCAGTGTTTATTGTTTAATTTCTACATATACTTACATAATTTCACATACTTACAATAATTTCAAAAGTGTAATCATGTACTACTATAACATTGCATCCCATAAATTCATAACTCAATTTAATCATGAGAAATAAATCAAAATTACCAGACACATTCTATAAAACATTTGACCAGCACCCCAAAAACTATACCAGAAATGTAGAAAGGAAAAGGATAAAAGAATTGTCATAATTGAGAATATTTGAAGATACTTGTCAGGTAAACATAATGTGGGAAATCAGATGGAAGACTAGATCGGATGAAAGGTATTCTGGATAAACTAAAGCAATCTAAATAAATTTAAGGTTTATTCACACAATGTCCTGGTGCTGGTTCATTCATGCTGACTAATGTATACTTTACTTATGGTCACAGTATAGTTTTTTTTTCCCTCAACACACAAACTAAATCATATTACCATCATCATGGATCAGAGATCACTTTGTACTTAATGGAATACATTATGAAGAAATACATAGTCCTAGGTAGATCTACAATAATGGTAGTGAGACTGTTAATACTTTCTAGCAGAAAACAAGAAGCACGAGGGTAAGGCTACTCTACTAGTATGATACCCAATATTTACACCCATATTTAAGACATATATGATCTGAGGGGGGAGGATGCTACAGTATAAAGGAAATGGAAACCTGATGAACCTGATCCAATGATACAACATCTGTGAGGCCATCATCATGAGGGGATGAGGCCCTGTAGTTATGAATCTATCTGCACTGCTCAAAGAAGGCCCAACAAGCTCATTATTTAAAAGGCGGGACTTAAATGAATTTTTCCCTTCATTCAAAAAAAAAAATTAAATGGAGAGACATGTAAATCAATCCCACTGAAATCAGGGACAAGACAAAACTGCCCACTCTCTCTGTATTTCTTCAATGTATTACTGAAGTTATAGCTATAGCAATAAGACAATTAAAGGAGATCAGCGGGAAACAAACTCTGAAGGAAGAAGACAAGTTATTGCTATTTGCATAAGATACATTAGAAAAATAAGTTACTGCCAAAATTCTACCAGACAACTCCTACAGCTAATATTGATTTTAGTCTTTACAGCAAGGGTGGCATAATCCAGAACACAGTCTACACTCCAAAGAGGGTTATAACGTTTATTTTTTAAAGTACTGCTAGCTCCAGGGTAAGCGGAGGAAGCAGAGGCAGATAGTAAAGGCATCCTATGCTTACATATCATATATAAAGACATTATGTCTTATTTTATTTCACATGTGTGTATTCGTCTGCATGCATGTCTATGCGTCATTTGCATGCCTATTGCCCTTGGAGGCCAGAAGAGGGTGTTTGCTCTCCTGGAACTGGAGTTGTAGATAACTGCGATTTGCTGTGTGGGTGGTGCTGGGAACCATACCTGGGCCCCCTGGATAAGCAACCAGTACTGACTGCTGAGACCGCTTTGTAGCCCCTCCCCCCACATGCATTTTTTTAGTTAAGGAAATTTTCATGTTCTGATCAGCTGATAAGCGTGTGTGTGCGCGCGCGCGTGTGTGTGTGTGTGTGTGTGTGTGTGTGTGTGTGTGTGTGACCCTTATGTTGTAGATGATGTCACGTCTTCTTTATGACAATTCTGAGGTTTAGTATCATCAGCAACAATGTGCAAATGATGTACCAAGGCTCTGACAAGTTAGATAAATCATCTTGGATCACACAACCCATAAAGAGTTGAATCAGCTTCTAATTTAAATGGCTGACTCAAGAGCCTTTCTCTACCCACTGTGTTTTCCTGGCTGCCAGTCTTCTATCGTTATAAATTGTCAACGACTTTATTGATAGTGAAGAAAGTTAGAGAAATCCAAGGCTGGCTAGCACTCGGCAATGATTTCATTCCTCCTGTTGCTACTTGACAAAACTGGAGCCCTACCTATGTGGGTTCAAGTTTAAGAAGGCTACTTGATAAACACAACTGATACTGTTCTAACAGTTTTGCACATTCATTGACACACATCTGGAAAGAGGGGAATAATGGAAAACATGCCATCCTTCTGTCCCAACATTATTTTAACAAGGGAATTATACCTCACATTTGTAGCTCTTTTCACATTGTCTTTATTTTTATAGAATATAGTGCTTAAAAATGGTTGGAATATTATCAGATGACAAACCATGACGTGTTAAGATGGCATGATTTTTCATCCAAATAAGTGCTCTTGGCTAACACTTATGGTGACATCCCCATGAACAACTCTGACAAGCTGAGTTTCTAATACTATTAAACCATTGCTACATATTATCCCACTGCCTCTTAGAATCTTAACGCCTGTTGGTGCTGCTGTCCCCCAAAGTAGCAACACCACCAGTTTTTGCACTTTTGTCAATTCAGTAAGAAGAAATTACATCTCCCTTAAATGAATTTTCATCACAAGAATGACAGCCTGGAGCATCCTTTGTCTTAAGCCCATGTCTTAGTCCTCCAAACTCAAGAACATACTGTGTTATACCATTAATAAGTTTTTTTTTTGAAGATTTGATAAAATTGAGGATTTTGAGATGAAGAGATTATCTGGGTAGGCCAGAGTACTTTGGTGAGGAAGGCAAGAAGGAAGAGGTTTACAGGGAGGTAAGAGTACAGTGCAGAGGAAGGGGCCATGGACCGTGGAAAGGAGAATCCCCTTGAAACTGGGAAGAGCAAGAGATGGATTACCCAAGAGCCGCTAACAGGTTCACTCTCCAGTGGACCAATTTCCATCTTCTGACAAGAAACTCTGGCTATTTAAGCTCAGCACGGTTGTGAACTTGTTATCCTATGCTTTCCTCCTCATTCTTTTGTTTGCTTCCTTCCCTCTTTTGTCCCACAGCTCACTTTTCACAATACCAGGTTAACTTAATACTGAACTGTACGCTCCCTTCCAAAGTAAGGGTGTTAACCACTCTTGAGCTATGTGAGCCACTGTTTCCTATAACTTTTTGCCCTATGATTTTGTTTTTGATGTTTAAAAAAAATTTTTTTTTTTGCTTATGCTAAAACAATGAAGGCCACAAGACCATCATGTCAGAATGTACTGGACTTGAGTTTTAGTTACTTCTGAATTTAAACAGATGGTCTTACAACCTCTTTAACTTTTAACTTTCTTAGTAAAGCCAGAGAACAAAAATACCGATGTCACAAAAATAATTATCATGCTTCAGCGGAATAATACGTGCCAAGGACCCTCATCTTGCGTATCGTAAGTTACCAATGTGCGTTAGACATCTGCTGCATCATTCTTCCCATCGGCTCCTATGGTTCCCTCCTTAGTTAATGGACTTGAGGGCGTTAAGAGATTCAATCTCTTGACTTCCTGCTAATTGTCTTAAAATTATTCTTCCCGCCACTAATTATTACTATTTTCTTATGTCACCAACATTAGGGGCCCAGCACAGGTGACCCTCATTTTTGCTCAGATTGTTGGACAATGAGATGACTTCATCTAAGAAGGAGGCCTGGTTGCTGAGGGATACCCCTTTACTCTTACTGGCATGGATGTGGAAGAAGGCGGCCAAGTGGGCTTTCTTCTTTGTTTTCTGAGTTGCCTCTGCAGAGTATCACTTCTGCTTCCATCTGAGCAATGGCAGGTGATGAAACCACCAGTCAGTTGAAGGCTTATGTAACAGCTGGCCTGAAAGCGATACGTATGTAAAATGGAACTTGATTCCAAGCCTTTTGCAAAATAGAACTTTCTAGAAGTCCAACATCTGTTAAAAGAACACAGAATTCTAGGCAGTATGTATCCAGAAGCCATTTGTATAACTTGCCAATGCCCTTTGTTCTCGTTCTTTCCTGCCAGTGAGTTTGCCTTTGGAAGTGATGGGTGTGGGCAGAAGTGTTTCTTCAAAATTCTCCAAGTACACTGGGTTTCCTTTGTCTGACTTTGGGTACACACCGATTTGTCACAATTTGCAATCAGAACTTCAATCCAAACTGTTCTACTCAGTCTATCAGCAAATTTCTAAGGACATCACCATACGCAATAACAATTGGTTCACAAGGCAGCTGACCATGTTACCTAAAGGTTGAATGACCCCAATATTTGTTCTGACTTGAGAGATGCTTTTTCCCTCTCTGTCCTTTTCTCTCAGAGAATAAACAGATAGCATGGAAACCAACCAATCTGCCTTATTAAGAGCAGGCTCCTGCACATCTGTGGTCCCTCCGACTTAAAACAATAGCAGTTAAAGAATTCAACTTTGGGCTGATGAGGTAGGGTCGGTCAGCTGGTAACATGCTTGCTTTGTAAGCAGGAGGATCAGCTCTTGTTGCCTAGAAACCAAGTAAAAAAAAGCTGGGCATGTTGACTCCTGCCTAATCCCAGCACTGTTCATCTGCAGGCCTACTCAGTCACTTAGAATATACCTGTGATCGTTTTCTGGTCACACAGCAAGCTTTCCCTTCCACACCACTTCCCTCTTTCGTGGAAGTGCTGCCTTCCCAACTACACAATCTCTGACCTGACATTGGGCATTTTAAAACTCTCTTGTCTGTGAAACCCAGGCCCAGAATAGATCCCTCAGTGCTCAGGCCTGTTTCCAGAACTTTCTTTGAGGACCAGTCTCTTGTCTTTGCTTCAGTGGCATTATTTGGTTTTCTCTCATCACTTGGATTGTATCATACTTATTGATCTAATTATAAAACAGGCATCACTTTTTATTTCTGTTCTCTGGTCCTGCTGGAGACAGGGGCATGGCACACTGCACCTCTCTACTCATTGAGCCACGTGGGTTTTTGATGGATGTGTGAGACGTGGATTTGACCATACAATAGTGTCCTGGGGGTCATGGCTTTGTTGAGATATATAAAATGAGAAGACAGATCTTTGGTTTCCTACTGTTAAACTAGAACACACAGCTATTAATGGGTCTTGTTAATCTCAGAAGGACCGTGAGATGAGAGGTATTAGTCCTATAGCCTAG
This sequence comes from Acomys minous, assembly GCF_964271855.1. NCBI lineage: Eukaryota > Metazoa > Chordata > Mammalia > Rodentia > Muridae > Acomys > Acomys minous. Next base: position 102,624,816 of record NC_140493.1, read on the forward strand.
CTGACAGATCTGACATGCACTGTCTGTTTATTCAGTGATTAGATGGAAAGCAAGCCAGTCCCAACGACACACGCAGGCGTTCTCCTCCGTAGTCTTCCAACATTCTTATCCGAGTGGCTGCCGAGGTTCTTGCAAGGGTTTGGATTTTTTTTTTTTTTTTGGTTTTTTTTGAGACAAAGTTTGTCTGTGTAGCCTTGGCTCTCCTGGACTCACTTTGTAGACCAGGCTGGCCTTGAACTCACAGCGATCTGCCTGTCTCTGCCTCCCTAGTGCTGGGATTAAAGGCGTGCGCCACCACCACCACCCGGCAAGTGTTTGGATTTTAAGATCCCTAAACTAACAATCTACTTAGAGTCAGAGAAAGTGTTGAGTCTGTATTCTGACTTTTAACCACCTCTCACACACACTTTCACACACCCACTCATACACATGAATGTGCACACACATAAATGCACATATGCACACACATGTACACTCAGGGAAGTAGACATACCCACCCCCACCCCCACACAATTTGTGAAAACACATATAGGATTCCCTGTCATTTGTCATGTAACACTCAGCACTAGCATCATGTGACCAAAGGTCCCTAACCATCCATTCCTGGCATCCACACTGTCTCAGCCCTTGAGAAAAAACTCTGTATTTCTTGCTGGGTGTCTTCAAAGCAAAGAGGATTAGATACAAATGACATGAAGGTCCGTTGATTACAGCTTCCCTGAGAGAGATGGATGTTGCTTGAGCACACAGGAAAATCAGGGCCATAGAAGGGTTTAATTTAGAGGAGGAACAAGTGAGCTCGTTAGCGCACATATGAAAGGCTATGGCAGGCTTACGTATTGTTCTCTCAGAGCACCAAGCTCTTATTTTCTTGTTTCTCTTAATGTTTTGACTTAATGCTTCCAAAGGAATTCATAAATCAGTGCAGACTTTGCAAGCTGAGAAATATTTTATATTAAACAGTCTACCTACTAGGAAATTTGCCCGTATGGAAACAAAAAGCACGATATCTGATGCTGATTTGTCCCCAGCCACTGAAACTGAACATAACTAGATACTAATGATTTGTTTGCTTTAAAAAAAAAAAGTCTTTGGCTTTGAAGCCCACAATGGCATCTGTCTAACTTGTGGCAATCCTTCTGCCTAGGGTCCTGACTACTAGAATTACACATATTTATACCCAAGTCTTATTTAACTTATTAATATTTTAACTTGCCATTATGAATCATGAGCATAAAACTGCCTTTAAAAAAATAAACTCATTTGTTTGTATCTTACACTGAATTTTTTAAGAAGTGAGAACACCTCTAAATGTGTGTAGTTTGAATGCAGTTCCATTATATGCTTTAATTCTTTGCGTTTTACTTTATCCCCCTATATATTTGACCAACTTTGTCTTATGACAACAACAATAATAAACAGCTCTTTAAAACTTTTATTCTTTGAGAATTGCATGTGTATTGATCACATACTCCCCGGCTCCCTCTCCTCCAGACCCACCCCCACTCGTCACCCACCCAACTTTGTGTTCTCTCTCTCTTTTAAAGCCACCAATTCCAACTTATGCCTGCCACATATTCATTGCAATGTGGTTGACCCATCAGGGGCTACACTTTTTTTAAAAAAATATATTTTATTAATTTATTCATGTTACATCTCAATTGTTATCCCGTCCCTTGTATCCTCCCATTCCTCCCTTCCTCCCGTTTTCCCCTTACTCCCCTCCCCTATGACTCTGACTGAGGGGGACCTCCTCCTCCTGTATACACTCATAGGGTATCAAATCTCTTCTTGGTTACACTTTTACAGAACACCCTACTCTCCTTTTCCCAGTGGCTATCAAGACAGTAGCTCGTCTGCTAGGGGTCGCCTCTAGTGTTCCCTCTTGTTCCCTTTCATTTGTGAGTTTGGCTTAAGTTTGCACAGATCTCGTGATTGGTGTCACTGCTGCCATGGGTCTGTACCCACAGGTGAAAACACTGTTTCCTTGCAGAAACCCCCCAACTCTGACTCTTACTGTTTTCCTGCTCCCTCTTCCACAGTGATCCTAGATGTCCCATTTAGGTCTGAGCCTGAGCGTTTGTCATTTTGAATGTTTATTAGTTGGCATTGGGTGGCAGAATATGCAAGTGAAGCTTCATTTGCATCATTATTCTAAGCCACGAAAATTTCAAGAGCTATCTCGCTTGGTAAATTACTTCTGAGATTTTTAGTTTGTTACTCAAACTATGTCTAATGAAATAAAAGGAAATCCTTTTGTTTCTCCTCATGTTTAGCACACACATTAGCATAGCCGTGCTGAATAATGTTTAATATACTTTGTGAAACAAATCTTACTAAGGTTTTCCTTGGAAATGTGGGTCTTAGCAGTGTGTTCCCATTGTGACATGTTTGTGCTTAATGGCTTGGTGTGTATCTGCCGTACACAAAGGCATTTCTCTGTAATAGGAAATGGGCTCCCAAGGTCCTATGACTGGGACAGCATTGAAAACATACATGAGAGAGGAGCTTTGGAGAAAAGCACTGGAATTCCATTTTGTATGCCACGTGCTCATTTCCCTCCGGTAGTCCTAGACCCAGATCTTATTTGGTTTGTACACTAGTGATGGGGTGGAGTAAGCCATTGTAGTTGGTTTAGACGTCTTGTATTATTTTCCCAGCAGACTCTGCCACACTGGTGGAAGGGTGAGCTGCCCATCTGTAAAGTACAAAGCTACCGATTCCAAATTACTGCTTACTCATAGACATGCTGTTATAGCTTAATGAAAAAAAATTACTGCTCCTTAGCAGTCAGGGTCTGCGGGGGTGGCGGGGGGTGGTGGTGAATACTCTCTGTAAACAGAAAATTATTATCAAAATGTTTTTTTCATTAGGCCTTTGGATCCCCTTGTGAAAAGTCCAGGCTACCTAATGGATGGGGATTTATAGATAGCCATTTGTAAAAGCACATCCAGGCACACTCAGATATTAAACAAACACAGATGCGCAAGTGAGATTATGAAATTGCCCGACAACAGTACAGCCTGTACCTGGAAATGAGTGAGACAGATAGAGTTTTCATAACTCTCATTATTCTCACTCTCTACCATACATTGGGGACTGAAACTGCCTGAGCTGACCAGCAGTGAAGTGAGCCTTTCACATAAAAGTCCCACTGGTGCTCCAAAGACAGAGCAAAAATCAGAAACAGATTTCATGAGACAGGGACTATGTTTTTCTTTAGGTTCCTGAGAGTTTTCGTCCTTTGTCATGCTGGAGATTGAACATAGGATGTCATAGGAGCTAGGTAAGTCCCCTACTACAGAGCCAAACCACAGACATAAATGCCTCCAGACTTCATGTCGATTGCTGTAGATGCCACCCCACATTTCTAGAGGACCTGGAGCTAGTGTCCCATGAGACGAAAGTAAAGGCTCTTCTCATTTCCTAGAGACTTCAGGGGTTTCTCCAGAAACAGGTCTCAAGAGCCACCTAGAGTTTTGCCTAGACATGAGCACATTCCTGCAAGGACAACCCCTGCACCGGTAGAGCAGAGGACCTTCATTAAGGCTCCTGCCTTCTTGGCTTTTGTTACTTCCTTCTCCATCCATCCCACGAATGATACAAACAAGAGGAGGCTCTAAGAATGACAAGGAAACATTTTGATTTGGATTATCAACACTGGTGGCCTCTTCTCCCAAACTCTGTAAATTGTTTCCCAGCCCTCTGCTTGACTCTCACACCAGCCATCTTCTGTTACCATTTGGCAAGTGCTTCCTACCCGAATGTTCCTGTCTTGCACAATGGAAATGGCACCCATAAGGTCTCAATCAAAGTGTCATGTGAATTATTTTACATTTCATGAGGACGATAAAAATAAACTGGATGGGATTGGAAAAAAACCATTTCATGTCATCCACCTCGAACCGTCTCCCAGGCTGGTTTGATCTAAGTCACTAACCTATCCTTATACCCTCTTCCTCACGATGACTCAGCCCCTCCCCCCATTGCCCAATCATTCTTACGACTTGGGAGGTTGTTGTGGTTGCTTTGTTTTTAATATCTTGCCCAATCTTTCCATTTTTAGTTCCAGACTATTGCTTTTAACCACTTTCAACTCTCCCATTCTTCACAAGATGACACGGTACTATATACAATTAACTCAACTATTTTTTTCCACTCTAATTTCAGGTTGGCTGCATCATACTCACGCTCTCTACAAAAATCCCAACCGGGATATTATGATGCCAATTCTTTTTAATCTTCTTACGGGTTCATTTCTAGGGGATCCATGACCTTTATTATATGGACTTTTTTTGTTTGTTTGTTTAAATAAACAGTCCTTTTGATGTAGGTGACATTAAAACTCTGATAGATGAGGAAAATGACACAATTTAGTTAGCTCTGCAAGGTCCAAATAATAATTGATGTTGAATATTTCACTGTGCCCTTTTGCAAAAAAACAAAACAAAACAAAACAAAATTTATAAAGTGCATTACCTGAAATGTTTGTCAGTAACTTGGATTTAAAGCCGACCGGCTCTAAGACCCACTTCTGCTTACTGTACATTCTGTTATTGCTCTTTGATGCAATCTTATACATGATTTTTAAAATCCACAATAAATGACTCATGCTATTGATTTTGATTTCTATTTTGCATTCTAAATACAGTTCCTTAAATCACTTTTCAGTTATTACCAGATAGATTTTTATTGTTTTAACCTGTAGGTTGCTGCCATTCCAACCTGCCGTTGCCTGCCAGTTTGCCTAAGTGAAATAAAAGTTTCATGTCTACCTTTATCCTTCTGTTGAGAGGAGTGTACTCCACTGCCAAGGCTCCACGCCTATGCCCTGTACCACCTTTCCCTAGGTGCTGTGCAAACAAAGTATCACTGAAAATGCAATGTCCATGAAAACCGGGAATTTATTCAAATAAATGAAAATGGTTTATTTTGAGTTCTTAACTTTTTTAATCTTTTAAAATATTCCAACAGTTAGATAGCATTTAGCAACATGGTTAAGAGTAAGGTTGCCACCTTTTTTTTTTTTTATTTTACTATGTCAAGCCTTTTCAAGAGTTTTACACAATTACCATTTATTTCTAGCCTTGTAGTTCTTTGCCAAATAGATGTTTTAAGTGTTTGAGTTGGTTCCGAACGGTTGCGTATTCAGCCACCACGCTGTATGTAACCCCTTCTCTTCTTCCTCTACCTCATCTTCATCTTCTCCTCTACCTCTTTTTCCTCCTCTTTAAACTTCGAGTGCCCCTCTTTCCCTTTCCTTTCAGCCTCCCCCTTTCCATCTCCTCTCCATTTCCTCTTCCTCCCCTTGAAATGATGGTGAGCAGCTCTAGCCAATCTCTCGCCTTTGAAGCCGTACTGCAGTCCTCTGTTATTTCACTGCCCTGAATGGGCCACAACAGAGCCAAGTATAAGAAATGATTCAGCGTTTTCTAAATAATGGTTTGTATCAGTTCAACCATGCAGAGTGGCTGAATGTGAGGGAATGGTGATTACTTGTTGAACAAGTATGTAGGTTTGATTTCTGAATATTTCCTTCACCCATACAAGCCTGTGTTATCCAGTAGCGATGTGCCACATCGCTTACCTAAGCTGATGTTCTTATTGTGTCTGAGAAAAAGAAAAATGGATGTTGGAAATACAATCAGGGTCTCAAAAATAAGGCTTCTATCTCTACCTCTGGACTTGTTTTTTTCTTAATTCATAACATTTGTTTCTTAAACGCATTTGTCCCGTTCAGTGAACAGATTCATAAATCATTAGAAAGTAGCCTTTGTGGAAATAATGCCCCAAATATCCATCTTTGTTGTCTTAACTTTATTTTTATGAGATTAAACTAACATAAGTGCAGGCAGTGTTTTGTAGCAGCAGTCCCATGTTCAGGTTAATAGTCTGTCAAATCATTGAGCAGTCCGGAACCGTGAAACCAAGTGAGTGGGTCTGCAGGTCATTAGCCTCTCAAAGTGGGCGAACTAATTACTTCCACCACATGTGACTTTTATAATATTCCTGATTCTACGTTATTACTTTGTATAAAAGATCTAGACTCCAATTAAAACTTGAGGGAGAGTGTCCCAATTGAACTCACACAGAGATGATGGGGGGAGGAGAAGGCTTGGGGAAGGGAAGGGAGAGAATGAGAGAATATGATGAATTCTCGGTCTGGCATTCCTCGCAAGCATCCATGTGCTAAGAACATGATCCCAAACGCCAGCAAAATGCTAGTGCTTGGCTGTAGTAGGAGTAGCTGATAAAACAGAGTTATCATTAACAGCCAAAGGATGTGTTTATTCAGTTACACCCAGGTTATATTTAGGAATATATACATATATACATATGTGTGTGTGTGTGTGTGTGAAAAAAACATGGTTTTGAAGGAGAGTAGAGGGGAGTATATGGGAGATTTTGGAGGGGCAAAGGGAAGGGAGACATGCTGTGATTCTATTATAATCTCAGAAGAAAGCTAAACGATGTAAAGTCACACCGATTGTATAAAGCATGGGGGAAAAGTACTAAAACCTTGTCACTCCCTAATTATTTGTCAATATGTTAGTACTGCTAAGCTCTCAAGGTTTTGATATATATCCTATGTCAACCTGGTAGAACTATGTTCCTGTATACAGCTCTGCATATCAACATTGGCTTTGGGCGTGTGAAGATACTGGGAAGCCCGATGACAGTTGTTTACCAGCATTATTCAGCCAGACAGGGCAACATGACCAGATGACGGGGCAAAGAAAGAACAGAACCACTCTGGCATTGCTGTGGCTTTACTGGGAAGTTTGACACACAGTCCTAGAGATGTTCTTCCCGGGTTTAGAGAACTCCAGAAATAGGAAAATCCTCAGAGAATACTTGACCCAACAGCTTGGTTTTTCTCATTTGCAAATGCAAAACCAAAATCTTCTACCAACCCGTCCCCACAGTGATGGAGATTTTTCTTAAAATGATACAGTCTGCAACTGACAGCCAGAACGTGAAGTCCAAGCCTGGCTCCCTCTCAACTACACCACACACACATTTCCTTCTCTTTCACCCTCTGCACAGGGAATGACCATGGGCAGTCTTTGGCCTCGTTCTGTACTTTGCCCATGACAAGCACTGACCAGAAGCTTCATAAATGGTACTTGAAGAGTTTCCTTGGGGCTGATGTGAATCTAGGATGCCTCTTGCATTGAACCCTGGCACCTCTGGTGAATGGCATTTCTGTTGCTAAAAGCATGCAACCTCCTGATATACATGGACTTAGGAAAGCCACGCCGAAAAGGAGGCAAGTGTGCATAGTGTAGTATTTCTGAATTCCAGGAGCTCAGTGGGGATTCCTGTGGGCACAATGGTGGGAATGGACACTTTGGGGTTACCAGAGGATGTGGGGAAGGTCTTTTCATCTTATTCATGTCTCCTTCGAAATGCTGGCTCCATTTGTATGTGATATATTTTTAAAAATTCTATAATAATGGATTTTGCTAACTGAGGAGTGATGACATATATCTATAATCCAAAAACTCCGGATGTAGAGGCAGGAGAATCTTCAAGGTCACCTTCTGTTTTCTTAGCTACTTGTCAAGTTTCAGGCCTGCTTGAGCAATAATAATGGTGAATTATAACAACAACAACAACAATATAATACAAAACATAATATGGTATAATAAATAACGAAGCTTGAATGAATCTGAGTCAGTAGGAATGCTGTTCTCTTTGGCATCATGTAGTCTGGGCATAAGGTGACCAACATGACCTTGGGTAAGTTGATTAACCCCTTCATTCCGAAAAGCCGGCATCCGAATATGTGTAAATTGGGGCTTTGTGAGAATTGAAAGAGAAAGGTTTCTTAGCACATGGGAGATTATTAGTTTTTTAATGGTGGTAACTGTAGCTGTCCCAGACCTCTCAAGCCTCCCAGCCAATCTCCAAACGGTAGCTTTAAAAACAAGCTCCAAGATGGTGGCCCTTCTAGGCTCCACACAACAGTGCCTGATGGCGTGTTCACTCCCTGACTGAACTCATGGAAACCTTCGATCTCAAATAGAGCAAGGCATAGCCACAACAGCCATCCGTCTTCTGGCTTTCAGCAGCTCCTCGTGTCCTTGTCATCGTCATCGTCATCTGGGTGAATGATAATCCAGCTGAGTGTAAGGTAAAACAGGAGCCTTTCCATTTTGAAAAATGAAGAAATGCAAGTATAGGGACACTAAGCACCTAAATAAAGTTGCCAATGCTGTGTCTTTAACCTTGCACCCTCTGTGTGTTCTAAGGTTGGATTTCATGTTCCGTCGCTTAGGGTGTTTGGCTCTGTATTAATACAGATGTAAAGGGTGTTTAAATAAATCCAACTCATTCACCCTAACAAAATCTATGAAGCATCTTTAAGTCTTCTGCGTGCGCAGCCCCAGTCACACTTCTCTGTACTGCAGCATCTCTATTTCACTAATAGCTTCCTGTGCCTTATACCCTTGAGGCTTCCTACGTGCTGAAAAAAAAATCCTCCTGCTTCATCTTGCAGCTCTTGGGTTGATCACTTGACTGAAAGTGAGACTGGAAATTATGATAATTTGGGAGTTAGTAATTTCCTCGTCACATTCCTTTCATGCTAGTGTCCTGTTCCACGGCTTTAGCATCTCTTCTCCTTGCTTCCCCACCCACATCCTGACAGCTTTAGGACTGCCTTCCCATTCCGTGCTGTGATACCAGGCATTTAAATCTCATACTAATCTGTCAAGTGTGTTTGTGTTGTCTTCATCCTGGCACTGAGATGAAACCAGAATGTCCACCGTGAGCTCCCATCATCCCTGTCCATGGAAAAGATATTTTTAATAAAGCTGACAATAATGGGACAACAGTGATTTACACAATAATTCAGAGATTATGGTTAGCTTATCCATGGTAGATGGAGTGCTACGGGTAACGGTGATGGATATGTAACCATCAGGCTCAATGACATTCCTCTAAGAGTGATTCTAGGTGAAGTTCAGAAAAGTTATTTATAGACACGGAGAACACTTTGTTATCAAAGGCAAAAGGAATGAGGCATTTCACAAAAATATTATTTTAGGCAAAAGAGAGAGAGGAGACACAGAGCAGGTTAGCTGAGGCAGTGTCATGCAAGGGACTAATCGACGCAATGGGAGTGACGAAGGCTTAGGAAGAATTTGGAAAAGCTGGAAACTTGGACTTCACAGGATGGGGAGGGTTTGGTGGTGTGGTTAGAACTAAAGTTTGGAACCAACACTGGCACAGAATCTGCGCAAGGCATGCTGGGGAAGATGGATGAAAGACTACGTGAGATGAAAGGAAGGGAAATTGAGTCATAGTCCCCCATTCCAAACAGTCACCACCGAGGGGGAACGGGAACTGGGCAAGGAGAGAAACTTTAAAAGAACTCACGACTGGATATACTCCCAGAGAGTGTAACCCCTTTCTTCTAGTCCCTGTTTAAAAATATAAACAACATGCAAATTCAAATAAAAAAAATCTTCCTTTGTCACGTTGAGAAACTCTGTTTTCTTTGTTGTTTGTGACTCATGTTGGGACTATTCATACAAGAATGCAATTTGTAGGGATGGGCAGACCTGTCGGAGGAAACAAGGACCTCTCTGGAATGTTTACCCATTCTTGGAACCATAGCTTTTTTTTTTTTTCTTTCCTCACAAAGTTCTCTGTTCATTTTTAAAAGACTCAGTTGTGATTGGAAAAGGAAAAACATCTCGGATATCACAGCATCCTGGTTGTAATACACAAGGCATCTCGGAATAGCACTGCAGGAAGCAAGAAATGATGCCTCACGGGCTAACCCTCTCCTTAATTTAAACCTTACATAAGTGGTTGCAGAGAGAAGGGTGAGCTTAATGAAAGTGCAGGGCGATGGGTAGTCACAAGTGGTAGGTGCTAGCCCGGGGATCAAACACGTTTGGGCAGAGTGATGGGTAGTCATAAGTGGTAGGTGCTAGCCCAGGGATCAAACACGTTTGGACAGGGCGATGGGTAGTCACAAGTAGTAGGTGCTAGCCCACGGATCAAACACGTTTGGGCAGGGTGATGGGTAGTCACAAGTGGTAGGTGCTAGTTCAGGGATCAAACATATTTGGGCAGTGTACATTTTGTAGAAGCCAGACAATTTAAAGGAAGAAAACGGAGAGATGCAGAAGGTGTCTGACTCTCCAGTCAGATCAAAGCTGTGAGCTTCAAGTAGACGTTTTCCTGTACCAAGTTCACTCATAAGAACTGAAATGTATTAGCTGGGGGTTCTGTCTCAAAAGGTAACCTTTTCTCAACAACACTAAAATGTACCTTTAAGAATTTGGATCAGATAAGTAAATTAAAAAAAAACAACAACAACTTTTCTCTAAGGTTACAGATTTTTTTTAAAGGACTGATAGCCTTACTTTTCCATTGTCTTTTTTTTTTTTTTTTGCAAGGATTGGTTTAGTAAGGAGATGAGGGGTTTAGTAAGGAGATGTTGACATTGGAGCAATTAACCTTGACACACTTTATGAGTGGTTGCGTTAAAACTTTTTTTTTTTTAAAGGAAGCATTTAGGGATGTCTTTTGTCATTCTTGTCTATTTTCTATGCAAAGAGAAGAATTTGAGGATGTAGTAGTGATTTGAAAGAAAAACTTATTTCACTGTTAGAAAGGGTATACTTTGTGTGTGTGTGTGTGTGTGTGTGTGTGTGTGTGTGTGTGTGTGTGTGACTGAGAAAGAAAGAGAGAGACAGAGAGAGAGAGAGACAGACAGAGAGAGAGACAGAGAGAGAGACAGAGAGAGACAGAGAGAGAGAGACAGAGACAGAGAAAGAGGAGGGGGGAGGCGGAGGGAAGGGAGGGGGAGAGAGAGATTAGGAAAGAAAACAGGAGGCTGGTGTAATGGCCAGTCTTGCTTGTTCACTTGTCAAGCTGAGAATAGGGAACCTCAGGTGAAGACGGCCTCCATCATATTGGCTGTGGGCATGCCTGTGGGGATCTTGGACATTTTCTTGTTTGCTTGTTCATGTGGGAGAGCCCAGGACACTGTAGGCAGGTGGGCCTGGAGAATATATATATATAAAGGCAGCTGACCGCGAGCCTGGGAAAAGCCAGTAAGCACGTTTCTCTGTGGCCTCTAACTTCAAAGTTCCTGCTTCAGAGTTCCTGTGTTGAGTCACTGCCTTGACTTCGCTCGGGGACATGCCTGGAAATGTAAGTTGAAGTAAACCATGTTGGTCCTTAAGTTGCTTTTGGTTGGAGTGTTTTATCACAGCAGTAGAGAAGGAACTAGAATAGCTGAGAAGATAGCTGAGTGGCTCACGTGTTTATTACACAGGTGGGAAGACCTGTCTTTAGGTCCCCAGAAGCCACGTGAAGCCAGGCACAGCAATACTTTAGTGCTCCCAGGGAAAGACGGGAGGCAGAGATTAGAGTATTCCTGCAAACTCATGAGCCAGAGAACCTGCCCAATGAAGAGGCAAACAGCAAGGAAGCCTGCTTCGACCACAGAAGGTAAGGACTGACACCCAGTGAGGTCATCTGACCTTCACAAATGGGGCATAGTGTGCGCGCGCACGCACACACACACACACACATACACACACACACACACACACACACACACACAAAGAAGAAAGAGAGAGATCCAGGGGAGATGACGTAGGTAGTGTTTAAAAAGACATCAAAGTATCAGAGTACTGTTAACTTATCTGCTCTATTTTAATCTCCGTGAAAACGTTTTGTTTTTATAATGAAAGCTGTCATACTAAACAGCCTAAACAGTGTAATGCTTTATCTTTCTTAGTTCCTTCTGGGAACGCATTTTAAATATATTTCATCTTTATGTAGTTGAATAAGTAAAATTGCATTAGTCATTGCTCTACGGTTGTGATGTATCTAAGCATTTTGCACAGTTTGTCTGCAGTGATCTAAGTCACATATATTTACATGGCATACAAAGAGTTAGCTTTAGGCACCACCAGGGAAACACCTTAAAGAGACACCTAGCCACCCACTGGGAGAGATTGAAGCAAGATTGGCAGGGGCTCTCGCTGCTGTGCTTGAATTTATACTGAGGACCATGGACAGAGAACATGGTGGGTTCAGCTGGAAGTCCAAAACTAGAAGTCTCAAAATGAAATCTGCATGGCTTGGGTTTCTCTGAGGACTATTTATCACACAGGCAGCCTTTGGCCCACAGTAAGAGCAGGGAGGCACTTACCTACAAACTGCTAGTGGGTCTTCTTGGCCCACCAGGGAGGCTTGTCAGGATCCAGGCAGAACACTGGGAAATCCTGGTGGTATTTAGCATATAGAAAGCCAACCACATATTTATCACTTTCTTCTTCCAGCAATAGATAAATCTTGTTCCTAGAAAGAGGCAGCTCTCTGTTCTGTTTTCAGTAGAATTGTGTTTACAGTATTATTTCCCCTCAACTAGTGTGCAGGCTACTTGAGCATGACCATATATGTATATGTGTGTGTGTGCACAGTATATATATATATGTAATATATATTATATATATATATAATTACTGTGAGTGTGTGTGTGTATGTGTGTGTGTGTGTGTGTGTAAGAGAGAGAGAGAGAGAGAGAGAGAGAGAGAGAGAGAGAGAGAAACATACATACATACATACATACATACATTATGTGAGATCAGCTAGGTATGTAGAAGCCACAAATTTTATGTCTTGAATTTAATCACATTTATTAATTTACTTAAATCTGAATAGAAATGTTGAGTAGGCCAGTCAAAGATCTTGTTAATTCAGCATGCTTGATTACACTTAGGAGTGTGCAGAGCACTTTGAAATTGTTTTGATCATATGATGAAAGTGAATTGTATTTTTTTTTTTAAAGCAGACTTTGTTTTGCAATCTGAATTCTCCTTGGACTTTGCATTGCAAAAGGTTGAAATGAAAAGCATGGCAGTGATTCAGCCTGCTAAGAAGGTTAACAATTAGTCATAGCTTTAATAGATGAGAGAATTACACCATCTCTACCTTTTAAAAAATAACAGTGCTTTTAATTAGATTTTAATCATAAAGGTCAAATGTAGTAGAAGTTTGAAAAAGCAGAACACAGTCCATGTTGGCAAAACAGCTTCATCTCAGACGTGCTAAGTTGGCCTGAGTAAGGCACACAGATGGTGACAGGCTTCTGTGTGTTCAGCCACCACATGCTGATTGTGTGGTTCTCACTGTCCTTGGTATGTCCAGGCTAGATTTCAACACTCTGGTTTATGGTCCTTCCATGTCTATACTCCTTAAATGTCTTATGATCTGCCCATTGCTTGCTTCCCTGCTTAATGCCAATATAGCAGTTTCAGGCTTTGTATCACAGTCAACCTACTTATCCTTTGAGTACTACTTTTAGGTAAAAATATTAACTCTTGAGAAGAGTTGCTGCTCTGGCTATCTAGTACTGTGTAACATGTTACTGCAAATACCTTGTGACATAAAGGGACAACTTTTTTTTTTTGGCGTCATTTTATGAGGAGGAAATTGGAACAATGCCCATTTGGGATTGATGTTCTGTGCCCTTGGTGTCAGGCACATTGCTAGGAACAGCTCTGGCTTCGGAGGTGGCTCACTTGCAATTTTCCCTGTGGTGTTGCTTGCTTCCTTGCTTCAGCACAACACAATTGACATGACTGATTTGCAAGCTTCCTCCTTTATCCGCACGTCTGGAGCCTGGGCTGGATGGTGAGGTAAGGTTGGATAGGTGTTCTCTTTCCTCTCCACGCCTCCCCCTTTCATCTCTTTTTATTATCTCCCTCCCTCACCCTCTCTCTTTTCCTTCTCCTCCGTGTCCCTTTACCTCCTCTCATCTCCTTTTCTCGCCCCCTCTTTTCTCTTTTTCTCCTCCTCCTCTCTCTCTTTTCCCTTGCTATCTCTGCCTTCTCAAGGCTTCCCTGTGTCTCCTTCTCCCTTGAATGTGGCTTTTACACACCCATGTCTTGGGCTTCCCCACAGTGTAGTCATTCCTAGAAATTCCACCTAGGAATTCCTCTGCTGGAATTTTGCAATGTAGAGAGTACTAAGCGACTCAGTTATTCAGTTGGGATGAGGAGCATTTCTTATGATGTAGACAAAGTTGTCAGGAAATGTCACTTATACCTTATTCTACTGGGAAATAGTCGTCAGAGCTAGACCAAGTTCTAGGGGGATGGGTGGGGGATGAGAAAGAGCACTGCATACATGTAGGAGGAAAGAAGGGGTGGAGAGCGACTGCCACAGGTCATTTGAACCTGGCATTTTAGCTTTGTACAGAAATAACAGAACACATGGTCATCATCTTTACCTCAAGGAGTCACCACTGGCTCTTGACATTTTAGCTTCTAACTTCCTGTGGTTGCAATATGTGGTGTCTTTCCAAAGCACCACGTTTCATGGGCTCAGTAGTTTATGTTATTTAAAATACTCTACTTCATTTGTTCAATATGGCTTGTAATTGTTTGCTGCTGAATTTTGGGGCCCATTAATTTAGAGCGATACCTTGGATTCTAATGCTAAGCAGTTTCAACCATGTTGGCAGCGTGGATGCTGTCAGCAGTTGCTTATGTTCATTGTACCCTGTGGCCAAAGGGAATTTTTTGTCAGGCCCTCAGAAGTATTAGCATAGCGTTTATTAAAACGGAATATAAGGTGTCAATCCCCGTCTATTTGTCTTTTCTCTAATTCAGGGGACTGAAGAAAGGGCTGAATGGCTAAAAATATTATCTGCTTTTCCAGAGACCCACTCACAACCACCAAGAATTCCAGCTCTAGGGGACCCAGCACTGTATTCTGGCCTCCCTGGGCACATGCACATATTTTGTATGAACTCAGACACATGCATATTCGGCTAAAGTAGGCAATGGACCAAGTTATTGGATTCATTTGGGGTATAAACTCACTAACAGACATGTGAGTCTTGTAGTATCACCTAGCCCCTCTTTTTCTACTAAGAATGACCATACAAAATTTTCATAATTATTTCTCTCAGTGATTTGATTCAAGCTATCACAACGTGTTGGCAGTAGAAAAACAATTTGACTCAGAAAATTTTGTCTTTGATTTGTTTATACTTCATATTAAGGATGTTTCCTATTCCTAAGATAGTCTGCTTTTAGTTTCTGGAGCCCTTAACAAAAGCAGCCCTTCATCCAGTTCAGAGCTTTCTGGAAAGGACTATTCATATGCCCACAGAGTTGCATGGCCACTGGAGATCACCCTGGGGGATTTACACCAGCAACCCCTGGGAATCCTGCGAATGTGGCCTCTCTCCTTCCTAAGTGATGACAAGCACCACTCTCATCAGCTTAAACAAAGTGGGGTCGTTTATGCAGGCTGTGAACCTTTGATCCTTTATTGTTCAAAGGATGCGAGCAGGACCATTTCTCATTCCTGGTTTCTCCATGACGCATGTGCCCATCACCTAGCTTTTATAGTGACCACTCCACAAGACAGTAGTGACAGGAATCGTGATACCTTGGCCTCAGTAGAGCAAGCTTGGTCATTCTATTATGGAGCAGGTATCTGGGATGAGAGGGCACTAATTGGCCCACACATTGCATGATGTCCACTTGGAGCTGAGGGCTGGCATGAATGACAACCCCCAATGTGAAGATGGAAGGTGAATGCTGGTGCTTCTGACAGAAACTGTAACATTGTACAAATGGCTTGTGCAACATCTCCCTAGGCATGCCCTCTCCCACCTTGCACCCTCCTTCTCTCCCCCACCAATGTCACCTTCTCTGTATTTTCTCCCTGCCTCCATTCTGGTGAGTTGTCATGAAGAAACAAAGGTGCGTGGTGGTTGGTGGCTTTGCCCCAAATGTTCATCTCTCACGTTTCCAAACAGGCCCATTGGATTGCTTTGTGTGCTTCAAGCTAAAAAGGGCCTGTTCCCCAAAATAAACCTACTTCCCTGCTACACCATCTGCATCTTCTCTTTGTACAAACCAAAGACAAAGGCTCCCACACATGCTCATTTGTGCAAATAGAGTCCAGAGATTATTCACATTATTAGACACAAATTTCCATTTATAGTCCTTGGCTTGGAAACTAGGATTAAAGGAAGCAAATATGAGAAGCAAGAGAATGGCAAAAAGAAAAGAAAAAACCAAAATTATATATATATATATATGGAAAAAATATCTGATGTGACCTGCAGAGGGTATCAACTTGTGTCATGAAAATGATGTATGACATGGCCATGGATTAACTTCCTATATCCTCTGTTACAAAATAAATAAAATTACTATTTTTGTGGTGTAAATATATTTTTAGAGAGACAGAATAGTTGGTTTAATTACTTTCCATAGGACAAACTGATATCAGCTTATTTATTTCAAGTTTTAAAATTTAGATTTACTTTTGAATATGCATGTGTCTGAGTCTATACAAAGTGTACGGATGTGCCCATGGAGGCCAGAATAGCGTGTTGGGTCCCCTAGAGCTGGAATTCCTGGGCTGATCTGAGGGCTGGGAACTAAACCTTGGGTCTCTGGAAGAGCAGATAATGTTTTTAGCCATTCAGCCCTTTCTTCAGTCCCCTGAATTAGAGAAAAGACAAACAGACGAGGGTTGACACCTTACATTCCATTTTATTAAGTGCTATGCTAATGCTTTCCAGAGTCTGGCAGCAATTCCCTTTGGTCAACGGGTACAGTGTCACTGTCATGCACACTCACTCTTGAGTAGCAGCCACCAGGATATTCAGGAGGGTCACTTGAAGGAGGGAAGATTAGAGCGTTGAAGTGCACAGTTGCTTGGGCGGATCATTATGGAGCTGGATGTGCGAGGCAGAGGGAGCTTCTCGTCTCGTGACTGGCTTGGAGCAAAGCAAGATAAACGGGAGTCAGGGCAGGATACAGGCCCCTGAGCACAGCCCCAGCGGCCCATTCTTCTAGCTGCCTTCCCTTAGAGCAGCCTCCAAAGGCATCCCACCTTCCTCTGGGGAAGACGCTGTTCTCCCTGTTCCATGTTCTCTTCCAGGCGTGCACAACGTCTTCTAGCATTACGACCTCTTCTTGACCCTTGACCTTGCTCTCCTCTCTGTTTAGCCCAGTTCTTCCTACTTGGTGTGTATATGTCAGATCAGGCCTGTTTTTCACCTTACTGTGGAGGCCGCTCTAAAAGAAATAGCAACACCCCATTTGGGTTTCATAATGTGCAGTGTCTTTTGTTTTGTTTTTGTTTTTGTTTTTCCCTAGAACATACAAATACCTGATTTATAATTATGATTGATGCCCGGTGGCTCAATTACTAAAATTACTAAATGGCTCTGTTTCTAAAATGCAAGCTTCACAGATCAGGAACTATTCCTAAATGTATAGCTCCAAGATATGGAGTAAATTTTTTTATTGAGAATTTCATCCATGCGTGTAGTATATGTTTTGATGAATCCCAACCCCCTCATTCTCTCCCTCCCAATTTTTCCTTTCCCACCTCACTTCTTCACATGTTGTCTTCTTAAAACACAGAGTTCACTCAGTACTGCCTGTATGTGCCTGGGTATAGGGACATTTACTGGGTCATGGGTAGCCTCTCTGGGGCCACAACCCTAAAAAAACCTGACTGTCCTTCTTGAAGCTCCTCAGCAAAGGGGTGGGACCTCATCCATTTTTTTTTCTTTTTGCCCTGGCTTGATCTTGTGCATGTTTTGTGCATAAAGACACAGCTGCTGTCAGCTCACATGTGGAATGGCATCGTGGACAGAAGACACTGTTTTCCTCTATTAAGTACTGCTGGCTCTTAAAATTTCCACCCCTTGTGCAAGCTCGAATGGTTCTTTAATTCTTGTTTGTTATCAATATGTATCTGTACAAATGTTTGACGGCTGAGAAGATACATTAGTAAATGCACTAGAGATGTAGGTGTGGTTTATTTCATGTATGTGAATTAGAAATCACCATGCATAGGAGAGAAATAAGAGGTAGAAAAGCCAGAGAATATTTGCAGTTGAGTTCTCGTTTATGATTGGATAGATGAAAAAATACTGAGGCAAAAATGTGCACGATAAGCGAATTCTCCAAAGAAGTTTTATATTTTGGAAACATTCCAGCTGAAGTTTGGAGTTTGGAAATGTCAGAGTTTGAAGTTCCTGCTTCCAAACATTCTTCTTCATTTTTTTTCTTTTTCTTTTTGAAAGAAGTATAATAAAATGCTTATTTTTATCTCATCCCTCTAACTATGTTTATTCAACTAACTTGAGACATAGGCATGCTTGTTAGGGTTGTCATAACAGTGTAAGCTATATGGCGTTCAGAAGACATTGTCTTTTCAAAATGATGGAAATGAGGCCACGAGATCAAGGTGTCACTGGGTTGATTAGATTTCTTACTATATTTATTTATTTATTTGTATATATGCATCACATGCATGTGCATGTCACAGCATGTATATGGACGTCAGAAGAAAATCTGCAGGAGTTGGTTCTCTCCTGGTCCATGTGGCCCAGGCCTGTTAGCAGGTGCCTTTGCCTCATCTTCCTGGCCCTAATTCTTTTCTTTTTAGGCCTCCTGTTGTATAGTATATAACTATCTCCTCCCTCCACTCTCATATCTGTTTTCATGTGGGCCTGTGCTCTGATAGATTCTTATTAATAGAGGGGATCTAATGGATCGGGAGTTACCTGCTGGTCTCATTTGATCTCGGTTTCCTCTCTAAAGGTCATGTCTCCAGACACGGTCACAGTGTTAAGTATGGGGATTTGGACCTCAACATACGAACCTGGGAGACACTGACAAAACATGGTGTGGACCCAGCTTTGCTCCTACCCGAGGACCTTCTTCAGGTCTGGCCCATCCCCTTTTTCTCTGTGTCAGCCCCCGTACTTGGAAACACTGGCTACATGGGCTCCCTGTGGCCACACCAGGCTGGGCCTCACATAGGTGATTCACGCTCTCTTTTCTGCCCTCCACTGCAAGCTCTCCGTTCTCACTCTCAGCCCTGTGACAACTTGCCTAAAGTTCTTAACTGCTGTAGTTTCCCACAACGTTTGGTTATTGGATTCATTAAGAATAAAAGACTCATGGAGGAAGAGAGATAGAGCATTTACTGCTCTTTCAGAGTACATGCAGTTTCTAGCGCCTTCATGGAGGCTAACAACCACCTGTAAGGCCAGTTCCAGGGGCTCCAGTAACTTCTTTTGACCTCTGTGGGTGTCAGACATACACAGACTCAAGCAGAGAAATGTGTTCAGGAAAACATCAATACAAAGAAATAAAACATAAAAAAGAATAAAACCCCCAATATTTTATAGGAAATGCCTCACTCTTTATAAAAATTATTTCTAAATGCGCTTTTCTACAGCCTACTCATGTTAATAGACTATCAGTACTACCGAGATCCTTCTGTGATAACTATCATATATCCTTAGTTCAAACACCAAAGGGAGGAAAGAATGAAAACTTTCAAATATTTTATTCACCGAATTAGTCATTCTGTGGAAAAGCTCTCAGATATGAATAATGCATCGTGGTGCAGCAGATGATTTCACATATGGTGCACACGACCATGAACAGAGAAAAAAAAATAGAAGCAACGAGAAAACCGCAGTACAGACAAGTGGGTAAATTAGCACTGAAGTCTCTTTCCTTCTCTTTGATTTAGTCTACACTTTTGTGGAGAATCTGATCCGTTTTCTGAGCCCCGTGAAGGAAATATTATTCAATAGGAATTGGTCATTGCTTCCATTGATGGTGAACATTTGTGGGACTATGAGGTGGGTATTAGACTTGTATGTGGCTGAAGATGAAGAGGCAGCCTGAGGGAAGTAATTGTCTCCAGTAGAAGAGATAGTATTGAGCTCAGTGGAGCTGACATGTCTGACTTGGGAGGCAGTCTGTATACGTTGAAGAAGTGATAATAAAAATCGGGAGGAAGCAACACTGAAGAATGGAACCAAAGCTAGCCTGAAAGTAGACTCAAAAGATCTTGAACGCTGAGTAAGAGAAATGGTCTGTATAGCCCCCTTCTTTGTGACCCGGAATGTGTACACAATCCACCTGCCTAGGAAGATAAATTTTCATGTACTGCAATAGAGAAGGTGGTCTATAGCTTATAGTTTAGCATTTATTTTCTAAGCAAGAGGAGAGTTCAAAGTTTTTCAATATAAAGATTAGTAAACATTTAAGGAGAAAGACTAGTTACCCTGGCATGAGCATTGCATATTATGATTATGCACATGCATCAAATTATTACATTGTATACCCATATAGACTATGACATAATAATATATGCTAGTAAAATATCTTACATCAAGAGATCTAAGTGCATAAAGAGCATTTGTAATAGTGAAGGTTAGATAGACATAAAGTCTTATAAAGGAAGAATATGCTCTTTGAAATGTGCTAAAGCCATGAGTCCTGGTGAAGCATGGTTGTCACCCCAGATCCTCCACAGCTAAGTGAGGTGGAGGATCACGTGAGCTGAACCAGTCTGAAAAATACAGTGAGAGTTCATCTAATAAAAAAAAAAATCCTGTTGTGCTCATGTAGAGTGTGCATGTACCTGTGTCCATGGGAACATTTGGACAAGGTTTAAGTTTTAGGGTCTTCCCAAGGGCTCCTGTGTTGGTCCCCACTGGTAGTGTGAAGAGGTTACAGAACTGTTGAGAGATGAGGCCTCTTGGGAATTGGGTGAGTCATGGGGCTGTGGCCCTCAGAGGAATAAAGACAGTTCCTGTGGACACAGAAACACCTCTTACCCAAGTGAACTGTCACCAGAGCATCTTCCTCACTCTCCAGCTTCAGTCCCATTATGGGATGTCCCACATACTCTCTCTAGGATGCCCCCAGTGTGAGGCTTTGGCAGGTACCTGGCTGACATCCACACCTCATTGCTGAACTTCAAGACCTGTGAACTAAATGAAAAAAAAATCCCCTTATAGAGAACCCCTCCGTTGGTCTTCATTATAATAATAAAAAGTGAACTAATGCAATGTAAAAAATATTTCAATTGTTGCAAGAAATAATGTAGCTCTGTCTACCCAGGAGAAAACATAGATGAGTTCTTAAACGATTCTTTTTTTCTATTCTGTTGTTTCCTTTTCTTTTCTTCTTTTGAGACAGGTCCTCACTGTTATCTCAGGCCGACTTTAAGAACATACAATCTTCCCACCTTCGTGATGAGACTGCAGGATTGAGTCACAAGTGCGTTCGCTCTTGAGAGCTGAGCATCATCGCGTTGTGTTTCTTTCCTCTGTTCAACTCTCGGTTCTTCTCTACCGAGTCAATTAATTCAGCAACATCAAGTTTTAGAAGGCCACTGCTCTGGTTTGGCTAGAGAAGCTAGCAAGCCTTTTCTTGTAAATA
This sequence comes from Acomys minous, assembly GCF_964271855.1. Classification (NCBI taxonomy): domain Eukaryota; kingdom Metazoa; phylum Chordata; class Mammalia; order Rodentia; family Muridae; genus Acomys; species Acomys minous. The sequence continues at coordinate 102,646,082 of NC_140493.1, forward strand.
GTCAGGTGGTAAATATTTCAGACTTAATATATCATACAGTCCGTGCTGCAACTCTCCACCTCTGGCTTTGTAGCGTGAAAGCAGCCACAGACATCCCAATAAAGCTTGATTTACAAAGTCAAGCAGTGTCTGGATTTGGCTTGTGGTCTGCAGCCTGCCAACCTGCGGTCTAGAAGAGAGATAATGGGCATTCGATTGTGAAAATGACACTGAGATTAGAGCGAGGGTGGAATTGATTCCAGACATGTTGAGGAGGTGAAATTTATAAGGGCTGGAGACAGTCTGCAAAGCTGAAGTGAAGGGGAGGTGAACATGGCATTTTAGTGTTTCACTTGAGACGTCAACATTGGACGATGTTGGGTGACAGGTACTGACAGAGAACTCAAATGAAAGATAGATGTGTGGGAATGTGGTGGAACCAATGTGTGCTGTGCTGAGCTTACAGGAGGGCGGTTTACCCATCTGGTCTTCGGGTTCAAAACTGAGGTGAAGAACAGAACTGAGGATTTAGATGTATCAGTATTCCACTGATAACTTAATGACTGAAGAAATTGATGAGATGTTAAATTAAAAAAAAAAATAGAAGTAAGAAAGAAGGGTTTTAGGAATCCCACATTCCAGCTCTGCTATGGCAGAGTAAGTTGGACATTTTCAATTATTCGCTGTCGTCTGTTCTCTCCCTTCCCTTACCCGTGGAAATGCGAAAGATAGATTTTGGAACCGACATAGTAACCCTCAAAATTTATAGGCACATTCTTTTTGAGTTCCATTCACAGAGAATGCAAAAAAGATCCCCTTGGGAATTGGAACACTAGCTTGTTAGCCTATAAAAACAAATGGCGATGTGGAAAGCTGACAGGAAAACTGACTATTTTTAAAAAATGTTGTCCTAGGAAGCTGACTTCTATGATTTGAACATTAAGATAACTTTTCCTCCTCTAGATTCATGCGTTGAAACACCAACCCGTAAGGCAGCCATACTCAGGATTTGGGAGAGACAGGTCATAAGGTCAGCATGCACATGGTTAGTGACGCTACAAGATGGGCTGCGGAGAATGCTGTTGCCCCTTCCTGCAGTGAGACCACAAGACGACACTTCTACGAGCCAGAAAAATATCTTGACAGTCACCAGAGTTGTCTTGAGATTGGGCTCCTAAGCCTCTGGAGTGAAGAGAAATTTGTCTGTTGTTTACAAGGCACCCCTTGTATGGTCTTTTATTAGAGCAACCGCAAGGACTAAGGTGCTAATCTGTTGCTCAGTGGCAGAGGAAGAGCCTATTTCCTTTGGAACATCTTTCTTATATTTTCTGTTAAAAAGCTAATTGAAGGCAGTGCTTTTTTTTTCCCAGAAAAATTGTATGGATCTGGGATACCTTATTGATCCTTATACTCAGGAGGAGTAGAAATGAGCATAATATTTGGTAATATAGTGGCTTAAAGTCAAAAGGGGGAAAGAACTGCATGGAATTAAGGCATCTCTTCTACTTGGGGTTTTTCCTCAACATTAACTCTATTAGAATCATAATTATTATTCAGAGATGTAGCCACATACGTAAATACTTGAATGCTGAGTTTAAATGTTTCCATAGAAAAATTATCCGGAGTACTTTGGCCTCTTTATGAAAAAAATAGGAAATGGGAAAGAGATCTAGGGCAAATTTGTAATAATCTGGATTTTTCCTCCTTTCACATAGTGTGAAAGTCACAGTCTCTGCCAGCAGGCCTAAAACAGTCAGGGCACTTTCAGAAATTCACTCACCTCTTAAACACTTCGAGGCTGAATGGAGTGAAAACCCATTTTCAGAAGAGTTTCCAGGGAAGTAGAAAGTTTCCACACCCCACATCTTCTCCTTAAAGAGATGGAAACTCGGCTCTGGCTGCCAACATCTGAATTGTTGTGTCACGGGCTGCTGAACATTATAATCATCAGTAAGAATGTGAATACGCTTAGTGCTACATTAAAGTATGCTTTGCAAAGATAAACCTAATCATATTTCTAGATTTTATTATTGTTGTTGTTATTAATCATTATTTTTTTTTGCAGCTCTGATTATGTCTTCACATTTCAAATAATACGAAACCATAAAAGGGAGAAAGGAATGAAATTTAAGTAGAGGTGTAGAATAAACACACTAATTTTTTGCTCCAACAGTTGCTTAACCATCTTACCATCATGTATGCGATGAATCAAAAGCTAACAGTAGAAATTTCCATCGTTACTTTTCTGTTTTTTAGGATAGTAAATGCTCATATAGAACCTGAAATGATTCAGAAAACTATAGGAGGAATAAAGCAGAAATCATTCGCAGGTCCTTTAGGGTTAGTCTGTTAAAACTTCAGACAGAATTCTAGACCTTAGACCACATGTATATGTGCATACAGGCACGCTTTGTATGTAACATTATGTAATCTTGCATAAATGGGCACTTTGAGTTTTGTTTGGTTATGTATGTTTTCTTCCTTCAACATTGTCTAGCTGATATCTTTCCGAGTCAACAAATATGAGTAAGCTACTATGTTATGTTTTTTTCTCTTTTCATATCCTGTTCTGTTGCATGAATCTGATACAACATACTTAATTAGTTTTATTGTCACTTGACTTTTTCCTGTTCTTTATTGTTTGAATAATAGTAGCCTCAAGACCTTGGCTTGCATAGTTTGATAGTTGCATAGAATAAGATTTTGAAATATTTTATTTATAATTTTGATGCGTTCATGTGTCTGTGTATGAATGCGTGCCATCTGTGTGCAGGTGTCCACAGAAAGTAGAAGAGAGAGTCAGATGCCCTGAAGATGGAGTTACAGGAAGTTGTGAGCATGCATGCAGGATACCAAACTTTGGTCCTCTGGAGAGCGTCAAGTACTCTTGATTACTAAGTCTCCTGTCTAGCCCTTCATAGGCTATATCTTAGAAGCAAACTCCATCCATCCACTTGTTCATTTGTCTATTCATTAGTGAGCATTTGTATCTTAGGGCAGTCATTGGCTTAAGTACAAGGGAGGTAAACATGGTAGAAGGATAAAAACAAGACAATAAGACTGATGTGCACACTGTGGCTATGTCGTGTGAAACAATGGAGGCACTGTAGGGTAGGGCTACAATTTGTTCCCTACAGGGAGGCCAGCACAGAGGTTTATACTATATGCCTGTCTGAAACGAGTCCCCAGAATACTCTGAGGTCTGAAGACTGAGCAGGAGGACAGCCAACACATGAAGTTTTTCAGGAGTAGTCAGGGCGGCAGAAATGGAATCAGAATAGTATATATGGGGGTGGTGATGGCTAGGTTGGAGGTAGACATATTTTGATAGGATTCTGTTTAAATGGAGATGGATAGAAAGAGTTTCAAAAGACAATGAAGACAGAAAAAAAGCACGTCATCTCACCTCTATCATGGTATCTGTGGAGCTTAAGCAAAAATCAGCCAATAGTGAGAGAATGTACATAGGGGGTAAGGAAAGGATGGATGGAGTTGAAGATGTTGACGGATTGGCTCATGTGGAACATGCAGCAATCTGGAAGAGTTTTGCAACTTTGGGGGGACTACATGGTCAGATTAACAAATGAGATACATTTCTAAATGGAGATGCAAGACTATGGATGACCCAAACTAGAGTGATGATAAAGATCATCAGAGATTTGCAGGTGTTTCAGCCTCAAACATATAGGGACTGAATAGTCAAGGCCCGTGCTTCCTAGGTGTGAGAAGTACCTCCCTTGGAGATACTGAGCTCTGAGATATTGTCAGCTTTTACAGATACTGAACTCCCTGTTAGAGAAGAAAAATGAGGGTTCTGCATGCAAGCCCGACAATCTGAGTTTGATCCCCGGAAACCATGTCATAAGGAGCAGACTGACTCTCTGAAAGTTGTCCTCTGACCTCCACATATGTGGCATCATGCACATGCACCTGAACTCACACATGCTGAGTGTAGAATCACCAGCCTTGTTGTGACAGCTGTTAGTGACAAATATAAAGAAACGAAGCTTCATTTTGACGCACAGATTATTAAAGAGATGCAGAGAATAAGTGGCTGGAGGGTTGCTCAGCTCCGATTGGTGGCCCCAGCAATGCAAACCATACATTTAAGCCTTAGGAAAAGAATCACAGAAGAGGGCGCGAAAAGATTTTAAGGGCCAGAGGACCAGGATGCCTGCTGTGAGATAGTGTCATCTAGAAATGATAGTGATGTGGTGCCTTTAGGATCTCAACAATATCGTTGTGTAAACAAGATGTCACAATGACAGCACCAGTCTACACATCAATGAGGGTGGGGAAATTTCACAAGACCCCTTTTAGAGAAGAGCTGTAAGAAACCAATGGTAGGGGAGAGAGGGACAGTTTTCTTTGAGGAAGAGCCATCTAATAGGTTATCTAACCACAAGTGGTCAACCCTAAACCCATGTACATATGAGCAACAATGAAGAGACTCAGTAGGTCTTATACACGTGGACACACACATACACTCACACACACAAACATAGCAATAATACTCAAGGGAGGTCATGAGTGAGAGAGGAACTTGGGAGAATTGGGAGTGGAAGACTGAAAAGAGAAAATGATGTAAACAGAGTGTGTTCCTTTATGATAATCTCAAAAAAAAAAAAAAAAAGACGATTCAAGAAAAGAAATGAAATCTACAAGAAAGCCAGTTTTTGTCTTCCCTGAGCCTCCTCATCATTGATTTTAATATGAGATGAAACATGAAAATAAACAGGAAAATAAAAGTTTCCTTCACAAGGTTTTCCTTGATCCTCCTAAGTTATATTCAGGTCTGTATGCTCTAACACATAATGATCTAGTGTCTTTCCGGGGCTCATGTACCTGTACAGTTAGAAAAATCAGAAGGCTGTACATTGCTGTATGGTTAATATCAAGGTCGCTGGCTTTAGAATCAATGGAGGAGATGTAGCCCTGGGCTTGCGTTTGATGGCATTTCCAGAGAGAATAAACTGAATAAGGAAGACCTGCTCTCACAGGAAATAGAAGTTTCAACTGTTAGTCGGAGTGAAAGAGCACCTGGCACCTGCCTGCCTTCATGTTTTTCCTTTTTTGAGAGATTGCTTCAACAGACAATTGTTGAAATAGACTTCATGTTCTTCAGATTTTCAATGGTGGACTGAAAGCTCCCTAGGGAGCCGTCGTGCCTCAGTAGCCGTTTATGACTGTTTAGTACAGTGCACTTTACTAAATTTTAATCATGATCTAATTATGAGATCATGAGATCATTCAAAATGATGTTATAGCAGATCATAGTTTCTCGAAGACAGCTGTAACAAGATTTATCAATCAACATGTAAGGTGCAGCCTTAGCATCTTTCAGTGTAAAGCTGATCTACCCTGGCTGTACATGTCACTTTCACTCTGAGATTATACAATATTCTGGAGTAACCTAGCTAGCTAAATCTTACCCAGTTTCTTGTTCTGAAGCATATAATAAATAATAGAACTGTTGCTTTATTAGACCATGTAGCTGGGCTGTGGTTTTGTTAGGTAATAACTATAATGAAGATCATTGGTAGGAGAGGTGTGTGGCGCTGGTAGGTAATGGGTTTGAATAGACAGAAAAGCAGAGCCAGGCACAGTGGTAGAAGTCTCTAGGTGGTTGATAGTATTGGTGATGTTTCAAGATGATGATGACACAGTTTAAGAGACTGAATGAAGCATATGGTTTAAAAAAATATGGCAGCCTTGCTTGAAGGTTTCATCCTAAAGGAACAGAGATGCAAAAATCCTGGAAACTTTAAAGAGCAAAGACATGAAGTTTAGAAATGCCATTCAACACTGGGGATTAAAATTTTCAAAGTGAAAAAAAAAAGATTTTGATTACCTGTTAGCATGGCCATGGACAGAAGAGGCAACTTCATCCAAGGAGAAGTGATCACAGCAGCTTTCAGGTAGACGTTTGAGCTAGAGCACCGGCATCTCTCTTTGTGATAGCAAACACTCGCATCCGTGCTGACAAATAGCCCTGGTGTTGTCATAGCAGAAGACACACAGAGGCATATTTCAAAATGGGAGACACCCGTTTTGCTTACAGAGATATATCTTAACAAATAACGCAGCCTACCATGATTGCTAATACAAATAGAGTCTGTATATGTCAAGGGCTTATACTATGGAGAGGAAGATTCTGGGGGAAGGAAAGGAGGTCCCAACGGATGGAGTAGGGAGGGCAATAGGATCCAGATGACACTATGGTAGAAAGAATATTGAGGCAGAAGGATACAAGAGGGAAGCCTGTGAGAGAGGTGGGTGAGAAGAAAGACCTGTATGAAAATGCATAAGGAAACTGGTTACATTGTATCTTTAACTAAAAAGACAACTAAATTGTTCTGCCCAACAAAGTGCATGTATTGGAGTAGGCACAGATCAGTGGATGATCTCTGTACTGGTTCTTTCGCCCTCTCGGTAACTTTTTTTTACAGCAGACATCACAATCTCACTACCTTTTCCTGTTGATAAATGTGGAGGAGTGAAATGCCAGTCTGCTGAGTGGGCCGGAGACTGCTCATGTCTACAATCAAAAGCTTGGCTAACATCTTGCATTTCTTTTTGTATTTAATTAGATACTAAAGATATAGAGACGTTATTTTCTTGGAAACTCCGGCTAGTTGCATGACTAAGCCTTAATTGAAACAAGGAAGGGTAGCATGGAAGGAGCTCTTCTTTTGGCATGTTATGGAAATATCCAGGGGATTCTCTTGGTTAAACTGCCTTCGGAACTTTGTCCAGTCCGACATGTTGCTCTTCTTAAGAACGATGCTTTCTGAATCTGAAAATGGAATTGTATTTCTAGGTCCTTTTTTTTTTCTTGCTGTGACAAAAATACCCGACAGAAACAACATATGAGGAAAAGGCTTATTCTGATTTGTAGTTTGAAGCAATGCGGTTCACCATGGTGGAGAGACTGGGGGACAAGACAGATTTTTGCTATCATGGTAGCTGACCAGAGTGCACCCAGAGTCAGAAGTAAAAGGATGAATCATGCGCCTGTATTTGCCTTTCTGCTTAGTACTCATTCTGGGACCCCAGTCTTTAGAAGATACGACTCACCTTCTTGGTGGGTGTCCCCTCCTTTTTTACATCTCTCTGTAGATGCTTTCTGTATACATCCAAAGGTATGTCTCTTGGGTATTTCTAAGCCCTGTCAACTTGACAATCAAAGTAACTCACTGCCCACACATTGCATGACATACAAAATGCCTAGAAAGAATGAAAACAGCTGATGTTTAGTGAGCTAGACATTATGTACTTTTAGGGTGTGTAGACACCTTAATTGAGTGCTCAAAATAACTATGAAGGAACTGTTATCAAAATCAATTTTGTAGTTGAGCAAAATAGATGTGAAACATGAACTTTGCATTTAAAAAGTTGTCTAAGTTACATCTGTCATGCTGAGGGAGTCAGAATTCAAATGTGTCTCAAATCTTGAGTTAAGTAAGACAATGCACCCATAGTTCCTTCCAGAATTATATGTGAGACATTCCTGGGTATTGCAGTAAATTTCTGGGTTATATTGAGATATTGTAATTTCCTAAAATAGCAGCAACATCTGTTAGACACTGAATAGATTACTGCATATAAGTTGACCTAATAATACATGCAGATTGTAGGTCATGTTTGTTTTGATTTTTCTTCGAGCCAACCAACCAGCCAACTAACCAACTGACTAACAAAACAAAAACCAAACAAATGAACAAACAGTATTTGGGATCCCCTGCAATCTAGGTGCACAGTAGAACTCTATACCTCTATATCAACAGACATTTGCTTCTGATTAGCCCACATTTTACTATTTCTATCTGTTTTAACCTTTAGCATTTTTCTTTATTATTCCTATTAACTCAATTATTTTGAGTAGCTATTATCATATTTAGAAATGTTTGTTCTATAAATGAAAGTTATCTTCTTTGCATCTGCTGGCTTCCAGCTGACTGGCTTTAGCAGGAAGGTCCTCTTTTTTCATTTTACCAAAATGTTTAATATTTATACATAAAATATTCAGAACATTATTTTCCACAGTTCAAAGCATATAATTATGAAAACATGTTCCCACAAAGTGGCTGAAACAACCCAATACATTCCCCTCTTCCTTCTTCCCCTAAAGAATAATGAGTTACTGAGGTAATTAGAAACACAGTAACACCTCTGTGATTTTTTTTTCTCCTGTGCTTCTGCAGTAAGATTCCATTATTTTGAGAACGTATCACAGAATTAATTGGATGGCAGTCAAAACATTCTAAATAGGGCTTAAAATTGGCTTAGTTATCTTGGCTTCTAGGCTTTTTCTCTGATCATCTATTTATTTATTTATTTATTTATTCTTTTTTTACATATACATTTATAATTATTACACACATATACAATGAACTACCTAAAACAAGAAGAACCAGGACACAATCAGGAACTATATAAATGTTACATTCTTAGTGTTTTGATTACTTGTATTTGACAGCCTTGAAGAAAACATCTTTCCTATCCTGGTGCTTCTAAAGTTCTGAATGAGGAAGGTCCTCTTGGGGTAGTCATCTCATCATGTGTAAGGAATCTTAGAGTTCAATAGTAACTCAAGATTTTGTCTGAAGATGGAAAAGAATGTCTTGAGACCAGCTTGCTGCAGTCTGGAGTGGAAAACTATAAAGCTATTTATAGTTCCACATACAAGTTTATATTATGAAATTAACCTTAACTTACCTTGAAAAAAGAATTCTGGTATTACTAAGTCTGATAGGACTTTCCTATTTCTAGTGGTAATTCTTGTTAAAAAATTGAAGCTTTCCTCTCTGGCTGGTAGCTTTGCCAAGGAGATAATTGGGTAGCAAATGGAAAGCGAGTTAGTCTATTGACTGATCCACAGCTGGAAGGGCAATTGGAAATCTGTGGTCAAGTGGAGGAAGTAGGACACTGAGGATATGTTTTTGAAGGGTTGATCATATCCCAGACTGGTTGGCTGATATATTTCTGTATGCCTCCGTTTCCGTTTCTGTCTCTCTCTCTCCCCTAAACACACCATGGATATATCCTGCTCAGTCTCTCACTCTCTAATGTATATATGTACATACGTGATTATATAAATTGAGTCTTATTGAGAGTTAATGAACACATATCTACATAAAATGCAGGTTCTGTTTGAATATTCGTTTGTTTATATGTATATGTAACCAGAATGTCTACAGAAGAGGAGGCTATGCATTTTGTGGAGCAGAGAAAGTAGGTGATAGGGTGGATATGGGTCAGGTAGGAAGGAGGAAAGTGAGGGAGGAAATGCTGTGATTATGTTTTAGTTAGATATAAGTATATATTGTAGTGTATTACATATAAATATTTCTGCCTTATTGTTTTATATCTTACCGGCATCTGTTTACCTATCAACCATCTGTCTATCTATCATCTATCTTCTGTCTAAATCTTGTTCTGTGTGTATTAAGAGTGACTAATATAATTCATGAAAAACAATTTTGATATTTAAATATAAAATGTCCTGCAGAAGCATGTGTGTTAAAGGCATGGCATCCCCATTAGCTTCCCTGGAAAGGTCATGGATATTTCAGAGGCTGGGCTCAGAGAGAAGAGTGGACCCTAAACCCTTTCTTTAGTTTTGCTGCTTGACTTTGAGGTGGCAAGCTAATCCTGCTAGCCACAGACCCTGCTAGGACGTATCACCTTGTCAGAGTCCTCAAGGAATGGAAATAACCTCCCAAATGTTAAAAGCCTTTTCTCCTTACCCGCTGGCTATCCCAGGGATTTTGTTTATGTAATATAAAGAAAGTTTGTAGTTTTATAGTAAGACCTATGCTATCTGGATATACGTTAGTAGTTGCGTACCACGAGTTGCCTGAGCTATGTGTAAGAACAGATAAGCTTACAGTGCAAACTTTTCTTTTTACCTTTGAATGACTCAGGTATTCATTTTGCCTTCATGGGTAGTGTCTCACATGACTCCGGTTATCATGGTAATATAATTATTTATCTTTGCCTTCACACTTAAATAAAATGTACTGAGATTAGAAATATGTGAAGGTATTTATTGCTGTGGAAATCTGATTTTTTTAAAAAATGAAATTTGTAGCAGGTTTTCTGTTAGGTACACAAGAAGACAAAAAGATTATTCAAAGATGCCTATCAATAGAAGGACAAAGCTATGTCATCTTGTCAATTACTGTGATGATAAAGGATTGGTAGTTCCTGTGGGAGTACAAAAGAAGGTATTACATCAAGCCTGCAGAAAGATGTTGCTGGTATGACACTTGCTCTTTTTTAGTAAACAACGAGCCAGAAGCAGCCAGACATAAAAGAGCAGAAGGATGGAATTAGGCAGAGTAAGTAGGGGTGAGAAAAGATGTTGTCTTTCCTGAGACTGAAAATACTTTTGTTGCTTGGGGCATCAGATAAGATCTTTGAGAAAAGATGACATTTGATTGGCTGTGAATTAGCCAGGTACAATGAAGTAAAGCTGTGTCCTTCCAAAGGCAACGCTTAGTCTAGGTGACGCCGATGTACAGAATCAGAATGCGAAGGCGTCTGACTCCAGACTTGAGTTCTTGCAAGCACGCCTGGTGTAAAGTAAGGTATAGTAACGCAAGAGAGTGTGCACTACGTCGTGAGGAGAAGAGAGGTGTGCGATGTGAGCCTATGGATGCCAGTGAGGTACTGACTCTCCCTAATCTTCTGTTTTGATTGCTGGGTTGTGAGGTATTTGACCGTATACTTAGAAGTGTGGTTTCTTGAGGGTGATGGGGGGGGGCAGCAAAGTGCATTGTTGAGTCTTTTGGTGGGTGGATGTGTTTCTAGAGATTGCCTCTAAACTGCGGGAGGTCACTGCTGTAGTGTGAGCATGTGAACATGCCTTAGATAATGTTACTGCCATGAACATGACGAACAGGATGAAGGTGCTAACGAGGGTTGGTATACTCTGTGTAAGCTCCTCACTAGAATACACAATTTCTTTTTTAAAATATGTCTTATTTTTCACATATACATATATATTATTACACATATACAAAATAAACTACATACAGCAAGAAGAGAACCACAAGACAATCAGGAATTAAGTTAATGTTACATTCACAATGTTTTGGCTATTTATATTTGGCAACCTTGAAGAAAACATATTTCCTATCTTGGTGAGTCGAAAATTCTGAATGTAAATCAATATCTATCTTATGTCATCTCTATCTATTTAAAACATCTATCTAGACCTAAAAACATCTTAACTGCTAAACAGCTAAGCTTAAGTGTAAAACTAAACTATCTGGTCATCAACTCCATCAAAGATTTAAGAAGGAATAAAATTAATTACCTGAGTAAACAGGAAGTGCAGGTTAGTAGCTTCCAGAGTGAAAATAAAATGACAGAGACAGTTTGCTGCCTGAACAGTCACCCAAAACTCTCTATAATGATGTAGCATCATCTTCAGCTGATGGCCCGGTATATCTGACACCCATATTTGTTATATACACTTTGGGGCATAGGAAAATGCCACTTTAACAAGACATGCATTATTCTACTTGACGTTATGAAAGACATTTTGCTACTTGGAGGGTAAAAGAGGAAAGGGGCGGGGGAAGGGAGAGAAAAAATAGAGAGCAGGAAAGGGCAGGAAAGACAGAATAAGAAACTATTGATGCTAGGTGTTTTTAAAATGTTAAAACCATAGGCATCTATAAAACAAAGCATAATTTAATAATACCATGTTTCTCTCATGTCATAATAACTGTAAAAATCCACTGGCTTTATAAATTAGAACAGTAAATTGGGAAAAGATAGTCATAGAGAAGTCAGAGACTAAGTAACAATGTAAATTTTTTTTATGAGTTTTTCTTCAAAAACTCATAAAATGTGAAGATACATCCATGAGTGCAATAGCGGCATGCCTGTTCTGGGGTAACCTACATATTCTTGATTGGATCTGAGACCTGCAATAAAGGAGAAGGAGTAAAGCAGTATATGTTTAGTATATGTTCCCTGAAATGTAAACCAGGTAGGTCAGAAGCCTATGGTTAGGGAGATCTTGGCCGTATCAGGGAGACTATGCTATGTGTGCTTTGTTAAGTGGTCATGTTGTTAAACTGCCTTCTAAATACTCACATTTATACCCACAAACCCATACAGCTCTGAGCCGTTTAGAAGCCCCCTTTGTTAGTGGGGGATGATCAAAGCAGAGACACACAGCTTGTCACCGTTCTGAGTGTTCGGCCCCTAAATGGGTTATCTGTATGGCCAGTGTCTAGGGAAAAATGAAGAGCGGGGTGGAAAGGTAGAAAGAGCCAGAAGATGGTGAGCAGTGCTGTAAAGTACCATCTTCCAGATGTATGCCCTGGGCGTTGCAATGAAGAATGCACACCAGATTTGGCCACCTGAATAACACCTGAACACAGAGAAAAGCCATGAGGGTAGAAAGGTGATTAGACAGGAAGATGAGGGGCAGGAGATGACAAGTTATCAGGGCACGTGAATCAGACTATTGTGAACAGGCATGAAAGTGTCATAAATTTAAAAGAATTGAATAAAAACTCCTACCAAACAGTCATATGAACACATGCAGATGTATAACATCCATTCACAACTGGTCGTGGGAGACATTTATTTGCATTTCTTTAACCTTACACCTTCCTTTAAAACAGGGAGCCTTTACAAAAGAATAACACGAACAAACACATAGTTCATATTAGCCCCACTGAAATCATGTCCTGACAACGATTTGTCCTCACACGGAGTGGTTCGGAAATACAAGAACTCAGCAGCTTTGCCTGAATGGACTAGAAAATTAAACCCAATGTTGTGACGCTGGGAATGGCTTAACTGGAGACACGTGAAATCATTTGGTTATTTGAGATTACACGGGGCGGGGCGGGGCGGGGCGGGGGGGGGGCGGGGAGGCTCAAGATTGAGTGTCCATTGGCTTGTACACACTGAGGCAAGTGCATAGGAGATGCTGTATGGGCAAAGTCAGTGCTTCCAGTGAGCCGAGATGGCATCCGGCTTAGACTGTGGAGACATGGAGGGTGCGCAACGTGCTTTCAAGGTGGAAAGAAGCTAAAGGGATTATAAACTCGGTGATCTCAGGCATTCCAGTCAGCTACAAGTCACAGCAGGGACACCTCATCACTGATGATTCTTCAGGGCACGGCTCTTTGCAAGTCCGAATCTTGACAGGAGTGACATCGCTCTCATCTAGAATCTCAGCCAACTTTGATTTTTGTCGTTGTTTCTGCAGTGGCTTTAAGACACTATGGACTAGAGCTCCTTAGACTTTGATTTGGTTATGTGCAATTTGGATACAAGCCTTGATTACACAATGTCCCCTTTCCACCAAAATAAAATGTTACACTCATTTTATGTCCTTACCACAGAAACACTTAACATGAGTGCTTTGTAATTTTTGAAGTGCACGATTCTGTATTGCTGACTGCACATTCAGTGTTTGATAGTGGGTCTCAACAGCTTAGTCATCTTGATTGACACTTGTTTACATTGGCTGATTCTGACTCATGGCAACTTTCTCCAGTCTCCAGAAATACTACTAACTCTTTGGGCCTTTGAGTTTGACTTTTTAAAATTAACTTTTATTTATTATTTTACTACATGTTGGGGTATATATGTGTGTGTGTATTTGTGTGTGTAAACACACTTGAGGCCAAAGGACAACTTGTAGGAGTCCGTTCTCTATTTCCACTATGTAGGCTCCCAGGTTCTGTCTTAGGTTTGGTGTTCAGCATCTTACCCGCTGGACTGTCTTCTGGCCCTGAGTTTGACCCTTTTGAATATGTTGTCTAAATGTAATCATTTAATTGATATCTTTTTGTGGTTGGTTTCTTGGTTTTTGTGATTAGATATTTAAAATTTCAGCTATGTTGTGAAATACTGTGTTTCCTTTTTCTAAGGTCAAATAGCATTCCACCATATGCCTATCCCGCATTTCCTTTTTATGTTCACCATCAATAAACTTCTAGGTCATTTTTAAATTTTGACCGTTGTGAATCTGCTGTGCTGAGCAGAAGAATGTTAATTCTTCTCTTAGAACACATTTTCCAGTAATCATGATTAATACCCAGAAAGATTGCTGGATCACATAGTAATGTTATTTCTTAATGTTTGGAAAGTCTTCTACATGATAATTTAGATGCAGCTTCAATAGTTTGCATTCCCACCAGTTGTGTGTATATGATTGCATTTTTGTGCATCATCTTTTGCTTTCTTGCAGTTCTGAAAGATATGAGATAACGTATGTAATTTAATCTGGATTTTTATATACCTCTTGATGATCTGTATGCATTTCCCAAGAAAATGCCTATGCATATCCTTTTAGCATTTTAAATGAATAGTTATTAGAGTTTCTATTGTTTTGCCATTCAATCACTCCTTGAACACACACACACGCGCGCACACACACACACACACAGTTGTAGTAAAAAATAGAAGTTATTAAAAATAGTCAAACTCATAGACCCAAAGAGTTAGTGTTTCTGGAGACTGGAGAAAGTTGCCATGAGTCAGAATTAGCCAATGTAAACAAGTGTCAATCAAGATGACTAAGCTGTTGAGACCCACTATCAAACACTGAATGTGCAGTCAGCAATACAGCATCGTGCACTTCAAAAATTACAAAGCACTCATGTTAAGTGTTTCTGTGGTAAGAACATAAAATGAGTAACATTTTATTTTGGTGGAAAGGGTACATTGTATAATCAGTAGCTTATATCCAAATTTATGCAGCTAAATAAAAGCATATAGGGAAATGATATATTTATGTATATACACACACATATATATAATTTTATAGATTAACTATGTATTAAATATATTATTTTTAAATATTCCTACTTCTTTGTGTTGAAATTTGCCTTAATGAAGTTGCTATGGTTATTATACTGGGGATAATAGAGAATCTTTGAAAGGAAAATGCGGTTTCTGCACAGACAAGGTGAGGGAGAAATAGGGTTTGAGAATGACGTACACCGAGGTCCCAGACCTCCCTTAGTCTTCCCTGTGAAACATTTAGTCGCATTTCTTTGGTAGCCGTATAATGGCAACAAAGGGCAGTTTCTCCTATTCTCATAAACCACTATCATATCCAAGGAACTGGTATATTTCCAACTGATTTTTAGTGCTGAGATGATTTGTGAGTGAAACCGTATACTCAACAATGAAGAAATGATTCACATTTTGACCCTTGAGGGACAAAGTTGGGAAGAAGTTTGTTGAAGGGAAACCTCTGGGTATTTGGTTTTGAAATCGCTCTCTTTTCCTTATCCCTCTTTCATCTTTCCCGTTGCAGATTGCATCTGTGGCTGATCTGAGACATTCCAAGCTTTTGGGGTTTACCATATATTACTTATAGAAAATAATGAATTTCGTTACGGAATTTTCACACATGTCCATCATTTATTTCAGTAACAATCATTATGTTATCTTTTCGCCCAACTGCACCCACTGGTTCCCTTGCTAACTAGTTCTGAACAGAACTTTTCATGTCTTTTGTGTGTTTGTGTGTATTTAATAAATTTAATTAGAGTGACTTGCAAAAACATGGGTGAGTGGTTATTTCCTGAAAAGCAGCCTACGTCACTGAAGAAAGTGTTAAAATGCTCTTTGAGAAGTAGGCATTCTTTGCCTCTATCCTTTGGATGACATATTCCTGTCCACCTTTTAAGACAACCTTCGTTCGAAAGTGTCCACAGACTTCTTCTTAGTTCCCCACCTCTTGCCTCTCCTGGTTTGCTCATGCTCTTGTGATTACTGTCATTTGATTGCCCTGCTGCCTCCCCTGATAACTGTTGCTGCTGCAGCCACCATGTAGACAACAGAGCATGGACACAGTGCACCCAGTGTTGACTGCTCTGTGAGCTGTAGTCTTGCGGCTGACTTTGGGGATATGAACAGAAGAGTACGATGCACTGTCTTTTGACTCAGGCACAGCGCTCGTGCTTGGATGGGAAAACAAGCTCAGATTTCCTGAGACCCACATTTCACCTGCTTTTGCCTGGAACAGTAACTTGCAGAATGGGTAGATGGTGGGTGTAGACAAAAATTAACTTTATATTAAATCATGAGTCAACCTTGTTAATCAGACCCAACTGATATTGCTATTATAATTAAAAATATTATTACTGGGAGTTTGGAGAGGTGAATTGGGTGTCTATTGAATATTCAAGCAAAAATTTTTCATAATAATCTCTGAATTGTGCAACTAAAATATGATAAAGTACAGAAGTGAAGGGTTAATTTTAATTTTCAGTAAAGGTTAATTTGCAGTTAGGAAGCAGTTTTTATTTTAGAACTAAGCGAATAATCTTGTATTTTGCCGTCATTTCTCACTTTCCCTTTCTGGATCTCAGTGGATGGACCAATGTTCATAAGTAACTAAATAGACATGAAATAATATACAAATGGATATTAAATGTCCTGTTGGGAAAATTGACCTTGGACATGGCCTAAACCCCTTTCCTTTCTCAAACTGACATAGAGGATTTTATTTAATTGACCTTTGTAATGTGTAAAAATGGGCCTATTGCTTATAATAAAATGTATCTGCTTATAGATACATTAGAAAGTTGAATCTTGATTCAATTAAAGCTGATTGGCATCAGGCTTCTGAGGAGAAAACATTGTTGTCCTGGTTGTGCTATTTTCTTCACCTCTTATGAAGTCATTATTTCTAAGAATTTCCACTTCTTGTGAGGCGCAGTTGGCCTTCTAATGCGGTTCCCACAGATAAACATTACGTAACATGCATGCACAGTGATGGTCCGTTTATCCCCGACCCAGGCACTAGCTCAAAAGAGTGAGGCCTCCACTTGGAGAATCTCAGGTTCAGAAACAGTTCGGGATACCTTTCTTCTCGTTTCCAAGTGCACCCATTCAGAACAGGACAAAAGAGTGTGGAGGCTCATGCATGGGAAGGTCTCAAGCCTTTGTAAGTGATGCCAAACGACGCTTCCTCAAGTGTGTGCATTTCTTCAGAGCTTCGTGGACTAGCTACGTGGACTAGCTTTGCGGACTAGTTTCATGGACTAGCTTCGTGGACTTACAATGTGAAATGCAAGAGAAAGCCGTAGCCTGATCCCAGTGTCCTGTAACTGTAGAAACCTTGCCAAGAGAGGGAACTCAACTGACCTTGGAGATCTATCTATCTTTCTTTCTTTCTTTCTTTCTTTCTTTCTTTCTTTCTTTCTTTCTCCTTTTTTTAAAGGCTCTTCAAACCTCTTGAAATTAAAATAATTTCTTGAAAAGCTATCTTAGTTCACTCAGGGTTTTAATTTTTTTTTTTTTAACCACATACAAATAAAAGACTTCTGGTTTCTCCTTTAAAAACTCTCCATCTAGTAATTTAAGTCCACCATACATATGGGAGCTTCTGTCTGTAAGTACCCCCATTCAGGTTCGGCCAGGCGAGTGTGTTTGTATCTTAGCACACTTTCCTTGGCTATGTGCTTAGATATTATGAATGATTAAGATAGAAAGATCATTTGAATGTCTAACCATGTGCATATGGCGATGTTCTTTAAAACAGCTTAATGTGCATGAACTTTTAGGTGAAATGGTGATCTTAAAATGGTGACCCTCTTCGGTCTACTAAAAAAAAGAAGCCTTGTTTCAGGTCTGTATTTCACAGTTAATCAAAATTTCTGCACACTTTAATCTGAAGTATCTAGTAGTACTAAAAGCACCATGAGTTCTTTTCTTTAAAAAATTTTATTTTTGATATAGAGTCTCTGTACATGGAACTCACTACGTAGACCAGGGTGGTCTTGAACTCACAGATCCACTCTCCTCTGCCCCTGGGGTGCTAGTAAGAGTGTGTACCACTAGATTCAGTGCTCTCTCTCTCTTCTCTCTCTCTCTCTCTCTCTCTCTCTCTCTCTCTCTCTCTCTCTCTCTCATCTCTCTCTCCCCATATGAGAAAATATTTAAGTACTTCTAAAACATTATTGGCAAGCTGGTAAAGCCATTTTCTGTAATTTATATTAAAGTGGCCTTGGTTTATGGTCCTGAGGCACATCCTTGAGCTCGAACACCAACACGGTCACCCACTTCCATTCTGTCTGCTGCAACTTAAACCTTGGGTCTGAATCACATGTGGGGATATGAATTTTCCCCGGGAGTCCACAAGCATCTGATTTCTGTATATGCAGAGAGTAAAATGGATAATTAGATTCAGTTCTTATTACATCTCATTTCCTCATTTTCCACATTGCCTAGGCTTCAGAAATTGAAATGCCACACTCCTGCATCTATTTATACGTTGTTTCCATCTTCTTCAATGGCTGGGGCATGCATTTTCCCTTTAAGAGACTTTCACAACATTTTTTCCATGCCCAGGATTGCTGAATTTTTATGGTGGCAGCCTGCCCACCCTGTGCCATGGCTGCTGCTCGACCGAGCAAGACTGAGCGGCCTGGCTCACCATCAGAGAACTGTCAGTCTATTTTCCCTTTTTTCTCCTGACTTGTGAGCATATGCGGAGGGAAGAATGAATACATGACTTTCTCTCTCTCTGCTTCATTGAGTACTTAACTTCTTGTTCTTCATGTCCGGCGGGAAACCAAAGTCATGGAAACAGTACTGTGGAACCAATGACCACTTTATAGGAAATAACTTTTCTTTCTTTCTTTCTTTCTTTCTTTCTTTCTTTCTTTCTTTCTTTCTTCCTTTCTAAACCAGCTCACTTTATTCCAAACCCCATTTTCCCCTGTAAGTTTCTCTATGAACATGATTGAGCACGGTCTTTGAGACGACTTACTGGAGAATCCTTCTATCACTCCTATTTATTCTTCTAGCTCTTTGGTTGAAGTTTCTTCTTTGAAAGTCTGACCATCTATCTTGTTCACTCTTGCCCTTTTGGTTTCATATATCTAAACCCAAGGGCCATTCAGTTGTTTTGTATGCATGCTATAATTTTCCTTAATGAATTACAAAGACGTTTACTTAATGTTGTTCTATCACCCTTTGCTGCCCTGTGGTGCTGTCAACAATAGTATATACTAAACAGCCCCATGTGGAGTGAGCCCACCTTTATTAATAACAGAGATAAATTTTAAAGTTATTATTATTTGATTTTTATTGTGTGTATGACTCTTGTGCCTGCATGTATGTCTGTGCACCATGTGCCTGCCTGGTACCTGTGTAAAGCCAGAAGAAGGTGTCTGATCCTCTGAAACTGGAGTTACAAATGGTTGTGTGTACCCACTTGGATGTTGGGGATTGATCCTGGGTCCTCTGGAAGATCAGCCATGTCTCCAGTGGTGACTTTTAATAGTCACATGAACCCTAAGAGGACAATGTTATCATCTTTAATGCTCTAGTGGGAAAATGGAAGCCTCGAGGGCTTAGGAACTTTTCTGAGACACACAGCTATCCAGTTGGCCAATTGAAAGCTGAATTGAAAGGAGTTTGTAACGTCTGTGCCACGAACCTTTATATTATCCCAAGTGGAATCTTGGGCATGTCTTATGCCACACCCTTCCCTGTGCTTTCTCTTCATGCCCTTCCTTCATCTCAAATCCAGCCTAAAACCTTTCTAAGTATACTTATGCTATCCTAATTCCATATCGGTCATTTTAACTATCTCTCCTGTAATTGTAAAACATCAATTCTTGTAATTAATTCTTCACTCAATATCCAGCTAGAGTAGATTTTCCAAAATGTAGTACTAGTAACTTTTTTTTTCACTTTAATTTCCTTAGCAGTTTCTTACCACCACTGGAAAAAAAAAATCCTTGGATAGCTTATGGAACCTGAGTTCCCACATGACCTTGACTTTCTCACCTCTTTTATTTTCCTACTTTTTCGACCGGTCTCTATTTTTCAGTGATCTTGGATTTTCTTTTTTTAAGCTCTTCCTGCCCCAAGACTTCCACACCTAGTTCACTTCCAATCCCTCAGTTCGGTGGTTTAAATATTCACGGGCAAGATCATCCCCTGATGTGCAACAGGAAGGAAACAAGGCTTTCTGTTATGTTCTCTGAGTGCGTTCGAAATGGCACTTCTGCAGTCTAGAGGCTGCATTCTACTCTCAGGACTGTGCACTTCTCCCTAGCCCCGGGGGTTGTTGCCCCACGGATAGCTTCCAGTGTAGACTGCCCATGGGAACTCTATTCGATGCAAAGAGACTGACGTTTGCAGTCCTTCTTGTGATGGTCCCGTACCCTGTCGCAGGTTACAAAGAACTGGCTCCCTGCTGTATGGGGGTCACATGACAGAGGACAGCAAATTCTGAACTTCCCATTTGATTGGTGGTGGTGCCCCAAGGATTCTGTCACAAACACTTCCATCTATTTCTGCTTCTCTGCATGAGATTAGTCAAATTCCTCAATGCATTTGCTGTGTGCACTGTCCAGGAGTCTGAATGTTTTCCACCAGGTAATATATGACAGTTGACATTAAAAGGTGCCCAGTAACGTGTTCCAGGCAGAAGTTTGCCATACACAGTCATACCATTGTAGGCAGGAGACACACATGTGGCAAAGAACGCTCAGGCCATAGTTAATTACAACTGCAATCACCAATACAAGGCCCCACAGTGGATCAAGTCCTACCTAGTAAAAGTCCTTAGACTTAGAATCTTTAGACCACTGACAGGTTAATCATATCTTATGAAAATCCTGGAGGGCACAATTCTCCTATTTCTAGATCACCAATGACATAAAGTACATGTGAAACAATGACATAAATATACATGCATTGACATAATTGTTCAAGGTTTGCGAGTTCATCTGTTAGGACAGCAACATAGAATGTGTACCTTACCTTAGACAGATTTTGAAAATCTCATTTTCACTTAAAAACCAGCGCATGAATGTTTACAGCAGCTTTATTCATAATTACCAGAAACTGGAAAACAGCTCAGATATCTTTCAGTAGATGAACAGATAAACTTTGTGGCATTTACATAATAAGTGTAATGACTGTCACACAAAGCAACTTGGAATAATTTTAAATAATTATGTTGTATTAAGAATCTATTTGTAAAAAAAAAACCTTAGCTGCAGCATTCTGTGTTTATTTGATAATGTGGACTTTTTAATAGAAGGCACATTTCTGTGGCTATCGTGTGTGTGTGTATGTGTTGTGTGTGTGTGTGTTTGTGTGTGTGTGTGTGCATGTTTACATGCATGTAGAAGAAGACAACTTTCAGGTATCAGGTTTTTCTCCCACCACATGGGACCCAGGGATAAAACTCAGGTCATCCAGAGTGCTGGAATTAAAGGCTACTGTACTTGGCCTCCATCTTAACTTTTGACACAGGGTCTTTTGCTACCCTGGAGCTTACTGGTTGGGCTCCACTGATTGGTCAATGAGCTTCCATGGTGTTCTGTCTGCCTCCTCAGAGCTGGAGTTACAGGCGTGCACTACTAGGCTTTTTCACCTGACCCTGGACTTTTCATTTCTTTTTGGAAGCCTATTTTACAATTTGAAAAACTTGGTGTGTGTGTGTGTGTGTGTGTGTGTGTGTGTGTGTGTGTGTGTGTGTGTGTGTGTTTTAGATGTTTTCCTAGGTATTTTTGAGGGCAGTTCCAGAACGTGTTTGCCTTCAGACCTTACACTTTCTGTTATTACAGCTGTGTTTGTAGGTTATTCTTGAGATCTAACTTACAACCACTTCCTCAAAATATGCCCCACTCTTGACTGTGGTTTCAGGTAATTACCAGAACCCCTGAAGTCTCTAGGGGTCCTGAGATCAAGAAATGTTGCCTTAGATACTATTTTTCCAGACCTTTAACCACCTTGACCTAAGCCAGCAACAGGATGGCCGTGATCTAAGAAGTGTGGTTAAGTCTCTTCAGCTACTGGGGCCGCGCACAGGTCAGTTGCCGACAGAGCCGCTCGTTCACCATTGGAGATGCTTCCGGCAGGAAATAGGTGT
The DNA here is from genome assembly GCF_964271855.1 of Acomys minous. Taxonomy (NCBI): domain Eukaryota; kingdom Metazoa; phylum Chordata; class Mammalia; order Rodentia; family Muridae; genus Acomys; species Acomys minous. The sequence continues at coordinate 102,667,950 of NC_140493.1, forward strand.
TCCTCTGTGGAGCTACCAAGCAATTCTGGTATGTTTGACAATTAAATATGTGTCTTTATCTTGTGTCAGTTGCTGTGTCCACGGGACAAATAAATGGCGTTAATGCTGTCCTAAGTGTAATAGTTTCATGCAGGTATTAGGATTAAGAACCTGTTTAATGGGACTGCATTGCGTTTTACAATAATTTTGTGAAACGGTTAAACTACCCACCTTTTAAAAAACCAATTACACTCCAACCGTAGCCCCTCCCTTCTCTCCTCCTGGTTCCCCTTCCTCCCTCTTCCCCCAATCCCCTGCCGCAACCCTTCAGAAAAGGGGATCCCCCCCCCACCTATCCATCCCAACAGGTGAAGTCGCATCAGGACTGAAAGCATCTTCCACTACAGTGGCCTTGCAAGGAAGCCACACCAGGAGAAAGTGATTGAAAAGTGATGGCTCTGCCATTAAAGGCTAGGCTCACAACCAAGGACTACTCACATTTTACGCATGAGAAGCCTCAGGGTTCCACTGAGTCTAACTGCCCCGATGCTGATATTCCCTAACTCCATAGCTACTCACTTTCCTCTATATTGAAGGACCCAAATGAAAATACATCCCACTTAATAATCATTCTTTTCCAAGTACTTGCTTTTTCTCAAACATATTTTATACTCAGGCATGTTACAGTTCATCTGGATTTACGGGAAGTCCTGCGTACATTTTTGGAGTTTTGATCAATTTTTATGAATCGCTTCCTGTTCCCAGACACCCAGTTACAAATGTTCTAGCTTCTTTCCCCGACCCATGTCCCTGATCTAGCCCCTCTCCACCCTTTTCTATTGTCCTTTCCCTTCCCTCTATCCTTCCTCCCTGCTTCCCCCCTCCCGTCCTCTGCAGTCCATTGGGGGATGCCTTAGTACCTTTACTTAAGCTGCTTTTGAAGAGGCCTTTTTACTAGAAAGCCGGCATCGTCCTTGCACCAATGATTTTTCATGGGGACCATAATCCTTCTCCCTTACATGCTCAGTATACAGAAAACATCTAAAACTGGATGGCCAAAGCTGTGCCAGCGCATTTAACTTCAGAAAAGTACTAATAATTCCTGGTGTTTTACTGTCTGTCTTCTTCCTATATATTTTCCCTAGATTCTATAATTTGTTCCACAAGAAACTAAACTTAGAGAAAGTTTTTAAATATCCCAGTTTGTAAAAAAAAAAAAAAAACTGGGAAGGACAAAGTCTACAATTTTAACTTGTTTAATCTGAACCCACAACTTGGATTTTTAAAACTACAATAGTATTTATTTATTTATTTATTCATTTATTTATTTATTGACTGCTCAGTGTAGGTCACCCAAGGCAAAGATGAATAATATTAGATTTCAGCCATTCATGAGCTAAGCAATTGTTGACAAACAAGATATACGACTAAATTACCATAAATGCAAATGCTAGACTAATCAAGTCTAGGAGAGGAAGACATCAGAATGGACAAGGGATGAACTGGATCGTGGAGCAGGGTGGTAAGGGAGGAAGATGGGACCAAGTCCAGTCACTCTGCTAAGCATCCCTACCCAGGGGAATAGGTGTTATACATGACACCATTAGAGATGAGTGGGGCAGGTTCTCACCTATGGGAAAGCATTCCCTATTCTAAGGGAAATATGTACAATCATGCTAAGAAGTTATCAGGAGACAAGCACCTTCATGTGGAAGCCCATGGTGGCCAATGTTCATCCAGCAGGGGGAACAGACGCCTCAGCCTTGGCTAGAGCTGTGTGGCTGGCCCTCAACTTCCTTTCGGGCTGCATCTTGTGATCTATGGGAAGCAAAGCCTTTATATTTATCATATTTGATTTGATGTGGGGAGCTAGATATTTGATTGTTTTGAAATTCCTGAAGCAGGATGTATTCTGTTTCCTCAACTCTTTTCCAAGTAGCTGGTGTTATGTAAGTTATTATTATTTTTTAATCATTTAAGGGAACTTGAAAAGTCTTCTGCATATTTGTAGAAAATAAAAGTCTATTCCTAGACATCATGTTTATTTCTCAAGTGGTGGCACTATTTTTAAAAATTAAGAACTTCAAAACCATCTCAGCCACATTTTTTAGTTATTACCCAAGATGTGTTTCTCAAGTTTATGCAAAACAATGACGCAGACAAATCACTGAGCCTACATGGGGGGAAACAGCAGCTCAATTTAAAAGTATGTTAACAAATATTATGATTTGTTATTCAACAGTTGGCTTCATTTGGCATTTTGCAAAGTTTTTCTCAAATGTAAGAGAGTGGCATACTAAGATTTATTTGTGTAATAAGCAAACATCTTCGGCTGAAATATGGTGGAATATATTTAACTAAACCAAAAAGCAGGAGACAACATATCCTAAAGACTGATAATATTTTCAAAGATATTTATAAACATATGAGACACTTCACTGATTTTTCAGGATCTGGTAGAGGATTTCCATCTGTGTTTTTTAATGAGGCATATTCAGAGTAATTACTCAGATGTCTTTTTCTTTATTTCTTTTTTTTTTCCTTTTTTAATGAGTCAGCATGAATCTCACGCATAGTATTAGAGGGATGAGGTACTAAATCCAGTTTATGATGAGGTTGGTAAAGGCTGGGCTGGTTGTATGAACCTTATAACTCCTGCTTACAGGATAGAGATTTGAGAACCCTCAAAATTTAGGGTGAGTAGACATTGAAGTGCGTTTCCTGTTGAATACCCTGGTTGAAGATGTGTTTACTTTTCAGTGTAAAGGTATTTGAAGAGAGATGTGATCGTATAATTTAACAAACAGTTAATGGGATAAGTGGATTTCATTTGGCATATAGTCTTTTCCTGGGACGTCATGGAGAAGGAAGATTGCATGAATGTCAGGTGCAACTGGAGATACAGGCTTGTTACAGTCTCTGGCTCCAAATTTGGAAAAAAAAACCCTTTACTATTAACAAATGTAAGCACCAAAAGTGAGACTTGAGACGGCCCAGGGAAATATATCCCTTTCAGGTAAGTAATTCTACTGACCGGCTGTATTATCTATGGTTGTCTGTGCAGAGATCTGTCTGTAGGCATTTCCCCAGATCTTTCTCATTAGGCAGCTTGATTTTTATTTGATTCCCAGAGTTGATAGCTCTGTGAGGAAGGGAATGTGTTGAAGAGCCAACATGAATAGTTATCTGTTGGTAATCAAAGCTTCATAAATTACTCTGTTAGGCCTCTGAGAGGGATCAATCTTACGTGAGTCTGGGTTACATAAACTAACAATTGCTGTTGTTGTCTGGTCATCATCACTGATGAAGATGACCCTCAAGTTTCATTCTGACACATATGTAACTAGTAAGGCGCATTTCTGTGTAAAGGATAAATGCAGCATCTTCCTAAGCATCTCCATCCAGATCCACCTCTCCCTGCTTAGCAAAGTAACTTATGTTCATGATACAAATAATTACAAAAAGTCATTGATGAGTCAGTCAGAAGTTATTGCATGCATCACTGAGGACCACAGGAGAAAGATTAAGATATCTTTCATGACAATATTTTGGAAGCATAAAAAACTTAATGCAACATGGTTTTGACTTGTTGACTATTTATTGGACACTAAGTTTATGTACATTCATTAACTTTAACCCTCAAGTCACCGTCACTGTAAGGTAGCATTGCTATTATGCAGGTAAGAGTTCTCCAGTACAAAGAATTTCAAATGATTTACCAAGCATTATCAGTAGAGCTGTAGTTCAAGTCAAAGAGCCAAATTTTATAATACACATTTTAGTGCATCGTTATCATGCAACTATATTCAGTAAGTGCCATTACATTTTTACATGAAACCTACAAACTGTTACTGCCAGTTTAAATAAATTAATTCACTATGTAATAGTGAATGTTTGGTAGCTTTGTTAACTACCAACCAAGTATACATTACTATGTCACTTTCAACTTGGTTTGGTCCTGAGAAGGCTCAAAATGAGATTTTTTTCAGATAACTAATGAAATTTGTTTCTCCCATTAGTAGTAAAAGTTCATTTGTAAAGAAACAAGTGCACAATTCTATATGACATATAAACTAAATTCTTTGTTCTGTATTATCTTGGTACTTCTGAATTAGAGCTTGGATTATGTCAAGTCAATGAAAATTTACTTGTGAAATAAAATTACAAATCCCACCTAACATTATTGCATATTTGAGTAGTTATTGGCTTATATTTTCACAAGGGCTGTTGAGTGAAAAGTATTTCATGAAATAATCTTAACACCATAACTTTTGTTCAAAAATGAAAACTAGTAAGATGTGTATAAAATACAAATGTCCTTAAATCTAATGGGTTTCTAGCTGATGTGGTTTTATGCATTCCCTCAATTCAGTTCCACATTCAGACATGGTCAAAAGAATATCAGCGTGATGACCTGTCATCATTTTCAAGTGCTGAGCCTAGGAGCTAAAACCAGCCTATTATTTTTATTTCCTTTCAGCATAAAGCATATACTTGTTGCCATTCCAAAACTAAAAATAAATTTTAAAAAATGAAAAAATTCATTAGGAGTATGAATCTGGAAGTATACATAAAAATATCTAGCTTTTGTTCATTTGGTTTATTTTACTTACTGATTAAAATAAGGACTTAGAAAATAAACTATGTATCCATAGGGACTGTTCATGATAGTGTAAAATAAAATATTTTTGCTTGACTTGTTTTAGTCCTCTCTCTCCCATACTTCTCACCATCCTTAAAAGAAATACTACATAATAGATTAAGCAAATATTTTAATATGGTGTTTTACTCATATAAATATTTTTGTAAGGACATCATGAAGACAATATAAAATAATACACAGAAGTAGTTATATAATAAAGAAATGGTTATATAATAGAGAAAAAAAATCATACCAGGAACTTTATTCTCCTTCTTCAAGAAAACAAAACCAAAGAGAATCAGATAAAATTAAAAATTTTAAAGGAATCAATTCTAACTTTTATTTTTCATGAAGAAACAGAACATCTCAACTGACCACTAATGAACAAGGAGACTAAGAGAGAATACAAAGCATCTCACTAGGAAAAGCCCATGAATCTGTGGCGTTACTGCTGATATATACTGAATATTTAAATAAGTAACACCACTACACATCGAATGCTTCCAAAATATGAAGCAGGGCATTTTGCAATGTCAGTTGCATTAGCTATTTCCCTAAGCCAGGTCAAGGTGCTAGTATTATAGGAAAATAAAATCAGTGGCTAACATCTCAGATAAGGATAGATTCAAAAATCCTTTTAAAATATTTTATCTTTGTTTTGTTTTGTTTTTTGTTTTTCGAGACGGGTTTTTTCTGTGTAGCCTTGACTGTCCTGGAGCTCTCTTTGTAGACCAGGCTGGCCTCGAACTCACAGAGATCCACCTACCTCTACCTCTTGAGTGTTGGGGATTAAAGGTGTGCACCACCACTCCTGGCATTGTATATGCATGTGTCTTGTGTTGATATGTGCATGTGGGTAGAGGTACACACAGAGTCTCGAGAATGGAGCCAGTTCCTCTGTAGCTGGAGTTATAGGTGCTAGTGAGGTGCTCAGTACGAGTGCTGGGAATTGAACTGGGGTCTGCCATAAAAGCAGTATATGCTCTTAACTACTAAATCATCTCCACAGCCCCTGGTTTTAAAAAATTGAAGTGGCCATCTTCTGTAACTAGGCTAGGCTCCTAGCTGTGGAAGTGGGCAGCAACCCAGTCACAAAACTTTCAACCCACAACCTTTCCTGCCTGAAAAATATACTGGGGCAACGGTGGATCAGAGCCTGTGGGTGTGGCCAATCAGTGGGCGTGGCCAGCCCATGGCTGGATGGCTGGGAACTGGAAGCTGGATGGCTCAGGACCTAGGGTAAGACCAAACACAACTGACTGTATCATAGCCCTAGCCCAATTTCTAAAGCAGGTGATAGGAGCAAATGCAGAGACCTGTAGCTAAACATTAAGCAGCACCCTGGGAACCCCACAGAAGATGGAGTGAAAGGATTGTAGGAGCCAGAGAGGTGGAGGACACCAGAGAACATGGTGGACAAAATCAATTAAGCAGGACTCTTGAGGTCTCACAGAGACTGAAGCGTATCAAGATGCTAACAAGTAGATATCAAAGACTTGTTAGAAGGATTAGCCATGAGGGAATGGGATTTACCCCTGACATTTAAGGATGGAACAACATACACATATGTGTAAACATGATACAGCAAATTAACAGGATGGAGGACAAAGATTAAAAAAAAAAGAGTTTCAAAAGAGTCAGCAAAAAATTCTTCAACTTTTTCTGACAAAAATCTCTCTCAGTAATGGTCTGGGAGAGAGCTCCATCAGCAAAATATTTTCTGTTTATGCATAAGCCCAAAGACACAGTTTGCGTCTGCATCACCCATGTAAACCTGTATCTCCAGTCGAGGCAGTGTGGAGACAGGTGGATCTCTGGAGCCTGCTAGTCATACTAGTCAGTTGGGGAGATCCTGGTCAGTGAGAGACCCTGTCTCAAAACAAGGTAGATGGTGACAGAGGAATCACCCATCCTTGACATGTGGTCCCAATAAGTGGTAATTTGTGCAGTCTTAACTCTGGCTGTTTCTTGTCTCTATCTCTAAAAACTCCACAGAACATCAGAACGCAAATGCACAAATGCTTTAGATTAATAACTGATTTTAGCAGCATTGACGTATACAGAATCATCCTATGGAAACCGGTAGCATGTCTATTCAACAATGTCTATTCGGGCAAACTGCCCGAAAAGAAGCCAAGAAAAAATTCCATTTGTACAAAGCTGATACAGCAAAAGACTCAGGAATATATTTTGCTGAAGACAGGAAAGATGCCCACACTAAAAGATGAAAACTTTTGATGAAATAAATGGAAAACTTATATAAATTAATAGAAACATATGTTGTGTTCATGGATTTAAAGGATCGATATTATTGAAATATTCAGTTAAAGCAATTTATACATTAATTGCAAAGCGATCAACAGGGTCAGTGAAAGCCAAGCCAATAGTATTTTTCACAAAATAGACAAAAATGTAAGATTTACAAAATTATGCAATAGCCTTGGCAATGAAAATAATCTTGAGTGAAATGAAAACGTTGGAGGCACCATACTATGTAACTTAAAAATCAACTACAAATTTCTTATAATCAAAACTGTGTGGTACTGGCATTACTAAAAAGACACATACAAAGAGAGCACAATAGAGAGCCAGAAATAAATCCACACATTTGCAGTTACTTGACTTCTAAGAAGATTGCCAGGAACACACAGTGGGGAAAGTGTAGCCTTTTCAATAAGCAGTACTGGGAAAACTGGATATTCCTATAACGAAGAAAGACACTTTATCTTTATGTCATACCATATACGAGCATCCATCTCAAATGATGCCATATCAGTGTGAGACCCAAGTCCTAGAAGTGGCTGTAAGGCTACACAGAGGAGCAGAAGAAATTGGGCTATCGTGATCACAGGCAATGTCACAACAGTAGACACACTCAGGAAGACTGGATCTTGCATGCCTTTGCTGATTTCTTCTTTTCTTCTCTTTATTTCACCTCCTCCCCACTGCCTGTTGGATGCTGCTGATTATAGCTTGGGGGAGATATTTTCTTTTCTCTCTTGAGTTATTGGCAACTCAGTCATCTCAGGGACACCCTCAGAGGCCCACCCAGAAGTATGCTTTCCTCATGTTCTGGGCATCTCTCAGTCTAGACAAGTTAACAACCAACATCAAGTGTTATACAATAGAAAAGTGTTAAGCTCACAAGAACAGGCAATAGGATGTAGCAGGGGGTTGATGGAAGTTGAAAGACACCAGTCAAAAATGATATAAAATTTCAGTAGGGGGAATAAATTAAGAGCTCTGCTTTTTTACATGTGGTCAGATGGTTCACCATTGAGTCAAAATGTCTGACCAAAATAACTTAAAGGAGGAAAGGCTTGATTTTGGCTCATTGATTCAGAGATATCTATCCCTGCAGGGAGGGGTGTGATGCCGAACAGCTCACATCATGGCTGACAGGAAACAGCAAGACATAATGCCTGTACTTGTTCTAGAATCTTTCTCCTCCCCCATTTTATTTTATCTGGGTCCCAAGCCTGTGGGATGGCCCCTGTCATAGTTAGGCTTGTCCTTTTTTTTCCCATTTGAAATCCTTTCAGAAAATGTCATTCCCCCAAAGGTCTGCTTTATTGATACCCTAGTTATTTCTCTATCTAATCAAATTAATAATCAAGATTAGCCAAGTCTACCTCCTGTTAACTTGACTCCAAAACATGTCTCTGTAGACTACAGCGTTCTATGGACTTGCCTCCTGATATAAAGCTCATTCTGAGTCCCTGGAGCCTGAACAGTCCAAATTTTGCTCAAAAACGTCAAGTTTAGAGTCTTGTCTGAGACCCAAGGTAACTTCACTTCTCTAACCCTTCAAAAAGGAGAAAGCAAGCTGAGTATGTCCAGTATACAAAGGGACAGACAGCTTTAAAATGAAGGACATGAGGAGGCAAATGTCCGTCAAGGGTTAGAACTAAGTAAGATGGCAAGCCAGCAGGAAAATCATGACACCCTGCAGCTTCACCTCCAGTATTCTGGCATGTGGTGGCAGAATGTAAATCTGAGGGTTTGGACGGCCCCGCCTCTGAGGCCTCTGCCCTGGGCCAGCTCTACTGGCTGTGTTCTGATTTCCTCTGCAGAGGCTGCTTGCTCCCGTCATCTCTGGCTTTGGAAGACCTCCACTGCATGTTTGACGTCTAAAGCTCTGTGTATCACTTCTCTGAGGCTGCCTGCAGGAGTCTTACCCTGCAGGACACCATCTGGCTTACCCATCCTTCCTTTGAAGTTTGGCTGGGGAGATTTCATGACCCCGACTCCCCTTCACCCTGCACACGCTCAGGGCGTTTTCTCCCGTTGCCCTCACACAAAGTATTTGGCTCTTTTCAATGGGCCTAAACAACCACACTTCCCTTGGCTCCAGCTCCACATGTGCTTACTTTTCAAATGGTCTTGTTTCAACCTTTCAGCTTCTTTGATCAGAACGATCACTGTAAGTGCAATTAAAAGCAGTCAATGGAACTTTGGGTGTAGCTTTGAAGACGTGCTGCCTTGAACTTTTGTTAACCAAATTAGCATCTGTCTCATTTCCTCACTAAGTTTTAGGGTATGGACAAAACACATATAAGATCTCTTCCCAGAATGCAACATGCATGGCCTCTAGACCAGTCTTGGTTGACTTCTGGCTCTCATCTGAAATCCTATAAGCACTCTTCCTTCCTTCCTTCCTTCCTTCCTTCCTTCCTTCCTTCTTTGCTTCCTTGCTTCCTTCCTTTCCTTTCTTGCTTCTTTCCTTTCTTCTCTCCTTCCTTCCTTCCTTCCCTTTAACATCCTGATTATATCCCTCCCTCTTGTAAGTCCCACCCTCCTCCTTCCTCCTATCCGCCTCCCCCCCCTCGACCGACCGCTACTCCTCAGAAAAGGGGCGCCTCCCCACCCACCAGCCCCCCTAAGCACATCAAGTCGCGGCAGGACTGAGAGCATCCTCTTTCCCTGTGGCCTGGCGAGGAATGCCTGCCAGGGGGAAGAGATCTGAAAGTAGGCAACATAGTCCAGGTCAGAGACAGCCCCAGCTCCCCTTACTAAGGGACCCACATGAAGCCTGAGCTGTCCATCTGCTCCATCTGAGGGGGGGGGGTCTAAGTCCAGTCCATACATGGCCCTTCATTGGTGCTTCAGTTTCCAGAAGCCCTGCTGGGCCCTGATTAGTTCTGTGGAGCTTCTGTTCACTCCCTTCTGTATTCCCCTTACTCTTCTACAGGGCTCCCAATGTTCTTATGGATAGTCTTCTGAGCTCTGCTACACCTCCTGGTGAACTAATTCTCATGACATCCTGTGGTTCCTTTAGTCCATATATCCAAATGTGTAGTGTGTCTGTGTTCTATGTGTGTTGTGTGTGTGTGTGTATATATATACCCATCGCTCCCCATTGTACACATATAGACACAGAAATTAAACACACATTTTAGAAGATACTTGGTTGACAGTCACTGTAAACATACAATTTAGACAAAAATTGAACTTTTATTTTCCTATGGGTGAGACGTAAATGACCAGGGTATATTTCTTTATGACATCTAATAACTCAAAAAAATAACATTGAGAAATCTCCTCTCTATTTTGATATGTAATAGATTTCTTTTATCATGCAAGGTTCCATTGGCAAGTGATATGTTGCCATGGGTGCCTTATTATTAACTGGCATCAATGATTGTAGCACAGAAAAATTACCATTAAATGTCATTTGACCATGTCTACATATGTATATCCATTTAAAAACTTAGAATGTCAAGGTATCTTAACTTTATCAGAGTTTAGAAACTAGTTTGAAAATGCACAAGACTGTAAGGTATGCATACATATATGCACTTAGACTGAATCTTTTAATTATTGGACTATTATTATCTTGTTTTATTAACTTGCACCCATATATTATGTTATTGCATTCATTAACATTCTATGGAGCTAGTTAGTAGGTCTCAGTCTTATGAAATAATTCATTGACAATTCTATATACATTAGAAAACATATAAGCCCAACTGGTCCAGCATTTCAGACTGTCCCACACAGGACTCTAATTAAGCCTGGAATTCCTCAACATTTAGAAACTGGACCACAAATGCAATTCTTAGCTTGTTTAACCATTTCCCCAATTTTATTTGGGCCCCTACTAGGTATTATTCATCCCAGATCAGCTGGAAGAAGCCTTAAGAGAATGACGCACCACTTCCTTTAAGGGAGTTGGGTAGGTTTTGGGTTGCTTTCTTGGGCTACAGAGGGTTATTGTCAATAGGAGTTGGTTATAAGGTATTATTGATCTTATTTAGAGAGAAAACAAGGTTAGACTCAGCGATGTCTCTCTTGTCCCTTATCTTACATTCTTAGGTGTAGAGATAGGGGTTGAAAAGAAAGAAGGAGGAATAGAGAAATATATAAGGAAGATAGAACAAAAAGTAGATTAATGAATCTGCTATTCAATGTAGTGCCTCAATTGTCACTCACAGAGTTATTTTTAATTCACTGGTATAGAATTTTGTATATAGATGCAAAATAACTTTAATTCTAGATACAGTGGTATGAAATTCAAATGTAAGTATTTTTCACATACACTATATATATTATGAGGTATTGTACCCATATAACTTAATTATAATACAAGATTTACTTCCAGTACTTTGAAAGTGATGTTGCAGGCTGTTTAGAATAAATAAGTTACACAATTCAATTGTTAGTTGATCAGATCATGGTCATGTCACTTACTAGTCTACTTTTATCACAAGAATATACATCTCAGGTATGGTGGGTGATATGATCCTATAGAAAGATTAGGTAGGATAGTTAGATAAGGTCTTCAAAAACCTCAGAGACATGCAGAATATGGTGTTTAAAAATGTATTTATTATTTTTAAGATTCACTGACAATGAGACAAGTTAACTCCTGGAAGCCCCCAGCCTACCTCAAAGAGGATGACAATCATCAAAGAACCTCCTTAGGGAGTTGGCTTCAAACGTGGCAAACAAGCCACTGGGCACAATGTCTTTATTTCTACCATAGACAGAATTCTGCCTAAAAAAGGGTAAGTTTAGATGCAGGCAGAGTTGATGGCCAAACTCTGCCATGACAGGGTAAACAAGTCCTCAATAGTTCCTGTCTAACAAATATGTCTCTTAGATATATTGGGCCAGAAGGCTGAAGAAGATACTCCAACATTTTTGAGAGTTCTGGGTGCCTGTTCAGGTAGCAAACTGTCTCTGTCAACTTCTTATTTGGAAAGCTACTAACCTGAACTCCCTATATACTCATGTAATCAAGTTAATTCCTTTTCAAAAATCTGATGGTGTTGAAGACCAGGTAGATTAGTTTTACAATGAAGCTTAGTTTTTTAGGGGTTAAGATGTTTTTAGGTCTACCTAGATTTTTAAAGTTCATAATGACAAGATTTGATGGAGATTGACATACGTTCAGAGTTTTAGATGCACCAAGATAGGAAAGATGTCTTCTTCAAGGCTGTCAAATACAAATAGCCAAAAACACTAAGAATATAACATTTATATAATTCCTGATTGTGTCATGGTTCTTCGGGATATAGGTAGCTTATTGTATATATGTGTGATAATATAAATGCATATGTAAAAAATAAAAAAATGTTTAACTAATAAAAAAGAAAAAGAAAACACATAAGCGTGTGTGTGTGTGCTTCTGAAAAATTAAAAGACTTGTTTTGTAAAATTGCACACTAAACATAATAATGTTTATGGAGGGAAGATGGTTGGGGCAGACCACACAAAACCTCTGATATTTTGTAACCAGAACAGTAACAAAAATAATTGCTGGTGCTTACTGAGATAACTTGGATATTGGCAGGAAGCAGCTCAGCATGTTTGGAGCTGCATCAAAGGACACGAAAAATGCTCAGGGTGAGAAGAGTGTAAATGCTGACTCGTGGGCACTGAGATGGTACAGTGGAGGAGGAGCTAATGATGAGCCGGGCTGTGACAGTGGGGGAGGAGCTATGATGAGTGGTGCTGTGTGCACTCAGATGGTACAGTGGAGAAAATGCTACGATCAGCAGGACTGTGTGAAGGTTGGGAACAGGAGGGGAATAAAACAGCCAAAAGCAGAGAGTTTCACAAAACCTTTGCATGTACTGGTTTTGGAAGGAGGCCCCGGATGCAGATTTTAGTTTTATGCATCTAAAAATGAACTGAGAATGGTTCTACTCCTACAGATGAGCTGAGAGGCTTTGCTCTTTCTGCTGAAGTGCAGGATCCTCTAGCAAATCATGACTATAAGCAACCCCAATCCCGAGAGGGTGAGCTTACTTATCTTATAGAATCTGGTTTCATTACACATAATTCTTTTCTAAAGACATTTTTTTATGTGTATGTGTATATGGCTGCATGAACTCATGTATACCACGTGTGTGAAAGTGTCCACAGGGACTAGAAAAGGGCATCAGATTCCCAGGAGCTTCATCCACTGTATGGGTACTGCGAACTATACCAGGGTCTTCTCCAAAAGTGGTAAGCATTCTTAACCAAGATCATCTCTCCAGTTCTAGTTACACAGAATTCTCAAAACTTCTATGCACACAACAGTGGCTTAAAGTGTTTCTCAAAGTCAACTATTTGATGTTTCATGTTTCCCCTTCCTCTTCCTCCTCCTTCCTCCCTTCGCTTCCTCTTCTTCCTTCTCTTCCTCTTCTGTGACAGTTCTTCGCATCCCAGGCCTACATTCATCTCTCTGTGTGACTGAGGAACATCTTGAACTTCAGATCCAAGGTGTTGGTATTAGATGCATGGCCTACCACACTCTGTTTAAGAAGAACTCAGGACTGAGGAGCCCAGCATCTCAATAATGCCAGGCAAGCACTCTGGCAACGTAGCAGCATCCCTGCCCTTCCTGGTCTAATTTCTCACTAACCTCCAGCAAAGCTGATGTCAGGACTTGCCCAGACCCCCTTTCATGTGGCAAGGCTGATGCAGAGCAGATGTATGGCGTGCTTGCTTCTTTCATATGTGAGCTTCAAAAGCCACAGGAATTGTGTTGAATACTGGATCCATACTTGAAGAAAATGAGACCAAACAGGAATAGCTCCGTGAAGCATTTTGAATAGTTTCTGCAGCCCTTCCAAATGACTCACCCCTCCTATTCTGAGGATCAGAGAGCTCATGATATCGGCAGACACTGATCAGGAGTGATGTAGATTATAAAGAGCAAGTGCCTCAATAGAGTCAGCCTCTTGTCGGCTTAATTATTGATAAGATACATGTGCAAACAACTTCCCAAAGTATGGGCGAGCACTGGGAGTATCTAGCGGCAAGAAAGCATCTCGATTATTTATTTACCTACTTGTTTAAATCTATTCTTTGAGAATTTCATACATGTATACAAAGAAATAGGATGGTACAATTCCCATTTTCCTCCTCTAGCCCCCTACCCCGACCCTTCCTGGCACAGACCCAACCTAAGTTTATGTCATCTTCTTTACTTTTTAAACAACCCGCTAAATAGTGCCTACCCATTGTGTATGGGTGTGGACCATCCACCAAGCGTGGCCAACCTATCAAGAACCAAAGAAGAACAACTCTTTCTCCATTCACAGCTGTGAGCTGCCAATAGCTCCTTAGTTAGAGATAAGATCACAGGAGTTCACCACCCATCCCCAGTGTGTCTATGTATATGTAAAATTCATTTGTTTTCCTGAGAAATTTATTGTTTTTGAATGTATGGTTGAACTGAACGTATGGGCTATATATAGATTGCTCATATTTTCCTTATCCTGTGAAAAATTATTTCTGTTAGGGAACATCATCTTTATTATTGGAGGTAAGCTTTGAATAAAGTATAGGCCTACAATTTCTATTGAAGACAAACTTCCATTCAGACTATGCTGCAGGAGTTTGGTCACTTGATGCCTCTAGGCTTGTGGTGTCTGGACTGGAATCGAGGGGGTTGGCTTCATAATTGCTCGAGCCTATTTAAGTTGCAATATTAGTGGGTATGAAATTTCTAAGAGCCTGGAGGAAATCATTGAAAGAAAGGCCAACCAAAAGGCTTTTTTTTTCCCCAACAACTTTCTGGATAAATTGAATGAAATACTTTTCTCATATATTTATTCACTCTTTCTGTGCATCACCAGCTAGGTCTTCTTTTTATTAAAAAAAAAATCTAGGCATTTCCAATGCCTAATGGGTTACCCTTAAAAACATTAACCAGACATCTAGAAGTGAGGCCAAAAGGAGATACCCTACTCCATAAAGTTCTCCCTTAATGCCACATATGTACTGTTATATATGGGCTCAAACACTTACATCGTACACACACTCACATGTGCAAAAACACAGAATAAGTAAATTAATTTATTAAAATAAAAATATAGATGTTTGGTCTTGGGAGATGGCTTAGTGTATAAAGTGCTGGCTGTGAAGGGGTGAAGACTTGAGTTTGCCTTCTCTATGACCCAGTTAAAGACCTGAGCATGGGAGTCCAACATGTCTGGAATATCAGCACTGAGGTTTGTATAGGATGCAGCAGAAACAAGCAGACTCAGGAGACTCCACTGGCCAGCCAATCTGAATAGAAGGGTGAGTGTCAACTTCAGTGAGACACCCTGCCTCAAAAATTAGGTGAAGAGTAAAAGGAGGACATGTTGTAGTTGACCCTTGCATGCAGTACACACACACACACACACACACACACACACACACACACACACACACACACACACACACTCCAATGAGATATGGAAGCTTTAATATAAACATATAATAGATGACAATGTTTCAAATGCAGTAGTAGAGAGTGATGTAGGCATAAACAGCAGGTTGATGAGTGGCCTCCAGAAACTATAGCTATCCCCTCTAATCAAGAATGTCATTCATTCAATCAACAGCCATTGGTTGAATAAGTGTTTTGTAGCTAGCATTTTGCTAGTTTCTAGAGCACATTGCTGAGCCCAAACATAAACAAATATATGTTCTTATAGAGTGCATGATCTAATGTCTGTTAGCAAGAGGTATAAGTAATCATGAATACAGCCGTTGTGTATCTGTCTATGAAAGTATACTAGCTAGCTGGCATTTGAGGACCTATTATGGCTTCTTTAAAGGATGCTTAGTCTGCTTCTAAATTCCTTTTCCCTTCAGATGAAGCCTTCTAGAGAGAATTAGAGGGTAACCTTCAACTGACCACTGTACCAGGCCAGCTGAACTTCCCAACCCATCCTGCCCTTCCCTTTTGGGTAACCTAAAACTGAACTTTGCTCATTACAGTACTACAATTTCCACCCAGAGACATTCCTGACCACCACCTTTTAAACATGCAAACTATGAAAAATCACAACCTTGTACTGACCTTCCCAAGAGTGCAGCCCCCTCCATACAGGGGGAGAGTCTGTCCTCTGTGGAGAAGGAAAAAATGTTTCCCCACTATTAGCCCTTTACTTTGTTTTGCATGCAAAAGTAAGGCTTTGGAATTCAGCCAGAGCACTGTCTTTCCTTGTTTGGGTAATCAACCTTTCTGTGTGTTTTTTATCTATTTGTTTATCAGCCGTTGCCACCACCAAATGTACAAACATGTGCTGCATTGGGTACAGAAACATAGCTATGAGAAATCCTAGGGCAGAGCAGTAGATGCAGGCGTGGGGATTAATGTGAAGAGGATTTGACATAGCTTTGGGCTTCAGGACCAGCTAGCCTGAAGATGCTGAGATCCGGAGTTAGGCTTTAGTGGATTAAAATAAAGTAGAAGAAATAGAACTTTGTGCTGGCGGTGAAAAGTTTTCCAGACAAAGATTAAGCGGAAAAGTATCTCAACAGCCTTGGCTTAGAAGAATGACATAATCGAAAGAGCAGTGTGTTTGGACTTTTGCAGTTTTTAAAAGCTTGATGATAAAGCGGAAAGTGTATTAATATACATAAAAATATGTAAACTTAAAAAACAGAGCTTAGTCAGGTGTGGTGGCACATGCCTTTCTTTAATCCCAGCACTTGGGAGGCAGAGGCAGGTGGATTGTTGTGAGTTCTAGGCCAACTTGGTCTACAAAGTGAGTCCAGGACAGCCAAGGCTACACAGAGAAACCCTGTCTCAAAAAACAAAACAAAACAAAAACAAACAAACAAACAAACAAAAAACAACAAAACAAACAGAAACCAAATAAACAACCAAAAAAACCAAAAACCAAAAAACAGGGCTTAAGGTGACATGGGTGTTTAGGCTTCATGTTTGATTGTATTGATATTTTCACAGTGTTTTTATTTTAAATGCACAAATTGGAAGAAATAAAAGTATGGGTTTGGGTATGGCATGCTGGTCTCACTTTAGCAATTTAGACATCTAAGTGGCCATGTCCAATAGGCAGCTTTGTTGAAGGATTTATCTCGGCAGAATCAGAGAAATGCATTTAAAAACCATCTATACACGAGATGTAAGAGAACAGGTAATTTGCATAGAAGAGACCATAAGTAGAAAGTGGCGTCCAGTAGCAGTGGTGGAAATGAACCTGGAAAACGGATAGGTGAGAGCTGAGTGACACCGTGGGTGGAACAAAAGCCACAGCACTGCTGTGGCCATCAAGCTAAGAGAGCCGTTCAAAAAGCAAGGAGGGGTTAATGTCAGAACGCGGGGCGAAGCTGAGAAACACCCGTGGGGTTCTACTATATGGAGGTCACCAGAGAAGTTACCAAATGTCATGAAAAGTATACAAACAATATACTTGAGATACAGATTTCGATGATATAAGAAAAAATAATTATACATGCACTATATTGGAACATGTTTAATACTACAGTGCCTGTGAGTTAGACAAAGATATTTTTTAAAAATATATTTTATTAATTTATTCATATTATATCTCAGTTGTTATCCCATCCTTTGTATCCTCCCATTCCTCCCTCCCTCCCATTTTCCCCTTACTCCCCTCCCCTATGACTGTGACTGAGGGGGACCTCCTTCTCCTGTATATGCTCATAGGGTATCAAGTCTCTTCTTGGTAGCCTGCTATCCTTCCTCTGAGTGCCTCCAGGCCTCCCCATCCAGGGGATGTGGTCAAAAATGGGGCACCAGAGTTCGTGTGAAAGTCAGATCCCACTCTCCACTCAACTGTGAAGAGCGTCCTGTCCATTGGCAAGATTTGGGTAGGGGGTTGAAGTTTATTGCATGTATTGTCCTTGGCTGGTGCCATAGTTTGAGCAGGACCCCTGAGCCCAGATATGCCCATCTTAATGTTCTTTATATAGGTTCCTAGGACCCTCTGGATTCTTCTATTTCCCCATTCTCCCATGTTTCTCTCACCTAGAGACCCAATAGGATGTCCTCCCCTCTGACCCACGTTCCTGGTGAGTGAATACTTTCATGGGACATGCCCCTTGGGTTAGTGTCCAGATATAAGTGTGTATATACCATTTGATAGACAAAGATCTTTATGTGAATTTTCTGTACTGACTTAGTAGGTGTCAAGTGGACCTAAGATTTTTCATCTCAACAAAGTCCCAGGTACACCTAGATGATGCTCCTACACCTTTAGTCTGAAGGCCATATTTTCAGTACCAAGAGTAAGTAAAATTGAAGTCTAGATTATAATGAGGTCATATATTTATTACAGTTTAAATTCAATATAATTGTGCTTTCTCCATTTCATATATATTATATAAAATATATATACCATTTATTAAGGATAAAGCACATTTGCAGACACTAAGATGCATATGGTTATTTATTTTTATATAAATAATTAAATCCTGGCTGAATATTTAACATCTTCAGGACACATAACATCGTCAATGCGTTCCAGAGTTGACTGGCATTTTGATTTTTAAAATTGTCAATTGTGCTTCAAATAAACACGTTGTACCATACGGCAGAATTATATTGAGAGTACCTTCACATATTATTGAAATTTCTCCCCAATCCCCACCTAAATTTATATAAAGATTTTTTAAATGAAGCTCAACTCATCAACTCAAAGAGAATTTTAGAGACCGAACATTCTAATATAATTCAGTCCAGAAAAATACTATTATGATCTTTCCATACTGAGGAATGATGGTAGGAAAGTATTAAAATCTTTCCCTTTGTGTAATCAAATTATGTTTCCACAAGAGCAGAAAACCTTGCATACACAGTAAAGATATTGCAGCTCATGGCATATGCACTCTTGAATCTCAACTGAGGATTTTCATGTACTGGTCACTGGCATTGTTTTGTGTGGTGTTCATTGTATTATTTTTGTGAGTAGCTTGGCTGCTGGGAGATATGGAAAAAGTAAATAGAATTAGGGGTCAAAGTTGCGCACAGAAGGAAATAAAGAAATGATACATTTGGGAAAAAGCAGAGAGGGTCCAGAGTATTCAAAGTCCCACCAACAGAGCTGAAATGCTATGAAGTCGTGATGTCTAAAAAAATAAAACAATAAATCCTACCTATGTGCTCCACCACAAAAGGTAGATTATTGAACCTACTCCACATGCTAAGGCCTTTATTATTATTCACAAATAAGGTTATTTTTTAATTCAATGGTACTGAGTTTTGTATATTGATGCAAATCATGGTCATGTCAAAAACAAGTCTAATTTTATCACAAAAATATATATTCTAGGTCTCATAGATATGATTCTATAGATATATAAAGTAAAATACATAAATAAAGTCTTCAGAAGCCTCAGAGACCTACAGAATATAGGATTTAAAGATGTTTTTATTATTCTAAAGATTCACTGACAATGAAACAGGTTAACTCCTGGCAACACCCAGCCTACCTCAAAGAGGAGGATGAGCATCAAAGAACCTCCTTATGGAATTGGCTTCAATTGTGGCAAACAAGCCACTGGACAAAATGTCCTTGTTTCTCCCACAGACAGAATTCTGCCTGAAAATATGCAAGTTTAGATGCAGGCAGAGTCAGCAGCCAAACTCTGCCAAGACAGTGTAAGCAAGTCCTCAATAGTTCCTGCCTTGCAAATGTGTCTGTCAGATATATTGGGCCAGAAGTTCTGAAGATGATACTCCAACGTTATAGAGAGTGTTGGGTGACTGTTCAGGCAATAAACTGTCTCAGTCATTTTTTTTTTTTCATTTTGGAAGCCGCTATACTCAGGTAAATAATTTTATTCTTTCTTGAGTCCAATGGGGTCGAAGACCAGATAGTTTAGTTTTACGATTAAGCTTAGTAGGTTAGGGGGTAAGGTGTTTTTAGATCAAGACAGGTGTTTTATGAGATATGATAGATCTTGATCTTCATTGAGAAATTTAGACCTAACAAGATAGGAAAGATATTTATTTCAAGTTTGCCAAATACAAACATCCAAGTCACTGTGAATGTAACATTTATATAATTCCTGATTGTCTCGCAGTTCTTTCTGCTGTATGCAGTTTATTTTATTCATGTGTAATAATATAAATGCATACATTAAAAAATAATAAAGAAAAAAGAAAACAACTGCAGTTTCACTTTGGAATTTCTTTTAGGACTAGTTTGTTCATGTGGCAATATTACCGGTGACTAGTAGGACCCAGGCACAGTGTCAATGTCTACTGGTCAGGAGTGTGTTACGTTCTGTTGGACTCATGGCTCTGTGTTTCTGGCTTCCGTTTGGATGGTGTTTGATGTCGGCCTCTGCATTATGCCTCATTGAGCTGAAAGAGGTGTCTGGAACGAAATTATTAACTCGCCTCTGTTCTGGTCCTTTAAAGGAAGGCTTGGCTACCAGGAATTTCTTGATGTCAAACTGTTGGTTGTGTTTTATTCAATGCTAGAGCAGCTTAATTAGCTTATGGGAAAAGCTCACAAGACATTTCAATTCAATGCCTTTGAAAAAGGCTCCCTCTTTTTTTTTTTTTTTTTAAATCATGTACTCAAAGCTGCAAGAGCCTTTTATCTGATAAAGATGTGAAATGAGGATTGCCATGTAACAGCAGTCACAAAAATTATAAAGGACAGTGGCCGAAGGTCAGAGGCCTCCACGTTTCTGAAAATATAGGGCAAAAAAGTATTACTGTTATTGAGTAGACAGTATGTGAAAGATCAACAATTTTAATTTTATTGATCATGCCTACTAATTACTAAGCTTTTCTAGTCTTGAGTATCCCTCAAAAGATACAGTAATGATATAAGCAAATTGACAGTAAACTTAGGTTTTGGTGACTTTAAAGTACGTAGGAAAATCAAGTGCATGGTGCCTCAGGGAGCTGACTTGACCCCCTGGTTACACCAGTATTCCATGGGTTTCTGTGGTGTTTCTTTCTGTAGTGATTTCTAGTCTGGCTTTGAGCACACCTAATGTGTGCCCTGAGGAGCTGTCAGTAAAAGTTTACCTTTCTGGGCTGAGTCACACATCAGTGACATAAAACATAGGCATATTTTCTCTTATTTTTTTGGTAAGTGTAAATCAGATTTTCACCTAAAATCTGGACCCAGAAATGACAGGAGAAACACAGCCATTTCTTTCCACTTTTGATTAATAGAACTCTGTATTCTTTTCATTTGAAATCTCACTGGAGGGTCAGACCACACTCCAAAACATGTGGATTTCTACAAAATCTCTTAGAACTTTTTGGCCAAAGTCAGAATGATTCCTGAATCATTTTTGAGACTTTGACCATTTTCTATTTGATCTCTCCTTATCAGCAAGAAACCCTGGATGCCAACATGGATGGTGAAAGTGAAATCAGCCGCACGCAGGGCAGGTGGACTGGGATGTCAGGGTTAATTTTGAGATAGAGAAGCCATTTTTGAAAAACAGACTGTCCAAGATGCTAAATCACTCCAGCCTTAGGAGATAATATATATTTCAAAAGGTTTCTCAATTGCCTTTTGAATTACTGCACACTCTTGATAAACCGTAACTTTCTGTTTTAGAAGAAAAGAAGCAGAAGATGCCTTTGGCCACCAGGGACTTCAGATCATATAAAACATTTTGATGAGCTAAGTGTAAATGAATTTCTACAGCTATGCTCATGGTAGAATCTTTTTTTTTTCCAAATAAAAAAGAATAAAGCTGATAGAGTTTGGTTTTCCTGAATGAGTAATTAGAAATCCTGAACATGAATGGATGAATACTGTATTGTCCCTTGTCTTTCTTTGAGCCCTGATTTCTGTACTTAACCCCTGCTAGCCCAGAGCACACCAAGCAGACCAGGGTGTCCTCAGACTCACAGACTCACAGAGACCCACTACTGACCTTTGCCCTCCAAGTGCTGGGATTGAAGGTGCATGCCACCAGGACTAGCACCCGCTTGTTGTTCTTGTTGACTTTTTATCATTTGTGTTGACTTTCTTGCTCTTTTTCTGTCTGCCCTCAGAGACATAAAGTGGAGAAAGTAAATTAGTGCAAACAAGCTGACTTTAAGGGTAAGTGTCCATTTCCCCTGAACTTTATTAATTAAATTCAGCTGCTGCACAGTTAATTATTTATCTCATAAGGAAATGCTTTTACCAGTAGCAGTAATTTAATAAGTTCAGGGAGCCAGAAAGACTTGACCGATAGTTTTCCTGGCTTTTTTTTTCTGAATTGCTGGATATGAAATATTCTCTCTCTCCCTCTCTCTCTCTCTCCCTCTCTCCCTCTCTCCCTCTCCCCCTCTCCCCCCTCTCCCTCCCTCCCTCCCCCTCTCTCTACTCTTTCCTCTTCCATCCTTCCTATATCTCTTTCTCTTCTATTTTCTTACCATCCTTTTTCTTTCTTTGATATCCTAGTCACCAAAAGAGCTCTAACATTTTTTTAAATAACAATCCCCAACGAGGTATCTCACTAATATGGCCTAGCAACACTTATATTTTATACCAACTTTCTACTTTGTCCAAACAGAATAGGTTAATTTAACTATATGAAGTTCTATGACTAAGGCAAATTTTAGCTTTTTATTGAATTTAATTTTTATCAGTGTAGATACACCATTAAATGCCTGTCAGTGTATGCATACCAATGAGTTTACACACAGATACACACACACACACACACACACCCCGCGTGCACACACACACACACACACACACTATATATATATACATATATATACATATATATATATGCAATTCTTGAGTAAAGTTAGCTAGTGTTTGTATAGTCTAGTCAGTTTCCATGACCCACTATGATGATGGCCCCAATTATGCTCCCTTTCATCTTCTGTGAAGCTCAGCTTGAGTCTCTGCCTTATAGGAGCAGGAGAAGCATGTTTTCAAAGAATTCTTTAGTACCAAAAAGTCTTTAAGATGGCCGCCTATTACAGTTTGAATATGAGATGTCCATCAGACGCTCAGGTGCAGTGCTCAGCAGTGAACCTCTGCGAGGATGACTGGATCGCGAGGACTTTCACTGTAGTCGTGGATTGCTAACTTGATAGGCTCCTAATGTGATGGATCCTTGGGAGGTAATGGAGGCGTGGGAGGTAAGACCTGGTTGAAAGGATTGAACACTTGGCAACCAACCTTGAGCTATCTCTTGTACCTCATCTCTCTCTCCCTTCTCCTGTCTCTGCTGCCAGGCTGCCATGAGATGAGTAGCCCACTGTGCCATTTGCATCTTACACTATGAGACTCTGTCTCTCCTGGCGGGGGGGGGGGCCTTATTTTAAGTAAATTTTCTAAGATATGTTGTCATAGTGAAAGGAAGCTGACTCATTACCTGTCTCCTATGTCTCTGGATAGCTGTTTCTTTACCTCGCACTGAGGACCTGGGAGGCTTGAGATTCCTGTTTTATGACAGTTCTACTGTTTAATATGGACACAGGTATCTTCTTAGAAACAAGTTAATGACACATAATGACACTTACTAATAGACATTCTCTCAGCTCACTGTGCACAGCCTTGCTCTGTAAAATGAGGAAGCAGAGGATGTGGACAATCTCCTCCTCCTTTAGCCATTTTATTGGGATATTTTCTATTATATCATAATTTTCAGTCTTAATTGTCTTCTTGATTTATAGGCTTGTATTAAGACTGATCTTCTACGTTTTCTTTCTTTTTATTTTTTACAATCTTCAGTTTGGATCTGTGAGGTAAACCCAGAGGAAATTGCTTAAACGTAATATCTTAGCCTTCTAAAATACTGTTGGGTAGGTCTGAAGAACTGTGCTCCCATTGTCCATTGCTCAGTAACTTAAGATGTGCTTTGGTTAGTGACCTTGACTCAAAGAGAATGAATGTATTAGCCAAGGGTTATTTTTAAAATTTTTTTATTTTTATTTTATTTTCCTTTTTTTATTAATTTATTCTTGTTACAGCTCAATGGTTATCCCATCCCTTGTATCCTCCCATTCTTCCCTCCCTCCTATTTTCCCCTTATTCCCCTCCCCTATGACTGTTAAAAATTTTTTTTGAGATTATAGTATAATCACATTATTTCTCCTTTCCTTTCCTCCTTCCAAGCTCTCCCATACACCTCTACTTTCTGCCATTCAAATTTATGGCTTTTTCCATTCATTGTGTGTGTGTGTGTGTGTGTGTGTGTGTGTGTGTGTGTGTGTGTGTGTATGTGAGAGAGAGAGAGAGAGAGAGAGAGAGAGAGAGAGAGAGTATTTAGAAGGATAATTTGATATAAACCTGTCATGAGTCAGGAACGCACTCATGGGTGCACTGTGATGAGCAAGGAGCATACCAAGGACTGCGTATGGTGATTATGCACAAGTAAAGGAGGCCTTTAACTGTCAGAGAGGCTGACTCTTGGACAATTACGTAAGACGCTAGATAATTACCATGCATCGTGGGAGCTTGTGATTGTCTTCGAGTTATCCATTAAACAGGATACCCTATGCTTAAAGCGGAGGGGATAGTTTACTAGTTAGACCCCACATCTGGTAAGTTATAATAAATACTAGACTTCAGCCCACGATAGCTGGAAAAGTTGGGGGAAAGAAGAGCAATCCCTGAAGGAGTTGAAGGAAAACCAAAATAGAATTTCACAGGTGACTCTTACTAAAGAGTCCATACCTCTGGCTTTGACTCTGGTTTCGAGTTGGATATAAAAAGTCTAGACTTTCAGAAGCTTAAGTAGTGGCTTTTAGGTTATTTTGCAGTGTAATCCTAGTAGGTATTTCTTTTCTAGTGCTGTGAAAAGACATGGCAGTGCTTATAAATGAAAGCCCTTGATCAGTAGCTTACCTCTAGTTTTAGAGGGGAGATCCAGCACCACCATCATGGTAGGTAGCATGGACATAGGCAAGTGTGGCACGGCACCGAGGAGTAGCTGAAAACTTGTATCGCCTATTTCGTCAGTTATTTTAATAACTTGCAGTATTAAACGGAACACGTTCACTAAGAAGATTTGCAAAATATAGGCCCAGTATTCAAGGAGAGTTCCTCAGGAGTTGGTGGGATCAAGGGCATATGTAACGAATGACTCAGTGTCGTACAGTTGTGAGCCGCTATGCGGGCACCATGCCTTGACTGCTGTTTCTTTGTGAATGTGGTTTGGATGCTGTATCTTCTCCGTGAAGGTATAGTGAAGCCTTTTGCCCCAGTCCCAGCATCCTCCTCTTCACTGTTCTTTTATGCAGCGCTGTCTCAGATACTTTCCTATTAATTGGAGTCGTCATTTATCACTAACAGTATACTTTCTCTGTCACACCTTGCTTTTTACTGCTTTAGAAAGTGTGTCTTGTTATGGAATTATAACATATTTTTAGCAAAAACCATGTGAAAAGTTTTATCTTCCTTTCTTCCCATAGGAAGTCTTGCTGAAAGTAATCTCAATGCCCTCTCTAAATTCTTATTTTTTTAAATTTAATTCACCATACAGCCCAGTCATCGCCCCCTCCCCTCTCTCTTCCCAGTCCCACTCTCCCTCTTCCCCCACCCCTGTCTCCCATTCCTCAGAAAAGGGATTTTCTGTGTGTGCCCAAGGAAATTTCTGCCAAAAATGCCTTCTATGAATTATTTTATGTGTTTCAAGCTAGTTAGAAGTAACATTTATTCTTATGGCATGTGGCAGTTTTATTCTTTTCTATTAAATTTTAAAATGTTCAAATCATCGATCTAAATATGTGTTTTCAAGTTTAGAGAACTTCAGGTTGTGCCTTGAACAATTTTGGAAATATAGAGAAAATCACAGGATTATTTCTTGTCCTATATGGTTGATGCTGTTCTTCTTACACACACACACACACACACACACACACACACACACACACACACACACACACACACACACTATTAGCTCTGTCACATAACTCAGGTAACCTTAGTGAGGTTTTTATTGCTAATGGTAGAATAAGAAAACTCACATCAGCTGCATCTTCATAAATTTATTCTTTGGTTTTATTTGTTTGCGTTTGTATGTGTGCACACATGTCTATTTATGTATACCCAGGGGCCAAAAGTCAGTCCCGGGCATCACTCCCCAGGGTGATATCCACCTTGTCTTTAGAGATGGGGTGTGTCACTGGTCTGGAACCCACACTCACTCTTCCCAGGTCCACTGCTGAGTCTGTAAGCATCTGCCACCGTGCCTGGATTCTGGGGATGCAACCCAGGTCCTCAATTCCTGCACAGAAAACACATTACTTGCTGAGCTATCCTCCCAACTCTCTTCATAGGTTTACATGATCAGATCTCATTAAACTCTAGTTGCTTTTGCCTTTATTAGAGAGACTCTAATCGAAACTCCCCCTTAAGGTTTGAACGCTGTCTTGTGAGCTTTGTTCATTTACTATGCTTTTCACAGCACTGCTTTAGGGAGGGACTGTCACTTCACATTCCTATGTGACAAGGAGAGGTAGATGCACCATGAGATCAAGTAACTCCAGAGTCACTTATTTATTATGTCACCGTGTCAGGAATTTGAGGCTGAGGTGTCTGGCCTGGGGGCTCACATTCTGATCCTGTGCTGTCCTGTTTTGCCTCTGACATTGTTCTTATTCTTGTTCTCTCTCTCTCTCTCTCTCTCTCTCTCTCTCTCTCTCTCTCTCTCTCTTCTCTCTCTCATTTTCTTCTGTTTGCATTGGTGATATATATGTATATATACATGTATGTATATATATATTCTAAAAAGAATTATCTGTGGATTTCATATTCTGCTTGTCCATGCTATGAAAGTGACTTTAGTTAGAGAAAAGAATACAGAATTGAAATATCCCAGGAGAAAGCACACTGGGAGGGAACAATAAGATGAAAGGAAGGGAAGAATAAGGGTGCCATTGGCCCTTCCCCTTAGCCTGTGTGTGGACAGCCTCCCATTTGTGTGGGAAACTCCTATTTTCTGGATGAGTGGGCCCTTTCTGATAGGAATACCAGTGTCTACACTATGTACGTAGTTACCAGAATAAAAGAGAATATCACATACACAGAAGTTCTAGGTGTCCGTTTCCCTCACATAATGAATTGTCTAAGACACCTGCAGTGCAAGGAACCTTCTTGGGAGACCAGTGGGATATTGTGAGACAAACGTTTGAGACTGCAGAGCAAGACGGCCTTGCCGGGCCACACGGGAAGAGGACATGCTTAGTCCTGATGCGACTTGATGAACTGGGGTGGATGGGAAGGGGGAAGTCCCGTTTTCTGAGGAATATGGGAACAGGGAGAGGGAGAAAGGGTGGAACTGGGAGGTGAAGAGGGATGAGGCTATGATCAGGATTTAAAGTGAATAAATAAATAAACAAACAAACAAATAAATAAATAGGAACAGGGATTGGGGATTTAGCTCAGTGGTAGAGTGCTTGCATAGCAAGTGCAAGGCCCTGGGTTCAGTCCTCAACTCTGGAAAAAAAAAAAGACAAAATAAAAAAAAAGAGGAATGGAAGAGGTCAACTGATATTAATACTTTAAAACTCTCCAGTAGCCATAGCAACAGAAATTTCAGGAGAGCAATTCAGCTATCCAAGAGTTTTGAAGGATAAAATGTCTCTAAATGTCAAAAGCTATTACAGGGCTTTGCTGGAATTGGCTTTGGAGCCTCAGCCTGCGGTTATACAATGCTCATCCTTCAAGTGACCTTTCCACAAGTAGTGGCTGGCGCTTGAACCTGCGAGAAACCCAGTTCCATGGCTCCTGGGGGCTGGCAGGCTTTCCTGGAGACTCCAAAACTCTGTGGACCATGGGCGGGGTCAGGATTTTCTGGTGATGGGAAGTTTGTGCATCTAACACAGGGCAGTGCTCACTGATAACATCTGTGTGTTTCCACTGATGGATATATTCTTCCTTTGGATATGAAAATAGATGATAATTTTATTGACCTAAACGTTTACTTCATCTTATATTAAGCCACTGGGAAATTTAAGGCATGATAAAAGGTTTACAGGGTCTTCATACAATGAGTGAGACACTATGTCCACTGCCTTGTAATTTGTCCCCCTGGTTAGTTTGCCTCCGACCCTTTGTATGCTATTAACAACCATGGACCTCATTGTATACGCCACTGTGATATTTCAAAAGCTCCTGGAGGCCACTTTGACTTATTCTTTGAAGACACACACCCCCTTTCTGAAAGGTATAACTGTCTCAGACTTCTGGACTTACTGATGATGTATGACCAGAGATTTTTTTTCTAACAGACAGCAATGGACTCCTTGATGTTTGGATTTCTTCCTTAAGGTGGCTGTTGTTGAATCCAGTTGAGTTTTCCATTCCATCCCAATGCAGCTTTCATTGCCAAATAACTCTACTTTGGATTGGCAAACTTTTTTTGGACTCTCTTTTTCTTCTTTTCTCTTATGTCTTGACATCCTCAGTGTAGTCAGCCAGTAGACTTGAGCTCTGTGTGGTGCCTTTTCATATATAGCAACTGGTCATCGTCAAATGGCGACAACACTGGACTGTTTGTGCCAGGGAATCATGATGACACCGTTTGAAGAAACCCTAACATCACCAAGTAGGAGGATGGATGCTCATAAAGATCCTCTTCTGCTTTCCCTGTGGTGCTAAGAAGTGAACCAGGGATTTTTGTATTCAGGCCACATTCCTTCCCCGAGCTGCATCTTTGCCTCACGATCCTTTAAAAGAAGCAATTCATGCTTGGGGCTGCTGCCATTGTAATGTTTGCCATCAAAGTCTAAGTCTATGTTGGGATCCTTGGCACCCATATAAAAAGCTGGGCACAGGGGCATGTGCTGGCAAACCAAGCATCGAGGAGACAGAGATAAGAGCATCCTAGAGCTTGCTGGCCAGTCAGTGAGCTCCAGGGTCAGTGAGAGACCCTTTCTCAAAAAATAAAGTGGGACAGGGTTATGGAAGACACTAGATATCAACCTGTGCCCTCCACACACATGCACCCGTGCATATGTGCATGTGCAGGAACGTGCACACACACACACACACACACACACACACACACACACACACACACACAGTCATCTACAATCGCAGAACAGATTAGACACATGCTGCATTTTAAGTGGTTTGACTCAAACACACTTTTAACAGATCAGATCTGATATTTAAATGATAAAACCGGAAGCTAGTTTATTATTGATTATCAATAGAGAACTTCATAGATTTTTTTTTCCAGTGAGTATTTTAATTGGATGAAGACTAGGCATGTGAGGATATGGCCAAAATTCTCCTAAGAGAAACAAAACTCTCTGCTAGTGAAAATTAAGAGAAAATAATACACTTTCAAAGTTTTGTATTTACCAGTAAATCCAAAGCATCTCCACATAGGACTAGTATAAAAATAATGTCTCAAGCAGAGAATAATACCAGGACCAATACTTAAATGACGAGCGATTCGAATTACCTCAGGCAGTCATCCTGCTCACCTCATGGTGCCGAGGCCTTCATGTCGCCATGCGCAGAATGGGATGAGGAAAGACGTCTTCGCTGCGAGACTCTAGTACCTGGGAAGCAACAAGGGAAGAGCTTTAGACCCAGGCCACTGCTTTGAAATCCAAGCCTGCTTAACTTCCTTTTTTTTTTTTTTCACTAACTGCTTTCAGGAAACCAAGCTTATGGATGAAAATATAGGGGCCAGGCTGCAAGTTATTTGATAGACTGCTTGCTAGGTTTGTATGTATGTGTGTGTGTGTGTGTGTGTGTGTGTGTGTGAGAGAGAGAGAGAGAGAGAGAGAGAGAGAGAGAGAGAGAGAGAGAGAGAGACAGACAGACAGACAGACAGACAGACAGACAGACAGACAGACAGACAGACACATACACACCCGGCCTCCCATCCCTTGTATCCTGTTCAGGCTTTGAATTCTGGCACCCAGGAAGGAGAGGCTGAGAAGTTCAAGTTGTTCTTAGCCGTATAGTGAGTTTGAAGCTAGCCTGAGATACTTATCTATATTTGTATATTTAAAAAGTGAGACTTGGTTGGCATGATTGGGATAACCTGAAAATGGTAACTAATACTATTTTAGAGCCAGTTACCTCTCTTTCTCTCCACGGCTTAGTAATTTTGAGACCTTAGAGCTTCAGTCAAAATCCCTCGTCATTGTGGGTGATTCGGACCAAATAAATAATGCATGAGATCAGCAAACAAGAGATCGTGGAAACACTGAGGAGCAGACAGAATTGAAGACAAAATAGGTAATTTTATCAGGAGAACATGAGCTAATGTAGAGCTACATATGGTTCAGATTGAGTCACAACTCATAACAGACCAACGGTTTTCTCCCCTCAAGTTCCCTCACCTCAGATTCTCCCTCCCACCCACCCTCTCTTCCTCCTTCCCCTCCTTTTCTTGCCTTCATGAGGAAGTCTACGCCGGCAAGACATATTACTCTCTTGAATGACCTGTTTGATGCCAATATATTCTACCTTCCCCTGTCTGTTGGGTTATTTTTGATTCTACATATGTTATGTGTCTCAGAAGCCATCATCATTTTTGTTTTGGGCACCCGATGTTCCCTTTTAGTCATCCAAACCATCCCATTGTCTTGTGTTTTTCGTTCTTCGTTGCTCTCCTGTGCCTTCATTTTGAGTCATTTTCCCTTGGCTTGGGGTACAAACATTTGCATGCGTCATGCTGTGGGTACCACCCAATGCATATATCAGCTGTTGTTTAATCTCAAAATCCTATGTTTTAGGGTTTTGCATCATATAAAAATTTGTGTGTGTAGGGGTTTTTTTTTTTAATCATTTTGTAAATGTTTTTGCTGTTACTCTGTGGCTTATAGAGGTTTTATTTTTTCTTAACAGCAAATGGGTATTATTTCTCTGTAGTTCTCATTTCTTTTTAAATTGTCAAAAATCCATAAAACATTGTATTTCTTATTGTCATATATGAGTTGCATGTATGAGTATGCATGTGCCAAGGTGTGTGTATGAAGGTTAGAGGGCAACTTTGTGCTGTGAGTTCTCCCCTCTCACCTTTATGCGGGTCCCAAGAATCAGACTCAGGTTGTCAGGCTTGTGTGACAAGTACTTTTATATGCTGAGTCATCTTGCTGGCCAATTAAAAAAAAAAAAGAAGAAGAAGAAGTACTGTGGATTGAACCAAGGGGTTCTACATCCTAGGCAAGTATTCTCTCTCTGACCTAAACCTGTAGCCTTTCTTTTCACCTTCAAATTTCTTTCTGTCTCTCTCTCTGTCTCTGTCTCTGTCTCTGTCTCTGTCTCTCTCTCTCTCTCTCTCTCTCTCTCTCTCTCTCTGTGTGTCTCTGTTTCTCTCTCTGTAAGAGAGAGAGTTCTCCTTGACATTTGCTGAATTTATGGTTATAATCTTTTTCATCAATTTCAAAATAAGTTCATAGTTATTTATTTCTTCAAATTGTTCCTGAGTACATCTAAATTTTTTTTCTAGAAATTAGAATATAACATGTTAAAACTTAAATGTTTCCAGGTGTGGTGGCTCACACCTATGACTCCAACATTCAAGAAGGTAAAGACAGGCAGATCTCTGTGAGTTTGAGGCCAGCCTGGTCTGCAATAGCAAGTCCAGGACAGCCAAGGCTACACAGAGAAACACTGTCTCGAAAAACCTAAAAACCAAACAACAACAAAACAAAATTTAAATGTCTTCTATGTAAATGTTCTTTTTTTTATAAGTTTTGTTGTTTCTTTTGTACCAACAAGGACAATGCAGTAAACCTAGACCTCCTGTCCAGATCTAGCCAATGGACAGCTTATTCTCCATGGTTGTGAGGAGAATGGCAACTGCCTCTGACATGAACTTTGGAGTCCCCAATTTGATCACTTCCCTGGTGGGGAGACCTGATAGCACACAGAGGAAGGAGAAGCAGGCTATCAGGATGAGACTTGATAGGCTGTGGTCCTGTGGTCCTATGGTCAGGGAGGAGGCCTCCTCCTGTCAGAGGTCTAGGGGAGGAAAATAGGGAGAAAGAGAGAGGAAGAGTGGGAACCGAAAGATACAAGTGAGGAAATAACACTCGGGATGTAATCTGAATTAATACAAATACTATTACTAATACTGCTAATATTAATACTAATGTTAATAATGTTTTGTTGTTTCTAGGTTTCTCCCCAAAAGGGAGTCTTCAAGTTTTTGAGTTCATTAATTTTTTTTGTTATTGTTTTTAAGTTGTCTAGACAGTTTTATGGGGCTCTTTTTAAGTCAGATACTGCTTTTTAAAATTCATTTCTAGAAGGTACATATGCATATTTTACATATGTAAATATTTTACATATGCACGTTATTTCTTCAGTTCTCCATCTTCTTAGCTAGTTATTTACTTTGAACATCATTTTCTCCTTTTCGATGTAATTGTATTCAAATCTCCACAAGTTATAATTATGTTTAATACCCTTACCTACAAACTCTAGTATCTGGAAAAGCTCAGTGCTTTTTTTTTTTTTTTTTTTTTTTTTTTTGGCTCAAGTTTCTTTTGACTATTCATCTCTAAGATTTAATTTTATTCCACATTAAGAGCTTTGGATGTTGGCTATGATGTCACGTTCCTGAAAGGCATGCTTGTTCTTTGTTAGGGAGGTAATACGGTGACAGGGCTTCCTCGGGTAGTGCAGGTTGAGGTTGGCCAGGGCTGGGCTGTACCATTGATCAACATCTTGGTGTGGACATTGTTCTCTTTGATCTTTGAACATCACAATCTGGCCTGAGACGGAGCAGGGCCTCATTTTTCCCCATCTTCATAGATCTTCAACATCTAACAATCATGTTAAGGAAGAGATGAGAGATGAACTCACCAGGATAATATCTTTTATCTTAAGTACCTGGAAACTGATGAATATTTATTTCCCTTCCTCTTTGCCAATGGTGATTTCCAGATTCTGAGTGGCAGCGTAAAATGAGTCTTGTTTGTTTTTATAGTGAATACCAAATATTTTCAAATGCTTTAAATGAGCTTTATAATAGTCTACACATTAAAATCCTGACACCTATTTTGTGTTTATGGAAGGATTTCTTTTACTTCTGTGACCCATGAACAAGTGAAAACTCTGTCTCTAACATTGCTTTAACACTCAAATAATATCCTATGCTGTCATGCACTTGAGTTTCTTTGATCTTCATCTGTTGGGTTAGTCTGTGTAACTTTTCATAAACACATTCAGCCTCAATTTCTGTCTAAGCGTCATTCCATCTATGTCCAACCTGGTCTTCAGCTATTGCCCAGAGAGATAGGTTTCCTCACAGGGGAATAAATTGTTTACCAGCTCTTATTGAGGATTTGAGCTACTCTAGCCTTTGATACCTCCATTAGTTTCCAATGACTTTCTATAATAACATCCCAGCCTATTTTTTCCCATTCCTTAATATCACATCAAGTGAGAGAAATAGCCAGAAAATGTCCCATTCTGCCTGGAAGACAAAAATGTTTAATAATTGCTATTGGCTATTTCTAACTTTACTCCAGTTTTCTAGCTAATTGTTAATAAAGCACGTGTACTTTGGACTTATTTTATGTCTGTTGACTTCTGTTTTTATGTGTGAGTTACATCATTTGGAAAGCCTAATTTTTGTCTCTGCCTCCTCTAAATTCTATGTCCTTACCCCTCATGGAGTAATTTCGTATAATCAGCAGCATATAGGAATTTTCTCAGAGTCTACCCTCATGCCGAATATCTATCAATCCGTTCATTATACACGGGCACATCTGTAAAGCGTCCGTAGAGACTCAGTGACCCACATAAACACATTTTGATTTAATCTTCTCACTTGGATGGTCAAAATGCCTATGGTAACTCAAACACCACCTAACAGAACTAGTCAGAGTGGAAATCCCAAGATTATAACTGCTAGCAGCTATAAGCCACCAACTTTACAAAGTCTAGGGGAGGAAATGCCCATGTTACCATATTGCTCAAGGATATTTTTGAGAATAAATTTTGGTTTTTCAGAAAATGTACCACTGCCAATAACAAGAACCCATGTAATGGCCTCCATAATTAATAAAACATCAATAAAAGAAGAAGAGTTAGCTGACACTGGTGAGTAGATGTGGGCCAGCTAAGCCTGTGCTGATGTGATAACAAATTTAAGGTAGATAAAAGTTAAAATACTAATTTGCTTAAACGTTAGTAAGATTATACATTTTTAAAGGCATAAAGGTTTTATAGATGTTGTATTTTTAATGGAACATACCCCCTAATAAGGACATTATATCATCATGGTATGAACATGAATTTTGAAACAATGAACACCAGGTTTTTTAAAAATTTTATTTTATTAATTTATTCATATTACATCTAAATGGTTATCCCATCCCTTGTATTCTCCCATTCCTCTCTCCTTCCCATTTTCCCCTTGCTCCCCTGCCCTATGACTGGGACTGAGTGGGACTTCCTCTCCCTGTATATGGTCATAGGGTATCAAGTCTCTTCTTGGTAGCCTGCTATCCTTCCTCTGAGTGTTACTAGGTCTCCCCATCCAGGGGACATGGTCAAATATGAGGCACCAGAGTACGTGTGAAAGTCATATCCTACTCTCCACTCAACTGTGGAGAATGTCCTGTCCATTGGCTAGATCTGGGTAGGGGTTTGAAGTTTACTGCCTGTATTGTCCTTGGCTGGAGCCCAATCTGCCTATTATAATGTTCTCGTAGGTTTCTAGGACCCTCTGGATCCTTCTACTTTGCCATTCTCCCATGCTTCTCTCATCTAGAGTCCCAATAGGATGTCCTCCCCTCTGCCCCAGTTTCCTGGTAAATGAAGACTTTCATGGGACATGCCTCTTGGCCTAGTATGCAGATATAAGTGAGTATATACCATTTGACCTTTTCTACTTCTGGGTTAACTCACTCATTATGATCATTTCTAGCTCAATCTATTTGTCCACAAATTTGGGGAATTCCTTGTTTTTAATAGCTGAGTAGTATTCCATAGAGTAAATGTACCACAGTTTCTTTATCCATTCTTCTATTGAGGGACACTTAGGCTGTTTCCATGATCTGGCTGTTATGAATAAGGCTGTTATGAACATGGTTGAGCAAATGTTCTTGTTGTGTGCTGGAGCATCTTCTGGGTATATTCCAAGGAGTGGAATAGCTGGGTCTTGAGGAAGCCCTATTCCCAGTTTTCTGAGATAGCACCAGATAGAGAACACCAGGTTTAAGTGGCAGTACCATAAGAGATAGCTCTGACTTTGAGCCAAGTCTCTATGAAGTCATGTCCTCATCTATAAAATGGAGATACATGGATGCTCTGTGTATATGTGTATACATGTTTGTATATGTACAGATGTGCATATACATACATATACATATTACAGGCTTTTTAGTTTTAGTTTTATTTACTTTTTATACACTACGTATTTTCTGTCCTTTTTCTCGTTCCTTTATTCCCTCCTCTCCCTTCTCCCTCTCTGTTTCTCTCTCTGTGTTGATTAGCACATATAAATATTACATCACATTTATAACTATTATTATTTAGAACTATTCTTGAAAGGAAGGAAATATAGTGGCATTCTCTTTTCTGTATATTAACATTATTAACAATATTTACTCGAGGGTATATAAAGCCCAAGATATGTTTTGAGATCTGAGGCATGTCACCAACTTGTCCTATATTGTAGCTTGCATGAAAGTGTGGGAGAAGGAATTCTGCTGGGACATGACCTGTTGTGACCTGTTGTTAGAGCGCCGAGCTATATCGTAGAGGCAGCAGCTTATTCGCCTGTTCCCTGGCAAACTGCCTGCAGGTCCCAGAGCTCTGTTTGTGTCGTGCATACAATGCATCTGACATGATGGGATAATCTCTTCACTATATGAGCGACTGACACCGTGGTTCTACTTAAGGGAAAGATTATTTCAAGGGAACAAAAGTGACAAAACGTGAAGGTTTTACTTAATGCCTTGCTAAGAGCTCTTAAGAAAATAATTCCATAACAAACAAAGATTAGTGTTTACATTTATAATTTTATTTTTGTGCTTCATTCTCTTGACTTCTTCAACAAAACATTAAAAGTTTTCCCTGGCGTATAATCCGTAAGAAAGAACCCTCTTTCCAGTACATGTTATTTGTCGATTGGCAGACTTAGGTGAGATTAGATGTCAGTACTGATGGTGTATTTAGTGGAACACACACCCTGTAAGCTGGAAAGGTTAAGAAACCTAGCTTCCTAGTTTGCTGGTTGTCTGGCTTCTTAGGTTGTCTCATTATCTGGTTCTAATTCTAAAATGGAAAGGTCTAATTGGGCTGCCCACAGGCACAAGGCTGTGGGGCTGTCCATGGAAGCATAGGTGTCCCCAAAGAAAATGACTCCCCCTCCTCAGCATCCATCTACGAGGGAAGGGCTCGGGGAGCCCCTCCCCTACTTTTGTTCAAGTTCTGGCTGGTTTTTGGTATCGTACAGGTCCTAATAGCGTAACCACAGCCCCTGTGAATTGATGTGGACTTCTGTCCCAACATGTCTGGAAGTCAGCGTTTCATAGCTTTCCTAGGCACCCACCAGTTTCTACATTCTTTCAGCCCTCTCTTCCAAGATGTTTCCTGAGCCTTGTCTGGGAAGAGAGCTTTAATTTGTATGATTCATTGACAGCTGAGCACTCACAGTTACATACACTTGGCAGTTTGAATAGATACAAGTCTCCGAATTAACTGTTAGTTTTACCTACTCAAAAAGAAGCTTCTTTGTCCAAGTTGAATGCAGCACAAATCTATGGGTAAGAACATAAATATTTTCAAAGCCGTTTGACACCAGAACTATATAAGAACAACAGAAGGTTCCCCCTAGGGCCCATGATATTCCTAGTCAGGAGCTGTTGAGCATATTTACAGCACTACACATAAAATCTCTCCCGTGGGGCAAGGCTCAAATACAACCACAAAGCAGTTGTTTGACCCCATGACCGTCAAGCCAGTACTGCAGCAATGGGCACACCTTGCCAGGCAGGTTAGTATTGTAGCATGCAGGGTAGAGTACTTATGACAAACATATAAAAAAGGAAAGAAAAAAAAGACACCTTTTTTTAAAATCTCATATTTTTGAATCTAGAACAATGGATAGTTGACCCATCAATAATGTGTCATGATATGAAATGTATAGTAAGGGAATTTCAGCAGAGAGAAGGTGCCTGAGGAACAGGGACACGTTAATTTTGTTAATTGCTTAATGCAGAAGGAGACAAGTGGGAGCAAATGTTTACTATATGCATCATGCAAAAAAAAAAAAAAAGAAAAAAGAAAAAGAAAAAAAAGAAAAAAAAAAGAAAAGAAAAGAAAAGAGCATGGCCTACAGAGGGAACTGCAAAGGTGGGTCTGAAGGTATGGGAATCTGAAGAAGCATCCCCTAAAGAGACATATTATAGATTCGGGATGAGCAAAACAAAACTAAGCAATGAGAAAGGCTATGGTTTGAGAACTGATCCGAGATATACACAAGTGACTTTAGTAAGCTGTCGGATATTCCATAATCTTACAGCATGCAGGAAGCCATCCGTCGCCTGCCAGTCGCTGACTTATAAACAGAAAACCTGGAAGTCAGAAGCATGGATGCCAAGCTTCAGACAGCACATGGTCTGCTGAGCATCAGTATGAACTATGGATAGTCTATGGCTTCACCATGCATGCAAGAGCCCTGCAAAGAGTGGCTTGGTCTGCTCGACCTTAGCCTTTAAATACACTTTAACTCCCATATAAATTTCCCCTTTATTATTTCTGATGATTTTCTATAGTTGATCATGCAAAGGTTGCCCTCCTATTTCAATATGACTGACTCATTTCCTGGGGAAACCTGCGTATTAAGTAGTTAAGTAGTATGCTGGGAAAGGAGCTAGTGGAAGGTGGTGTGCTTTGCTTGCTCTTTGGTTGTCAAGTTGGAAAGTGTCCCTTCATGGAATGGGTAGAAACAGATTCCAGAATTAGCATCCTGGTAGTGGAAGTGAAAGTTGATTGTGCCCTTAAAAGGAAGCATTTTGTACACCTAAGAAAGTAGAGCAGTGTCTGCTGCAGCACTGCCTCTAAAATTAACATCACAAAGGTGACAGGTTCTGCATCACAAACCCAGTTAGGGAAGCTCCAGAGCTGCCACTGTATCAGGATCATTACCCAGAGACCTCCTGTCATCACCTTTAGCATCCTTGTGCAGTATGTGACAGCTTGCATGTGTGTGAGCGCAGGGAGTCTTGGGGTAGTGGTTAAGACAGCTTCCTGTAGCAATCAGAAGGCTTGACTCACCGAGTCCGGAACTCCACTGACTAATGCTCAGCCACTGAACCCAGCTAGGGAGCCTGGGACTCTAGCTCCTTGTCTGGAATTGCCATTTCCTAGGGCACAATGCGAGGCAAAAAAGCCTCATTGTATCACCAGGAATGACATAGTAATTTAAGCCTGGGAATGTGATTTATCAACCTCCCCACTTCCTAAATGAGTTCAATTATAACAATTGCTGAAGGATGCTTTCCCCGCCTCCCTTCTCTTGCTTGGTGGAGGGGTGTTCTATGATAGCAGTGGTACTGGGAAGGAAGGAAGGAAGGTCTTAACTAGAGCAGTGACTTATGACCACAGGCCACATCAGAGTGCTGCCCTAAAGGGAACTAAGGAACGTGAACTTTCTGGCAAACGGGCTTCAAATTTTCTACATTTTTTTTCAGGCAAGTCCAAGCCTGTCCAGCTTTGAGACATTCTCTCTCTTAATTCCTACAATGTAGTATTTGTGACCAAAAAAAAAAAAAAAAAACCAAAAAAAAAAAACCAGAAACTGACCTACACTGGATTGAAATCCAGCACACTTTTGCTGCAGGAAAGGGCAGACAGGCGGGCTTGGAGGTTCACTAACCACCACGAACAGATTTCCAAAAGTTTTAGGTTCGAAAAACCAGAACCATACTGGGTCAGCTCTTTTATTTTCCCTTTAATTCTTCTTTTCTATTAAACCTTTGTGTATTTTCAGGGAAACACAATCCATATGTGCCTGCTCTCTTTACACTTAACTCATCAAACAGGATTTGTTGAAGTTATTTGATGTGCTGGGCGCCTTTTGAACCATATCCTTGCGCCTTTCAAAGCCTTTTTATCCTCTAAAAATAGGAAGTTGCATTTTATGAGAATAGGTGAGCTTGAGCCCCCAAAGGTCTGATTTGGTTTTAAATCCTGAGCAGTTGGAGTTAGAAGCAAACTTTATTCTATTCTTCCTGAGAAACTTCAGCTACTCGTTTTCTAATCTATGAAATCAGCTACACCTTAATTGGCATGTATGAGAGAGGAAAATGGTTTAGTCTTTCTTAATAATAAGAGAACATATCATCTTTAATGAATATTGGTAAGCATTTCTGATCAAGAGCTATTTTGGCCAAATAACTTTAAAACAGTAAAGCACAACCAAACGAATTTCTGAAAAAAAATCATCAAATATAATCATATTGCTGAATTACAGTGTTAGTTTTATTGGGCCAGTGTGTTCTAGTTCTCTCTCTGTTGCTGTGATAAAGCACTAATGAAAGGCAACCGTGAGGAGGGAAGAGCCCACGTAACTTATACTCCACTGACTTATACACTTATCACTGAGCAGAGAGAGGGAGGAGAAGAACTCAGGCAGGGGTTTAAAGCAGATTCCGTGGAGGAATACCGCTTGCTGGCTTGCTTAAAGCTTCATGTCTATCTAGCTTGTTACGCAGCCCAGGACCATCCACCTAGTGAATGGTACCGCCCACAGTGGGCGGGGTTCACCAAAGTTAGTCTGTTAGAGACACGCCTACAGGCCAACCTGATGAAGAATGCCGTGATTCTAAATTGTGTCAAGTTGACCGTTAAATGGCAACTGGGACAGGATCTAAAGTGGTTCTTGCGCATACTATCTCCCACCAGGAGATTTTTAGAGAACTCTCCAGGGACAAAGCCGTTTTCGTGTCTTAGAAAAAGTTCATGCTGTCTTAGAGAGTGCTGCTTTGGTAGCAAAAAGTTAAGATGAGAGTAATTAGTCAAGTGCACAGTCTAAAGAGTTATCTCTTCTCTGATTCCAACAAGACGTTGCACCTTGGATGTGACACAACAGAACAGGTTTAATTCTGAGTCTTTGTGATGGTTCCTCTTTCTGCCTGGATTCGTCTTGGATAAAATCACAATGAACCAGGCTACCCAGTCTTCCCACACAGAAGGGCTCCCATTATCCCGGCAAACACAGCGTCGGCTTCTCATTCGGCTTTATTAACAACTACTCTGTTTCTCTGTTTCATGACCCTTCCCCCTCCATTCTGCTGTGATATATTGTGCGGATTGGTTTTCATAAGGTGAAGCCCCTTGCATCCTCAGGATAAATCTCAGTTGCAATCCTTTTCGATACGTTGTGAAGTGACTCGCCAGTAGTTGGCTATTTCTGCAAGTATATGCACACTGAAGTTTCATCTGCAATGTTCAAACTCCCTCCCTGCCAGCACTTCTCCTTTCCATCTCTTCTGGATTTTCCCTAAGCGACACAACCTTGTGTCATCTTGCTATTCATAAATATCCCACTGAGTCAAATAAGTATTGCCTCTGTGCTAATAGATGTGTGTCCATCCACTGCAACATGCCAACTTACCAAGAGCCACATGCCAGAAGAAAACGGACTCCCCTTGCCCTGACGTTATTAACTACTGATGGCTGTAAGTTATGGGTGGGACTTAGGAGCCCTTTCTCCATTTGTGTTGAAATGTTGGTTAGTTGGTCTTGTGCAGGCAACAGCAGGTGCAGTGATTTCGTGAGGGCAGTGGAGGAGGGCGATAGACCTCTCAGGACCAGAAGACACAGTTTGAGTCTAGTCTTCCTGGAACCACCCTGAGGGTATGTGATATAGCTGTCTAACATTTGACTGAGCTTATTACCGAAAAGCTTTTACCCAGAAGGGAACAATACACATAACGTCTAAGAGGAGGGTTACCCTCCCTAGGCACAGTGCTCCTCCTAGAAACCATAGGTTGGCACATAAAAGAAACTCTTGAAAAATAAAGATATCAAACACACGGAACAATAGCTTATTTAATAATAGATTGGAATATTTAATTCTTAAGATGGCAGAACCTAAAACCTAACTATAAATGAAGTACAGGTTTCAAGAAAATAACCACTGCTTTTTTTTTTCCCTTTAGAAGCATATATTAATCCTGCAACTTCAGTGGAAATACTCGGAACCTAAGACAGCCAAAGATCTTGAAAAAGGGAGAATTGAGCTGTAGAAACAAAGCCTCCTAATTTCAAAACCTACTTCACTCCATAATCTAGAAGTGTGCCTGTTATCAGAGTGAAGATCTGGATCATTGAAATATAATTTATAGCTCCCAAATAATTCCTTTCATTTAGGGTGTAATGTTGATGTTGGTGGTGGTTTGAATGGGAAAGCCTGAATGGGAAAGCCTCCCCTAGGCTTACATACTTGACTGCTTGGCTCCCTGCTTGTGGACTCTTAGGAAGGATTAGGAGATGTGGCCTTGCTGGAGGAGGTGTGTCACTGAGGCAAAAGTCCATTTCCGG
The DNA here is from genome assembly GCF_964271855.1 of Acomys minous. Lineage (NCBI taxonomy): Eukaryota > Metazoa > Chordata > Mammalia > Rodentia > Muridae > Acomys > Acomys minous. The sequence continues at coordinate 102,709,227 of NC_140493.1, forward strand.
CCCAGTCTCGCCTTTTCTCTCTGTCTCCTGCTTGCATATCAGGGAATAAACTCTCAGCTACTGCTCCAGTGCCATTCCTATCTGCCTGCCTGCCTACCACTAGGCTTCCATTTATGATGATCATACATTAACCCTCTGAAACAGTAAACAAACTCCCAATTTAATGTGTTCTTCTCTAAGCACGTGGGTCGTGGTGCTTCTTCATTGCAATAGAACAGTAACTAAGAAGATGTCCGACAAGCCTACCCAAGATAGTTTGATGAAAGGAAAGAATAGCATTTTCAAAACTTGTACTTAAGACAATGGGATATTCACAGAAGGGAAGACATCATGCTGAACTCTTACGTATGACATGTTTAAATTTAACTCTTAAGTGGCTAAAAGAGCTAATTATGAAAAGTAAAATAAGCTTTTAGAAAAATAAGCAAAAATATTTTGATCTTTGACTAGGCCATTGTGTTTCTCTTCTCTTTATGTGTGTGGGTGTTTTGCCTATGTCTGTGCACCATGTGCCTTTGGAGACAAGAAGAGGGCATCAGATCCCCTGGTAGTGGACTTACGGATGGGTGGTTGTGAGCTGCCATGTGGGTGCTGGGAATCAAAGCTGGGTCCTCTAAAAGAGCAGCCAGTGCTCTTAACTGCTGAGCTAGTGTTTCCACTTCTGTTTCTTATACGTGACAGCAAAAGTCTGGACAGCCACACCAGATAAGTTTGACTTCATAAAAATCAAAGACTTTATGCTTTAAACAATAACCTGAAAGCCATGAAAAAGTAATCCATATAACAAGAGAAAGTGCTTACAGATCACAAGTATGAAACAAGACAGACATGTGGCTGGATGGCTGCATTCCAAACACTTTGTGGGGCTGAGGTGGGAGAACGCTTTGAGTTCAGGAGTCCTAGCAAGCCTTTGGCAGCATAGTACAATTCCTATGTCAAAATAATATATTTCATAGGGCATGTGGGCAAAAAATATGTAAGATATATAAGAAAAAATTAGTGCTATTTGCTTATTTTTTAAAGGCTTATTTTATTTGTTTTATTGAAAATAGATTATTTTCTTATAGAATATATCATGATTATAGTTCTTTTCCCTCTACTCCTCTGTTTCTTTCTATTCCTCTCCCCTCTGGACCCACTCCCTTTCTGTTTCTCATTTGAAAAGAATAGGCTTCTATGAGATAACAACCAAGCATGACAAAATAAACTGTAAGATGACAGGAAAACTATCATATTGAAGTTGGACATGACAATCCAACAGAAGGAAAAGAGTCCCAAGAACAGGTGCAAGGGCCAGAGACCCAGTAGTCCCTACAGTTAGTAGTGCGATAAAAATACCAAGCTATTAATTATAGTATATGTGCAGAGAACCTGGTGCTGACTCATATAGGTTCTGTGTTTGCTGCTTTAGTCTCTGTGAGCTTTCTTAGTTGATTCAGAAGGCCTTGTTCTCGTGTCCTCTGTCCCCTCTGTCCCCTCTGGCTCTTATAGTCTTTCTGCATCCCTTTCATGGGATTCCCTGAGGTCTGAAAAGAGGAATTTGTTTGGAACTTGTCCTGATGGCACAAGCCTTTAATCTCAGCACTTGTCGGGGCAGAGGCAGGTGGATCTCTACAAGGTTGAGGCTAGCCTCGTCTACCAAGAAAGTTTATAAGTTAAGAGTAAAAGGCTCCCCACCCCTGAGCCTCACAGTGCATCACAGAAGAGGGAGTAGAAGAATTATAAAGCCCAGAGTCAGGGAGGACCAGATTGAAACAGAGTCATCTGTGCATGATAAGAGGTAGTGCACTGATGAACTCACAGTAGACGTGCTGTCCTGCACAAGACCTGCATAAGAGCCAGACAGTCAACATTTCAACATGGAGGGAGAGGGCCTTATGACCTGACACAGCTACCTGTGGCGCTACTAATATTTGATGGATGGCTAGGGTGAGAGAGAGAGAGAGCAGGTTTTATTTAGGGGCATGGCCCTGGTAGGTTGACAATATTCTTACCCATGCCCATGAGCGTACAGTTGGCACTATCTGAACCCAGTAGGACAGCAGCTCTCAGCCCTCCTAATGCTGTGGACCTTTTAATGCATTTCGTCATGTTGTGGTGATCAGCGAGTCATTTGATCCAGAAAAAGGCTGTGACCCACAGGTTGAGAACCACAGTAGTAGGCCATTAAAAAGAAATGGAGTGGGTAGTCAGGATGACAGGAAGTAGGGAGGGGATGATGTGTGTATTTGAGAAAGGTTAGGGGAAGAAGTAAGGTATGGAGGAAGTGAACATGTTCAAAATACATTGTAGAGTGTGCATAGAGTCTCAAAAAACTCAAAACTATATTACAAACAGAATAAGTTTATAAATTCTAAGTAAGGAATAAAAAATTGGACTAGATGGCTCCACAAGATATTTGAATGATCAATAAAGTAATGGAAAACAGATCAACACTATTTTCATTTAAAAATCTTAATTTACATTAAAACCATAATGAAATGCCACCAGGATAATTATAAACTAAAAGTATTGTTGATGGAGAATGAATGAATTACAATACTTATCTAATGCTGGTGGGAATGTAAAATGGTGCAGCTGCTATGGAAAACACTTTAGTGTGTTTTCAAAAGTGAAACATTGGTCATTATACCACATAACAATGTCACTCCATGGTATAACCTCCAACTGAATGAATGTGTATACTTAAAATATGTACACAAATACTTATGCCACCACGATTCATAATATCTTTAATAGGGAAACAACCAACATAAATGCTTGTCAATGAATAAATGGAGAAACAAATACGATACACTCATACAATAGAATATTATTTAGTGTTAAAATGATGAAATATTGATACATGTTTCAATGTGAAGGAACTTTGAAGCTATCATTCTAAATAAAAAATAGGTACAAATGTTTAAAGTATTTAATGATTTCAATGGTAGAAAATGTCCAACAAGATAACCTTTGAGGCAGAAAATACATTCATATTTGATAATAGAAAGGGGTGGAAAGAGAGAGAACTACCACACATGGTTACAGTATTTGTCCTTTTTTGAGATTTATGGACATGGTCTCAAAGTAGACCCTGGTGATGTTGTGGTATTTCATGAATACTCTTTAAAAACCACACCAGACTGTGTTATTTTTTTCTGGGTAAATTATATGTAGATGAATGATATATCCAAAATGAAGACTTTTTCCAATTTACTTAACAGCTTAGAAAGGAGGTTTTCACCCCATATTTTTTTTTTTTTGGTTAATGCTGTCATTATTCCCAGTTCCATAAGTAACTTTGGCCTTAGCACCACCAGGCATGATTATTTTGTGGGAGAAATGTTGAATAGAAAAAGGAAAGTTATCGTGTGCCTTTCTTCTGTTGAAATGCAGTTCTGCACACTGTCTTCTTTCAGGCTCTCTCGAGTGCTGAAAAATGGCAGGGAGTCGACTACAGTCATCCCAGTGGATTGATGTTAGGGAGAAGTGTCCTTTTAAGACTGACCCTTCCTAGTGCCTTGGCCAGTCGGGTAGATGCCTCAGGAAGGAAATGTGCACCTAGGTCTTTTTGTATTGCTGTTCTTTTACCAGCAATATTTACTTTTGTAACCAGAAATACATGAGCTGTCATAGTAGTACAGGGTTATGAATGATTTATACTGGGAAGAGAAAGTTTTTGTATCTGCTTACTGTTAGGCTGCAAGGCTTCCAGCCAGTAAAAAACAGAGTTTGGAGTCTGAAATAAATCTCATCAGCACCATAGCAGAGACAAATCAGAGATAAACATTCTGGTATTCCTCATGGAGCATATAATGTATAAAAACCCTCATTTTTTTGAGATTGTAATATAATTACTTCATTTTTCCTCTGCCTAAACCCTTCTATATACCCCCTCCTTGGTTTCTTTCAAATTCATGGCCTCTTTTTGAATTTAATTGTTATTACATGACTATATTATATACATATGTATTTCTAAACGTAGTCTGGATGAGCTGTCCACTGTAGGTGGCACCATTTCCTAGGCAAGGGATTCTGGGCTGCATGAGAGAGAAGGACGTGAGCTAAGCACTAGCAAGCAGGCGTCAGTCCATCGTGTTCCGCTCTTAGACTGTTGATGCGCTCTGCTGAGCTGCCTTAAGCTCCTGCTGCCTTGGCTTTTCCTCAGTGAAGGACTATAACATCGGATTGTGAGACAGTTGAACGCGTTCTCCCTCAACTTGCTTTCAATTATTTTATCACAGCAGCTGAAAGCTAAACTAAGACAGAATGCCTACAGTGTGAACGGCAAACTTGCATTATCCCCTGTAGTTTCTTTTCTGTTAAGTTTTTATAGCACGAAGCTGCATCATATAGCCCCGAAACCCTAGCGGATGATGATGTAATATTTGCGGTACTACCAGAATACTACAGTTAGCTTCTGTCTGCTGATGGCATGTTGGGATGAGAATCTATAATAATGAGAGGAAAGAAATAATGAAGGCTTCCATTTTTCATTTCCCGGAGGATCTCATTTATAATGCTCATTTTTTGCCTACACCCAGCACCCAAATTCCATAAAATAACGTCCTATTTCTTAGGCTATAATCTCATATTTAACTTCAGTTCATGTTTGCAAGCTAAGTCTAAGTTTCGGCTCTGACTGTAGTATCCGAGTGACTAACATGCACTGTGTGCAGAGAGGATAATGCTGAACGGTTGGACAGCATCCATGCCGCCAGAGTTTAAACTCTGTGGGATAAACAAACAATTACCAGAAAAATTACAATAAACAAAGATGAGGATGATCATAGCATGAGGTTAGCATCCTTGAAAGTGAGGCAGCTCAAAGATTTACCCAAAATGAGCCTGGCAAGTAAGACAAAGTCTCGAAAGGTAAGCAAGGTTTTGAAAACCAGGTCAATGGGATTCCACTTTTTTCTAAGGGCTGACAGATACTTTTAAAAGTTTCAGTTAAGAAATGGTATAATTAGGTTTGCAATTTTAATATGAAATTCTGCTTACATGTGTAGTCATCAGGTTATTTATTATCCAAGCTAGAAAGTTTAGAAAATGAATGGACTACAGTTACGATTTATGCTGAGATTTCAGGTAAGAACTGATTGTCTCAGTAAATAGTTGCCTTCATTAACACTGAAATGGAATAAGCCCAATATCAGAGATAAACTAGGAAAGAAAATGATAGTAAGAACTCTGACAAGAATTAATAGAGACACAAAGGATAGTTGCTGAGAGAAATATGTATAGAAAGAAGGCCTCTGGTGGAATGTAAAAAATAGATCTTTCATATTACTAGATTGAAAACTTGAATTGGTGTTGGACACACACAAGAACTGTTGATGTTTTAGAGGGAAAGGCGTGTTTTCAGGCACGTATATGTTGAGATGTAGGTATCACTTGGTCACCCAGGAAGAGAGAGTATCAATATTAATACCGGCTAGGCTTTGCCTATAGTGTGTGTTAGCTATCCATTATTGCGATGGATGCTTACATGCCTATCTTGCATTTGAAAATGAAAGATGGACACAGCTTTGTTGCCCACCTGTAAATATTAGATGTGGAAGTCTTTTGATGTCTATGCAGGCATCAAAAATCTTACACTTGCTCTCCTGTGAGTGTACAAAGATGCACCTTGATTTTCAGTTCTTGCTTTTGCACTGGTTGGCTTCGCTTTCTTCAGTGCTCATCTGCACAATGAAGAGTCGTGAGACACTTTAAATGAACAACCTAAACAGTCACGTATCCTTTGTTGATACTTACAGTTTCTGAGAAAGTTCCCTCATGAATTGCAGCAGTGTGTAGAGTGTATGTAAACTCAGAAAGCAGTGGCACTGATAAAAAAAAAACCAGTACCATCCCACATGACCTTGTGATGTCTGTGGTCCGCGCTTGACTAGGATACTGTCCTTCAAGGTGTGGCTAGATTTGTTACGTTCATGGCTCTTTGGGTTGCAACAGATTTATGTTGAAAGAAAATGTTATGACGTCTCACGTTAAAAATGAGCTACGGAAGGATGTCATTTGTCAAATTCCTAAAACCAGTTAATAAAAGAATAACGTGAAGCAGGAATTAGCCCCAGATTTTCCACAGGAGACATAGTTTTGGTACCAGTGCTGTTAGGGTTTAGTGTAGTTTCTGCCCAAATGAGCAGACTCATGTACCCCAAAATGTTTGTGACCTTGCCGAAGAACTTATTCCTGTTTGACCAGTAAAAAGCCAGCACCCCAGAGCAGGGCAAGTGGGAGATTTGTGGCTAAGGTTCCTGGTCTGGCCAGACAGAGAGGTTCTTGGGATAGGATGTGGTCAGAGGTCAGAGGGGGAGGATTGGGATTGGGAAGAGGAAGAGAAAGAAGAAGGCCACAGCCATGGGTTAGGTGGAGGAGAAGCACACAGCCGGAGTGGATGGGGATTCAGCCCAGACAAAGAAATTAGCAAGGATTTGGGACTATGGATGGGAGGTAACTCAGTAGAAATTATTAGAAGCAGATGGCGTGAGATTGGGGTAGGGTATGATATACCTGCCTCAATATGGGAGGTGACTTAGGGGGTTAATATCTGCCCTGCCACAGGTGAACCAATGTTATTTTAATACATAACAGGTATCTGTGTCTTTATTGACTGTTAGTAGGTTGGAAATAGTACCATAATAATAACTAGCCTAATAATAAACATTTATTAGGACCTACTTCTAAATTAACTTCAACCCGGTGGTGTGTGGTTTACTTCAAAACTAATCAATTCCTACCCCCACCCCCGAATTTTATAAATGATCTATGGCTGGAGAAAAGCTAGTGGTAGACCACTTCGAGAGCCTGTGTGTATTCCCCAGTGCCCTGTGTAAAATAAAGAAAACTGTATAGGTGCTAGGGAGACACAGCCAGTGATGTGCTTGCCTTACAAGCATGAGGACTCGGGCTTTGATCCCCAGGAACTACATAAAAAAGCCAAGTGTAATGGTGCATGCTTGTAATCCCAGCACTGAGAGGAGTGGGGCAAAGACAGGAGGATTCTTGGGGCTGACTTGCCAGGTAGTGCAGCCTATTTGATGAATTTCCAGGCTAGTGAGAGACCCTATTTCCTAAAGCAGGTAGATATCTGACATATAAACACTGAAATTATCCTCTATCTGCATGTGTGTACACACAAGCACATGCATGCACACATGTAGACACATCACACACACAGAGCCAACACATGTGCATCTATACACATACATAGGACTTTTGATTCATAACCTGTTGATGTAACAGTAAGACCAGAGTTGACTCAGAGTTGCTTAGAAGGTCCATCTGTTCAACAGTGCCACTTGAAACAACTGTTTCATCTGTGACATGAAGAGAGCTTGTGAGATTTTTCCTCCAGGTTTTTAAAACAGTTCTCAATATTCTGATTCTAGCATGACCAGTAAAGAGCGTCTCTTCTGGTAAGATCATGAGAAGCTGATGTTGTCTGCTGGGAACCAAATGTTTCTGTTGTCTTAGTTCTACAAAGTGGAATGCTTTCGTAAACAATGATGCTGATGCTTCAGAGGACTTTAAATACTCTAACCATGGAAACAATCATTGGTTAACTTAACATTGGAAAGTGCAGTGTTTGGTCGCTTGTCCCTACATGGTCACAGCCAATGAAACATGGGGGAAGGGGATGAAAGTCGCTGGCTTCACCCTAACGGTATTTCATTCATAAAAAGCAATTGTGCCCTACTGTTTAGCTGAGTGGCTACAGGGCTGTGCCAGCAGTCAGCTGGTTGGATTTCCATGTAAACAGGATGACACGCTGAGGGTCGTGTTTCGGCATTCATTTATTCCCTTAAGTGTTAAATGCAATCCATGCCCTGAGCCCTTTGTTTTTCTGGATCATTTATAAACCGGACTAGAGGGCTCAGTGAAATTGAGACCAATACCTTTGTGATAATGATCCAGCCTTTCAAGCTGGAGGACGCTTCTCTCTGGATGGATGCTATTTCCTCTCTGTTTTGTTCTATCGGTCTGCATGATAGTGAGGCGAATCTCTAAGGGACTTCCCAGTTTGGCAAGGTGTGGTTGTTTTTTTGCCAGGCACAAACAACCAAAATGGCAACGCCAACATAGCAACTGGACATCAGCAGGGAGACTGTCCACACAAGGAAAGCTTCCGTGGGGGCTGTGAAGTGACACAGAGATGCACAGCCTTTACAGGTTTCAGTTTCTAACAATGATATGCTCGTCATATGGATAGTTTAATACCAGCATCCAGGATCCATGTATGTCTTGGTTTCATTTAATATTTTATAAAACCAGAACAGTTAGATCATGGCTGTAAGGAGGTTCCAGAATCCCCTTCAAAAATATCCCATGTAACCAGTAGCTCATCTAAGATATGAGTGTTTACTATTAGGAGATCAGTAAAACATTGTTCATTTCTGAATGATCATTGCATTTTGTTGGCTTAGCTTTTGTGTGAATATCTGTGTGCATATGTACTTGGGGAGGGGAGATGGAAGGAGAGACAGAGGAAGAGAGAGAGGGGGGGGAAAGAAGGAGAAAGGGAGGGATGGAGAGAGAGAGAGAGAGAGAGAGAGAGAGAGAGAGAGAGAGAGAGAGAGAGAGAGATGCAGTGTCTTATTTAGCTATTCTCCACTGTGGCTCTGAAATCAGGCTCTGAATCTTGCTGATGTACTTAGGTTGGCTGTCCAGGGAGCCCTTGGGATTCTCTGTGTCTGTATGTCTCCTCCTATCCTGCTCTGGGATTACAAATGCTCATCACCACACCTAACTTTTCACTTCAGGTGATGGCCTCATTCCTCTATGTCGAGCCCTTGGCACGGCTCCCTAGCCCATGCCCTGACTTTTAAAGTTAGCTTGAAGGCTAAGCTTTAAGTACCAGTGATCTTTATGTAAGTCAGGCTGCATTGCTGTGCTCAGGGGTCCCCCGCCTGCCCCCCGCTGGCCCCCACCCCCCTTTTACAAAGAGAGCTCAGATGAAGATGTAGCTATTCCTGCTGTTCTCTCCTTTGAGCTAATTCTTAACTCGATGTTTTGGTGATGAAAAGGTCACGTTTATAAAAAGTGGTGAGGGTCATTTCTGACGAATGAAAGTCACAGGCAAGAACAGGAAGAAAGCAGCCCTTCTCCATTTTTAAAGACTTTTAAAGGAAAAGAACAGACCCATGCCTGCAGTTAAGCACGGCATTGCTTTGGAAACTGTACTATGTTATGTCGGCGGAAGTCAAATATGTCTCTGATCCATGTGATTACCAATACACGTGAGAAAATTTAAATCACAAACTGTGTATTAAAGTCAAGAAAGTGGGGGGAAATCTTTTCTTTTTTTTTTTTCTCTTTTTAAAAGAATTTTTTTATTATTAATTTATTCTTGTTACATCTCAATGGTTATCCCATTCCTTGTATCCTCCCATTTTTCCCTCCCTCCCATTTTCCCCTTATTCCCCTCCCCTATGACTGTTCCTGGGGGGGATTACCTCCCCCTGTATATGCTCATAGGGTATCAAGTCAGGAAATCTTTTCTTGAAGGTCTTTTCTTCCTCCAGTCTGACTGCTTTCTTGTTTTTCAACTGCCGTGTCAGACCGTGAATAGAAATCATAATAGAAAGTGAAATTTGACTCAGTTTGGCCTGTGAAGTGTTGTCATGTCTGTGCAGCTAATGGCAAGAGCACAGACTGGATGGGATTTTTTTTTCAGTCCTTTATCTTTCTGCCTGAAGACAGTCAACGGTTACCTGTAAATGCACTTCAGCCTCCAGGAAAGAGATTCCCGCCCCCCTCCCCTCAGTCCTCAGCCCACCTGTCCATGCAGTCATGGAATTTCCCCTTTGCTGAAAATGAGCTTTATATAGTCAAACATCTCGTAAAGTGGGGAAGGGGGGTTGTGCAATAACAGGAGAGAGTATTTTAAAGGTTCTGATTTAAAGAAATGTACCCAGATGAGTTTGGCCAGTGGGGTCAGTTAAGCCTCCCCTGACACCAGCCATTAGTAATATTTTCCATGCACCAAGTCAAACAATGGAAACTTCTTCACATCTGGCTAGGCCTCCAATACCTACGCAGCTTGTAATGGCTTTTTGAACTCTTGATATGAAACAGCACCGTGGCACTCAACGGTGGATTGTTAGTGAGCAAAGAAGGCACGCTTGCTCCAAACTAAGGAAGAGTAGCTTAGTGACATTTCTCTTACATACTTGGCCATTTCATCTTGATCCAAAAGAGATTCGGAGCTCATTTCTCCACACTCTCTTCACCTACCCTGAAAGCAACCAGCAACAAGGCTCCGGAAAAACCTACCTCTCGGGAGGGCCGCGTTTTCTCGCTGCAAGTTTTAGTTGGCTGGATAAGGTCTTTGGCAGGTGGAGAAATGAACTTTGAGAGATTGATATTGCCAAGAAATAGTTGCTTTTCCAGAGGTCTTGTTCTCCACTTGTATTTTCTTTAAGCACTTGGGAGATTTACAAGCAAGACCCTCAGCACACCCAGATCACCTTTAAGCCACACCTTTGATGCTCACGTTGAAGAGTGCTATCATAAAGTTCCGAAGCTTTGATGGTTGCACTCTAGGAATCAGGTCAACAAATATGTTTCTTATGAGCTATAAGAGCTTCAGTTCAGTGACAGGGGAACACACATCTGTCTTCCTTGCTGTTCTGTATGCAACGACCATCAGCACATGATAGACACTTCAGGCATATTTTGTTGAATGTTTATTACCTAACACTTTTACCTCTGAAAACAAATATCTTCATATTTTGTAGTACGAGGCAAGGCAATGTATATCACAGTACCTATGTGAGGGATATAGGAGTAGAAATCAAAATAGCTGATGTTTACCCAGTTAACAATCACAACAGCAGCAAAAGCAATAATAATAATAATAATAATATAATAATATATTTTTACTAGAACTTAGTTTGCATTGGGCTTTAGCAGAGCTTCAATACTTTACATTCACTAACTCACTTTGTACTCATAATAATGCCATAAGGTACTGTTTTAGTTTCTTTTCTTCTTACTATCATGCAATATCTTGGCAAAAGCCACTCAAAGGAGACTCAAAAGGCTTATTCTAGCTTATAGTTCAGGTTTCCAATCATGGCGTAGTGGTCAAGGCAGTGGGAACTTGAAGTAGTGGATTTGCGTCACAATCATGATCAGCAAGCAGAGAACATCAAGAGCATCCCTACCTAGGTAATGGCCCCAGCACAGTTGAGTCTTCCCACAGCAGTTAACATAATCGATATCAACCTCCACAGGCATTTCCAGAACTGTGTGACTCGAGTGATGCTAGATTTTGTCAATGTGACAGTTTATGGAGTAGGTACCTACACTGCAAAGAAACCGAGGCCTGAACCACAATCTTGGCTTGAGTTACAAACTTAGTCTTCGGGGCAACCATCATTTTAACTCAGAGCACCATTTTTAATGTTTTGTAACTGAGATAGAGAGTCATTTTGCTCCTTTGTGGAACTTCGGTCAAATGAGGAAAGTGAGGGCTGGAGAGATGGTTCCACTTGCAGATGAACCAAGGTCAGATTGCAGCACTCATGCTGGGCAACACACAGCTCCTCATTAAGTCCAGCTATGGCAAATACAACAGCCTCTTCTTACCTCTGCAGATACTGCACTGACATGCAGACACACATACACACACACACACACACACACACACACACACACACACACACACATTAAAAATAAACAGAAAATCTTCACAAATGAAAAGAAATAAACACAATGACACTTATGTCAGAGGAATAGACACGCAGATGGGGACAACAGATTGGAATATTTGTGAGTACATTTTCCAGTGTGAATATGCATGAGAGAGCTTACTATTTCCAGGACATTCACAATATCATCAAATGTCACAGGGCTTGGCAAACAAGACAGAAGTAATGGTTGTCTCGTTTCTACCATAGTAGAAATTCTTACATTGCAAGAGACATGTGTTCATCAACAACACTCAGGAATCTGTGTGGTATAAACTCTTGGAGTAGAACATATAGTAAGATGTTTCTGTTTATAAAAAAAAAAAGTCCTTCCATATTAAGTTTTTATTTTTAGTTTCCATGAAGGCCAGTAATTTTCCATTTTCTTCTTAGGAAGAATCTCTAATGCACTCTCTCTCCCACACAAGCACTTTCACATGTACACCCATGTATGTTCGTATTATTATAGCTCCACATATGCACGCACTTACTCACAGGTGCACGCAAACATGCATGTCCCTCTGACAAGGTGACACTATGACTTGTTGCTTGTTGGTGGCAGTCAGAGGACTGTTCTGTAATTTCTGTAGTAAGCCTAAAGTTTCTAGATGCTTAGAGAAAATGTCTGGTTTACTTCCTAAAGTCTTTTAATGGAAAAAACAAGAGTTTTCTTTCTTTTTTTCTCTGTTTAGTAGAAGAAAGAGAAAGGAAGTTAAAAACCAATTTGGGGAATCAAAACAAATTAGTCCATGTGTGTAATGCATTAAAATTAATTTATATTTTGTTTTGTTTAGGAGGTGGTGTCTCACTGTATAGGCAAGGCTTGAGCTGGGAACAATGCTCTTGTCCGTGTCTTCTGACTGCTGGGTTATAGGAATACCGCACCAGCCCAGCATGAGAGCAATAAAAAGGCTGGGCATTCAAGCACATTTCTCCTTACCCTTGTGTTCATAGTTTTATACAGATGTCTAGAGGAGTATTCAAAGTCAGCAACGTGTGTGAATCATCTATGTGTATCTCTGTGTGAATATTTGTGCACATGCATCTACTTGTGTGTGCGCATGTACAGCCATTGTGGGCTGTGACTTGAAGCCTGGAGCTACAATACAGATGTAATAGTTAATGACTTGCTTTCTTCCTGGATACCTATAACTCTTTTGCTTTTAACTGGTGGCCTTTCAAGCCTCTTATTCTTGCTTTATCAGAGATTTGTTTTACGAAACATCAGCATTTTCTGTCCTTGGTGCTAATTAATATTGTTTTGCAGGATTTTTATTCAATGTGGAGTTTTTCAGGTTCTGCCAAACATACAAAGATTTGTTAAAGATTCAATTGGAGCTTGCTTTCTAATGGGGTTGGGAAGCTCACTTAATACAGCCCATGGAGGGAGGAAGTTCTGGGCTCAGAATTAAGTGGTCATGACCTGTTCTTCATGTCTGTGTGTGCTTGTTATGTCTAATGAATAGTCAGACCTGAAAACATACCTGGAAGTGAATTTATAATTTTTCTAATTCATTTTAGGGAGCTCCTGAGAAGCAAGCTCAGAATTTGAGATATCCTGTTGCCTGTAAGTGAAGTGTTAGCTCATGCCAAGGCCAGTTGAGGGCCATGAGCAAGAGAGATACCTCCATAGGACAAAGCCAGCACCTGAGTGCTGTTGAAGCATGCACAGAGAAATGGGCACTTTGAACAGAGTTTGCTTCTTGTAATATGTATAATTCAATAATTTTATGCTCTTGTTTAATTATATATTTTGTAATTGTGTGTGTATCCTAGAAGTTTGTTGGTAGCCCCAAATACTCGGAAAACTAAGTTTGATCCACAGACAGTAACTTCGTCATCATTTGAATGAGGTCGTAGAGCACACACACACACACACACACACACACACACACACACACACACACACACACAAATGTTTAAAAAAAAAGTGGCAGATAGAAGTGCAGAATCTCATTAATACCTCAAAAGTTTCATTTTATTTTTAGGAGAAAAAAAAACTAGACTTTATTTTTAGGAAGCAAGAAAGTGAAAGTGGAAAGTGTATTCTTCAGAGTGGGTACAGACTGAACTGAGTGGCAAGGACCTAGTGAGAAAAAAAAAAACCATGAATGCTTGAATGGTAAGTAGTGTTTTGACCTGGAAAGAGTGTCGGGATGCAAGAAGGAAATCAGAGACACCCACATCCGTGAACAATCTCCCTAGGACAGAGAACAATTGTTATGTGGGAGGAAGAGATGGGATGCATGAAAACAGAACAGCGTGAACAATGGCAGCGAATATCAGCTTTCAGAACGGAGTGATCTAAGGAAGTGATGATGCTCCAAAGGCACGTTAGGACTAGAGCTTAAGGAGCAGCGGATGATGACCTCCATCATTTGTGCAGTGTAGCAATGCCCAAGGTGGCTTCAGAAGAGTGACACTGTGATAGAAAAAAACTCAAGAAGCTAAAGACCAGTTAGTGTAGTGTTAGCCATCCTTGTAATGTTTAAAAGTAAGCCCCTGTCATCCTCAAAGGCATGGAAAGGAATCGAGGTATGCAAATATAGCTCACAGCTAAATATGCTCATATTTTATCTAATAGGCCACCAAAGCATTACACTTTTGATTTTACCTTTCTCATAGGAAAAATAACTACAGGAAACATAAGTTAAAATTAAGACCAATCAATTAAGCCACTGGAAATGAGTATTCAGTGGGAACCATGGTCAGGCCCAGTACAAATTGAAGTGATAAGGTGGGAGTTTACATGTATAAGAGCAAGAATGAAAATCAAGATCATGAAACAACTATCTCTGGTTTCAACTCTTCTTTCCAACCTCTTTTGTAAATCTGTACTATGTTACTTTTACTTAATATAAAATTACTTTGTATCTGTAACCCAAACTTCTAGAAAACAAACAAAAAAAATCTAGGTTATAGCACTAAATATTAAACTCCAGACATTCTGGATTCCACATTAAAGTCATCACCAAAAGTTCTAATTTTCTAATTCTTTCTAATTTCTAATTTCAATTTCTAACTATTAAGTGGTCCTAAGAATAGTTACTCTCTGAGTTGATTCTACCTCTACTAGCTTGGATACCAATGTAAAGAAAACCTCTATATCTAAATCAAAGTTATGTTTTAGCACAGAGAACATCATTTGGAAGATAGTGACAGCAAGAGGGAGATATTGAATACCCAAAACACTTGTCTCTTTATAAAGAGCTATTGAGTCACTCAATAGCTAGGGCTAGATTTGTTTTTTTTTTTTTTAAATAACTCAACCCATGAACCTGGTATTTCATGAATGGAACTATATTAAGTATCTGTTGCTTCCTAACAAATTATTATGACACTTAGATGCTTAAAATAACAAGTGAATATTAAGTCTCTGTTTCTCTATGCTTACCACAAATATGAGCCTGGTCCTGGTGGATCCCTCTAGCTAAGGATTTCTCACAAGGCTGCAAAGAAGCTTTCGGTGGGGACTTTAGTCAAGTCTCTCGCTATGTGTCTCCTATGAGGGCAGCTTACAACACATAGATGGTGGATAGCTTCTAACTGAATGTCCTTGCAGCATACTTCAGAAAAGTAGTGCCACCGTGTTTACCAAATTCAAGATGTTGGAAATCACTTATGGGGTCCAGGCTACCTTCAAGAGACTGAGCTTACATATGAGTCTGAGCACCAGGAAGGGAGGGTCACTGAAGGACGTTTTAGAGGTCAGATGTGAAGTTCTACCAAGGCAGACATCCTTTGTACTCTTGTCTTTCCATGGTGGCTCATGGACCACAGGAGAACTTTATAGAAAAGTAGAGCCTTGTGTCCAATCCACACAGACCCACTTGACTCAGAAGGTGTATGTGATGCTTTCCAGGGCTTCTTCATGAACACATCAAAGTGTTCATGACCTCCACACAGAACGCTGAGCTGCTCTTTACACGTCAGAGTTTCTGTCTTGGAGCAGGTGGTAATAAACACATGAAGGAGATTCAGCCTTTAATGTCCTTTAGTATCATAAGCATGGGCAGCCTAATCCTTGGTCTTAAATTGCACCCACAGTCGCCGCAGAATGACTTTAAGATGAGGCCTGAACTTTTGTTAGCTATCAGACACAACAAGGCCACATGGACTTCTCTTATTTCTGCCTTACATTTACAGGGAAAGCCGGCTCCTTTGAACTCATGGAAAAAACAAAAAACAAAAAACAAAACCCAAGCCCATCATCCAAGCATCTTTCATTCCTGGAGATTATCAGAGCTTTCATTACAGGTTGCATTGTTTGTAACATTTTCATGTGGAAACTATCCCCTTCCCTCCTGTGACTTCCCCTGCTGAGTGCGATGGAGTATGTAGGCTCCAGCTCCCTTCAGCTGCTCCAGATTTGGTTCCATTTGCCAGGATTTTGCGGGGAAGCATGGGGAAGTGCTGACAGAACGTGGCCTCATTTACAGCTCTGAACTGATTTTAAGAGTATAAACAGAGATATGTTTCCTGATGGTGTGCATCAGTGGGATAAAAATATATTATGCATACATTCATCGATCAGTGGACCCTTTTACTTCTAGAAAGCATGCATTAAAAAAATAGATAATATGCTGGTTAGGAAGAAAGTTGTTAAGATGTAAGGACAGTAAAATATGGATAGGAAGGCAAAAAAGAAGAACATGAGATGGAAGAGGAGGAGGAGGAGGGAAGAAGAAAGAAGGAGGAGGAGGAATAAATACCACATTTTTGTTTGCACTATTTTCAATAAAAGACATTTGCTTTATAAATAGAGAGGGAAGATCCTTGCCTTCTGTATCTGGGCAGAAAGTCAGAACCAAATAGATGCAATTGGAAAAGTTTACAAAGTGATGGATTTACATTTCCATTCTCTCAGTGGTCATTTTTTATTTATTTTTTTACATGATGGAGAAAAATATCCTTAAATAAACATATATTAAACAAAATGCTCAGAAGTCACATTTGTCCACAAGATGGAGGGAATAGAAATCTAAGTCCAATTCACCAGTCAACAGATTACTCTTAGTAGAGAGAGGCGCTCTTTCACTTGGTTCTCAGGTATGCTGTTACAATTAATAAAATCAGGAATGATTTTTTGGCTCTCAGAACTGGCACTGATACCCAGGATGCATTTTCTTAACCTAAGCAGACTAAATTCCTGCAGAGTGGAGGGGCTAGAGGATAATATATGTTTGGATTTTAGAGCCAATAGGCTGATGAGAGACTCATGAACTTGAGTCCAGGTTAAGAAGCAGCCATTAAGAAGAGGGCTGAGGAATTCTGGGGAGACTGATCTCGGTAATGCCGGTGGAATACCAAATGTCCTAGGCTTAAAGAGCAAGTTATTCAAATAAAGACCCTGCAATCACATCAGAAATTCTACTCCACATGAAAAAGCACCGTGTGTGGACAGTTAGGTGTGTGGCAGCTGATAGTGGAGGAAATCTAACCAGTCTTAAGGCTCTTATCACATTCAAAGGGGTTGATAATTGCAACTCACATAGTAGGACCCTATTTGGAATGAGTTTCATTCATAAAGTCCCAGAAAAAAAGTTTAGTCCTTGATCTGGAATAGGGAATTAGAGGGCATTTAGAAAGCACATGAGAAATTCCAAAGAGACCCATGTTGCCTTTTTAGAATATTGGATATATGCTTTCTTGATAAATGATACCTATAGGTTATAGAAGCACAGATGTGGGAGTATAGATTTAGTAGCTGGGCCATAAGACTCCAAGCATGAGAATATCAATTTGGTTTTTGACACTCTCATTCATTTTCCTAGAGAAGAGTGGATGGTTCTGGGCAAGTATGCAAAAACAATCACAGAGGTGGCGATGATGTCTGAGTTCATGTGTGTCTATCCAGATGTTGGAGAGGCAACATGAAATCATTTCCTTACATTCTGGTCAAATTCCTCTTTCTAGAAACTCACTTCAACTATGTAGGTACTGCCGGGCGAGGGATTAGCCAGGAACAACATGCTTACAGGTTCCCGTTGATTCATTGTATGTGGTTTCTTATGAGCAAGGGAGAAAGTGCTGGTCGTAGTAGCTCTGTAATCACGAAGACGCCCTTATTAGATCCCATTCCGAGAAACAGAGGCGGTATCTGATTTCCTTTGGAATCAAGGCAGGAGGGGAGAAAGGGCACACCACCATGAAAGACAATCTCCTCTGGAACCAATGTGTTTGAGTATTGAACTCTGGGTCACACTGAGCTTTTCCCAGCAATGATATTCGAATACATAATTACTCCTCTCTTCATGTGGTATTGGTAGTGCAAAGAGCAAGTGTGTGCTTCATATTGATTTCCCAGATTTTTCCTTTATTGTTTCCCAAGTGGAATGATGGAGCAAGTTTTCTTCCACCACATTGAAAGTTTGCTTTTTGACTCAAGCTTACCTTTTCTTTCCTTCTGATGATCTTTTCTTTTGGTTAGTGACCAGATGTCCTCCACCCTTTAAATTGTATATTTACCCATAAGAAGCTATTTTAGCCCAGATGGTCACAGTGCATGCTTATCAGGCATCATCCATTAGAATAAGCAATGAGTATAGACATGGGAAGAAAATTAGGGCTCTACTGCTTGGTCACAGGTAACAGCTGAATCATGAGATGATGGTGAGGTTGAGGGTGCCAGAGGACAGATAGTTTCAAGTGAGTTAAAATCAGCTGCCAACTTACTCAGCAGCACCAAAATATTTGTATATTTCCACTATCAGTATGCTCAAACTCGTCCAGACTGGCTGACTCTCATTTGATTTTAGAATGCTGTGACAGAAAGAGCCCCAAACTGACACAGTCTTTTTATCTCTAAACTTCTGTTTTACTAATTCTATGAACATTCATTGAGCATCTAGTACATGTCAGTCTTTTTCAAGACATTCCTGAGATAGTGAAGAGTAACATTTTCTTAAATTCTAGCCCAAGAGATGGATAGGAAAATAAGGAGGAAAACAATATACAAAATGATTTTAAACACTGCAATAAGCGAAAGCAGAGCAGGACAAACACGTGGTGTGGGGTGAGGTGGGCTTCTGGATTTTATGTCTGGGAAGGTATCGCTAAGGCCTGAATGAGTTAGGGGCACAGCCACAGATGATCTGTGAGAGAAGTCCAAGGCAGAGAGAACATCTTGTGTAAGGTTCTCATGGCAGGAAGGAGCGTGAGGCAAACAGAAAGACAGCAGCTAGAAGATAGAGCAATGGGTCTCGGCCCCGTTGGTGGTTAAGGACTGTCTCACAGGGGTTCCCTCAGACCATTAGAAAACAGATATTTATGTTACAATTTACCTCCCTTTCTCTCTTGATTCTTCAAGACAGGGTTTTTCTGTGTAGCCCTGGCTCTTCTGGAACTCACTAGGCTGGATTCAAGATTCGCTTGCATCTGCCTCTAGAGTGCTGGGATTAAAGGCATGTGCTGCCAGGCCTGAATTTTTAAGTAATCTCTCCCCTGCTGCCACCCCCTCCTCTGGTTTTTTGAACGTGACAATTCGTAACAGTAGCAATGAAAACAATTTTATAATTGGGGTCACCATAGCACAAGGAACTATATTAAGCCGTCGCAGCATTAGGAAGATTGAGAACCATTGAGGTAGAGGGAAATGGGAAGAGAGGAAGGGAGGACGAGAGTCCCGGCATCCTGTACATGTTTTGAGAGTGCGCGCGTGCATGCATGCGCGAGTGTGTGCATGATGTGCATCTGTGTGATGTCGTGTACATTATGTATGTGTCTGCAGGAGGGGGTCAGGGGATTGGCTTCAGGTGTCGCCCTCAGAAACATGATTATGTCCTTTAGGACAGAGTTTCTCAATGCCCATTAAGAAGCTGCTAAGTCCAGACTGGCAGATCAATGAACCCCAGGGAACCATTTGTCTTCACACCCCCAGCCCTGTGATTATGAATGCTCACCACAACACTTGGCTTACAAAACCAAAACCAAAACCAAAAACCAAAACCAAAACCCGGTTTCTGGGAGTCTAATTTAGGGCCCCCCTGCTTGCCAGGTGTGAACTTTACCAAGTAAGCTATTAACCCAGTCCCCAAGATTCCAGAGCTTTCTATGAGAATGGCAGGAAGTTCCAGGGTATTTATGAAGGTAAACTATGTTGTAGTTCTATCACTCCAGTTGATTCCTTGGGGAAGTGTTTGGGGTGATACGAGGCAAAACATGGCGGTCAGCTAGGTTTATCTCTTTTGATATGCTTTGTTTTGGTGTTAGGGTGGTTTTTGAGATCTTGTAAGAGATCACTAGGAGAGCGTGCTGGTGTTCGGAAAAGCACAGCAGCTTCCAAGGTATGCTATCCAACCCGACCTCCAGTTCCCTCACCACGGTGGTCAGTACTGGCCGCACGTCAAGCTAGAAAAGACAGCACAGGCCCTTAGGGAGCCTTCTATTGGCTGTCTTGGACACTTTTGTGCAGCTGTAACAGGATACCTAAGATTGGGTGATTTTTTTTTAAGACAGAAATTATTTCTCATAGCTCTTGAGGCTGGAAAACATAAGAAGAAAGCATTGGCCTCTGGCCACTGAGGGTTCTCTTGCTCCTCAATCCTCACAGGGCAGAAGACACAGCGACCAAAGTATGAGAAGTGGGAGATGAAAGGACCCATTCATCCAAGAATTGAATTAGAGACTAAACACGTTCATGAGCGCAGAGCCCCCATGTCCAGGACATGTGCCAGAAGAGGGCACCTCCCAGAACAGTAGTAGTTCCCCATCATAGGACCCTTACGGGACACTGTCAGACCCCAACACATGTCTTCCCTCATGCTGGTGGACTCTAGCGTTGTGACGAAAGGCATAGGACATGCAGGTAGCATGGAGAGAGAAGAGAATCATCTCCCTTTACTATTGGGATTCAGAAGCGATGTCTTCATTTGTTGGATCAATTAGTTAATTATGTGTATATGTATATGTGTACATTTGGGCTTGTCACCTATGGCTGCGTGTATAATCCAGAGGTTGGCCACTTCCTCACCTTGATCCTGACGTTTACCATTCCAGCTAGACTGACCCAGCAAGGTGCTGGCATACAGCTGTCTCTGCCCCGCCCTCTAAGTCCTGGGGTTACAGACGTGCACCATCACACCTGGCTCTTACACCATGCACATGCTGAGGATCCTAACTCACATCCTCCTGCTTGCCTGCACAGCAGCCACTTTAGCCACTGAGCTGTCTCCTGGAGACCACTGGTACTCGGTGTCACTAACACTGGGAATGGCCGATGAGGAGCCACCAACTGAGGCTGAAGAAGAGACAACTCCCCTCCCGCCCCCCCGAAACACATGAATCAGCAAAATGGCGGCCTTGTTTTTATGAACAGCTCCAATGATGGCTTTGATGTCTGTCCTATCTTTCATAGTCTGGGGACAATGGGACCTTTGGGAGGTAGGACCTAACAGAAGGAAGTTGGCTGATTATGGGTATGTTCTCACAGGATATATTGGGTCCTAGGGGCCTTTCTCTTTATTTTTCTTCCTGGGAGTCATAATCTGAGAAGCTTTGTTTTCCCATAAGCTCCTTCCTCCGCACTATGATGTCCTCCCTCGTGTATGTCTAAATGAAACTCACTAAGCCTGGATGGAAGAGAGGCTAAATTAACCTTCCTTACTTTTGACTTTCTCAGCTGTTGTACAACGCAATGGAAAGCTAACTTATACAGGACTTCAAGGCTCTGGGCACATTTCCAGAATGTACACTGGTGAAGGCAACTCCAAAGAAAGGCATTGGATGGTGTCTTCCATGACTGGTGTCACGGTACAGTGCAGGATGTGCCCTCTCCTAACCCTCTAGTCTCAGAACCGCATGACTAGGACTATGGACTGTTGGGCTTGTGTGCGTGCTGAGGGAGCAGAGTGGCATGTGCTGACTTCAGCTCCTTCCGCATGAGTTGGAAACCAACTGTAAAGATTCTAGGTAAGAATTACAGCCACAGTGGGCCTTACGGGCCTCGGTAGTTTTGAGCTCTCCTTCAGAGTTCTGGCTTTTTTTATTCAAAAATTTAGCCTCTGTTTTCTTTCCCATGAAAACACATAAGTTGTTTTGAAATTTGATTTCAGGTCATTGGAGATGAAAGTCGGTGGGAAGAAAAAAAAAAGTCACCACTTGAGGAAGATGAGGGCATCACTTAACAGCCTCTGTACCTGCTGTCTTCAGAGTGTCTGGGTTTGCCTAACTCTGGAGAATCTCAAGAGGAAATGACCTAAGTTTACTACAGGGCTGACGTAGGGACAAGCTCAGCAGCAGGCAGTGGCAGTGCTGGCTAACTCGCTCTCTCCCACTCTAATGCCAAGCTCTAAAAATAGCTCAGTGGGAACAACTGGGCAGCATCTCCCTAATGGCCTACAAATCAAAGCCCTGATTGAGGCCAAGGATGGGAAATGTGGTGGCACAGTTGCCCTTCAGTGCCAAGGGCAGAAGCCTTCCTGCCCTCTCAGAAGTTAGGGCCAGGCCGTGATGCAGGCTTCACTCAGGAGTTCTTGACCCTCTTGGAAGTTGTTGGTTCCCTGAGATTCCAGAAATCTAAGGATGAATGCTGTTCAATTTACACTTAGTTGACATTAGTCCAAGGAACGCCATGCCTCCTGGGATTCCTCTCTTCCCAGGAAAAGAATTCCCAGTAGCCCCATGTTATGTTAAATAAGGCCACTGAAGATTTCTCCTTCTTCCCTTTTCCTGATGGGGACACTTTAAAGCAGGGCTGGGTACAGGTCACTTATGTGAAACAGTATGTTCTGCGGCTGACATTACAGGCAGGCGGTGGGGAAAGTGACGGATTATGATGGGCAGTGGTACAGTGTGGGAACTGCATTGCAAATGTTTTATACCTTGCTCATCTCAAATCGCTATAATAATGTCACATACTGAAAGGCATAAAACCAACAAACTCTGGGCTAGGGAGATGGCTTAGTCAGTAAAGTGCTTGCTGTGCAATGTGAGGTCCTGGGTTTGGATGCCAAGTAGCCACATAATGCACCAGGTGAGGGGGGATACATTTGTGATCCCAGCACTGCAGAGATGTAGATAAACTGATCCCAGGGGCTTGCAGACTGGCCAATTTAGCTCAAATTGCAAAGCCCCAGAGCCAGGAGGCTCTGTCTCAAAACTACTGTGGGGGTCACTTCCAAAAAGAGAAATGGCAGTATTAAAAAAAAATCCACAATAGTGTGGGGGATGATTGAGAAAGCCACCGGATGCTTGCAACGTGGCCTCCATTTGCACACACCTGTTCTCCCACTCACAGGAGCAATAATACATAAGGATACTGAAAAGTCCTGATCAAGGTGCCCAGAGTCCATGTCTGGTTTGGGCCAGGAGTCTCACAGCTGGTGCTTTTCTCACTGTGCCCTCGTTTTGCAGAAGAGGCTATGACAGTCGTTCATCACACTGTGGGTTGCAACCCCTCTGGGGTCGAATGACCCTTTCACAGGGGTCACGTATCAGCCTATCCTGCCTATCAGATATTGACAGTAGCAAAATTGTCATTTTGAAGTAGTAACGAAAATAACTTTGTGGCTGGAGGTCACCACACCACGAGGAACTGTATTAAAAGGTCGCAGCATTAGGAAGGTTGAGAACCACTGGGCTGTGCTCTCTCTGGGATTCTTTCTTATGAGGCACTGATTATATTCCTGTATAATTTATCCTCATCACTTGCCAAGGTCCCTGAACTCCAAATATCACTACTCTGGGGACCAAGGGAGAGCTTCAGCCTATGAATGTGAGGGAGATATGTACATTCAACCCACAGCACTTTATAATTCGGACTCCCAGTTAAGGCCGCATGACAACCATGTCCCATTCATATATGTGTAAATGAAATTTTATTGGGACTTTATTTACCACGATGACTCATGTCTGCATTTTTTTTTTTTGAGGGCTGCTTTCATGTTACTGAGGTAGAGCTGAGTGCTCCTGAGAGAGACCATCTGGCCCGTAACACCTAAAATCCCTGGGCATCAACTGAAAACGCGCGCTACTAAAGCCCTGCCTATATAATAGTGTCTGCCCCACTGTGTACATTTTAGGTAGTAATAGTTCAACATGGATACAGGGAAATGCAGGTCAAACTTGTTCAGTCACATAAATAATAAGTGGTAGGGTTAGGCACGTTGTTGATATGTCTGAGCTCACGGTCTTCTTTTAAGCACCAGCGTTATGTTCCCATTGGCTCATTGATGAGACTCTCTGGCTGAAAATTAAAAGGTTTCTGGGGTAGGCAGGTGAGACCCAAATATGCTACCCTGAGTCAGAGGGAGTGGTGTGTGTTGGGGATGAACTGGAAAGTACAAACCCAGCCTAAATAAATTCAAATGGGAATTGTGGTTTTGTTTTGTTTTTTGTTTTCTTTTGGTTTGGTTTGTTTTTTAACAACTTCAAGAGCCAAGCCAAACATGCCAGTTGGCTTTGTCAGGCTTACAGGTCTTCAGCTTGTGACCTTTGGACAGAGTCTGAACAGGTGGAAGAAGAGGACAGAGTCGCAATGGGAGAGCTTGTTTTTGCTTCTCCCTCTGGCTCTAGCTCACCTCTTGGGGAACATTGATGACTCCACAGAGAAATCACAAGCTTCTAGGTAAGGAGTGGTTAGTGCTTTGTACTAAGACACTTGCTGTTCCCCTACTTGTAGCAGGCTGTGTTCACATGGAGGTATCTCAGAGAACTCCATATTTTGAAACATTTTTGGATGGTCCTTAATTCCCCTGTTTCTATTGTAACCCTGGCCAGCTAGTCCGCATAGGCTCTGGTTCTGTGTTTGGTGCATAAAAGCAACCTTTCCCTAAATTCTAAATCAAAACCCTCCATCATCATCACTGACTCTGTCATCATCTCTATTCTTTAAAAAAATCTCAAGATTTAATTTATTTCTATGTCGTCCCAGCCAAGGACTCTGTCTTCAATATAACAACATAAAGATTATGTATCAATTAATTTTCTTGTCTCTGTAACAAGATATCTACGTTAAGGAAGATTTGTTCTGGTGTACAATTTGAGAGCCAGTCTATCATGGCAGCAGGAAGTTGAGATGCTGGTCTTACTGTATTTTCAGTTAAGCAGAGAGCAATGGATGCTATTTCTCAGCTCACTTTCTCCTTTTTATTTTGTCCAGCACCATAGCCTATGGAATAGTGCCACCACATTTAGGGAAAAATTGCCCATCTCAAATAACCCAATCTAGAAATACCTTGAGGTTTGTGTCCTCAGTGATTTAGTTCGTGTTTGGTTGACAATATTAACCATTATAGGCCACATTCAACACATAAATGACAGCGTGTCATTCTCTTTGGACTTTCCTCTCAAATTAAAATCACTGTTTTTTTTAACTAACATTTTTCATTAATTTGTTGAGAATTTCATGCAATGTATTTTCATCACGTCTACCCCACTTCTTAACTCACCAAGTCCAATTAATGCTGCTCATGTACAGCATTACATGTCTGTAAGCATTCACTGGAGCATGGTCAATCTGCCAGGGGCCACACCCTTAGAGAAAACTGGGCCTTTGTCCCCAAGAAGCCATCAACTGTCAATAGAGCCTCAGCTAGGGATGGGAACTAGAGCCCTCAGGGGCCCGCAGAGTCCTGCAATGTTGATTAGCTTGATCTTGTGTAAGAACCCATAGACGTTGTGACTTCATATCGGCAGAGGTGCTGTCACTTGTGGCCTTTCCTACCTTTGACTCTTACAGTCTTTCTGTCCACTCTTTTGGGATAGTTATGGAGCCTTTGGGGAAGGGTGCTTTAGATACTGTTGTTCCAAAGCAACAGGCCAAGAATTGGCCACTGCTGTAACCTCAGTAGCTCCTGAAGGCACAAAACATGTGACAGAAAGATCAGACACTCATTTACTCCTCTTTCATTCCTTTGGCTTTCTAACCAGAAATGAATTTTCTCTAACTTATTTTAAAAATTTATTTCTATTTTATATGTATGGGTGTTTCGCCTGTGTATATATCTGTGCGCCACTTGTGTTCCTGGTTTCTGTGGTCGCCAGAAGAGGCCATTTGGTCCCCCTGGAACCAGAGTTACAGTTATCAACTGTCATATAGGTGTTTGGAATTGAACTACAGAGCCATCTATCTCCCCGGTCCCCTTGCTCTCCTCTTTAATCTGATATAACTTAGTGACAGCTCTTCCAGTCTGAAAGACCAGTAGCCAACAAATAGAAACTAGCTCTTAAATTTATGGATGCTTATCACGGCATCAGGGGCCCCAGGTCAGCAGCATGACTGAGTTTTGTTGAAGTGAGACCCATTAGACTGCACTCCAGACCTCTTGAATCAAGACTATTGGGGAAGGGCTTGGGAAATGATTTTGAGGCAGACTCAGCTTTCAGACCCATTCCCTCATTTCATCTTCACTGTGATGCATTTCTAGGCCAAACAACGTCTAGGCAAAGTAAGGCATGGTTAGCCCATCATGGCCTTAGATTTGGCTTCCTGAGGTCCAACTAACTGCAGACAATGCACTCTGAAAACGAAAGCTGCACTCTCATTGAAGACATCTAGGCCTTTTTTTCTCATTCCAAAAATAGTTTAGTACATTTATTTACATAATATTTACAATGTGTTAGGTATTATAACGAACCCAGAGATGGTTTGAAGTATGTATCAAGATATACATACATTATATGCAAAGACTACAGAATTATATGGAAGTGACTTGAGTTTTATGGAGTTTTGGCATCTACAGTTTGTCTGAAAACCAACTGTAATGAAACATAACCGAGTTGTGCATGGGATGGGATTCATGACACTTGTTCCATATGCACATCTGGCTTTTGGTTATTTCTAATGTGCCATTTCTATGGCCTAGAAGTGAGTCTAGCAGTTGCAAGGGACACAGAACAAAGTGTCATTGAACATACATCTCCCTGCGAACATCTAGTGGGCCTATTTAAAACTTGCTTCTCTATGTGGTTTCTTCAATTCTTTCTAAGCCCTTATAACGGTCCCACATTCTCCCTCTATTCCATGCTCCTAGGCAACAAAAGCCAGTGGTTACCACCTGGATCTTCCATCTCCATACAGTTTGCTCTTATCAGAGGAAGAAAGACACTGAATGTTCGTTTTATTTGCTTTAATATATATATATATATGTGTGTGTGTGTGTGTGAAATTCTATTTTTGTTATTTTTTTTTATTATATGTTTATTCCTGTGTCTGAGTGTGAGTTTGTGCAAACAAGTGCAGTATCCTTGAGGCCAAAATTGGGGGACAGCTCCCTGGAATAGAAAGTAGAGGCAGTTAGGAGCTGCCACATAGGGTTGTCAGGATTCGAAATCTGGTGCTCTGCAAGAGTGGTACATCCTGTGATTGTAAATCAGTCCTCAACTTGATGTCATCTTCGCCACATTGTGAGTCATAAACAGCATGGAAGTGCAAACTCATATATATATATATATATATATATATATATATATATATATATAATAAGGTAGGTTATGACGTAGGTGAGTTGTATAGGAACACTACTTGTTTGAGGAACTTGAGGCTTGTTTCTACTTAACTCTCTCATGGACCCATTTTTCCAGATAAAACACACATTCTTTGACAGCTAAACATAATTACTGTCTAAAATCAACCAGTTAAGTAAATTCATAAAATTACTCTATCTTCCCTTTTTTCAAGTCCTCATTCTGTGTTAGGCACTGTGGCAAGTGTTTCTCAACTATAGTAGTCTCACAATTTTTTTTTATAACTGAAACATATCATTTTTACCATTTAGATAGATATGGAAAGTGAGCCATAGGCAGATTAAATACCATGTTCAAGGAAGCTAGTAAAATAGATGTCTCAGTCAGAGTCTGCCATGCAAGCATGAGTGTCTGAGTTTGGATCCCATGGACACGCATAAAATGCTACAGTGATGGTGCAATCCTACAACTCCAGCTCTGGAAAGGGGAAGTTAGGAAGATCCCTCAATCTCATTGGCTGGCCAGTCTGACTAAGTGATAATGAACGTCAGGTTCAGTAAGTGACCCTGTTTCAAAAACCTAAGACAGAGAGATTAAGGAAAGACATAGGCATTCACAGACATACAGGCTTACCCACATACTCACACTAGCAGACATGGTACACACACACACACACATACACACTAGCAGACATGGGTACACATACACACACTCTAACAGACATGGGCACACACACACACACATACACACGTGCGCATGCACCTGTTGAAGCTTCCATGTTAGGGATGGGCGATGCTTAGATACTACTAGGATGATAAATTCCTGCTGCAAAAGCACGAAGGCTTAGTTAGCTAAGGCTACTAGCGCTTCAAGAACAGCTCTTAATTAAAAAAAAAAAAAAAAAAAAAAAAAAAAAAAAAAAAAGGAACAGCTCTTCAGCATAGTCAAGTGGCGTGCATTTCTAGTGGTAGACTTGCAGTGACAGCTTTCCCAGGAAGCCCTTTCTTACGGCCATTCAGTGTATGGAGCTCAATTGTTTCCAGCTGGCAAAGAGAAGGGACCAACCCTGAGCTTAGGGTATGGCTTACTTCATGGGTCCCGCCTACCTACACTGATAACATCTTGGGTAGTGAAGTCGCAGTATAGAAGAAACAGTCTCTAACCCATCAGATGAGGAGTACCACTCCAGAGCTGACGCCATTAGTGAGAACCCTTTTGTGGCTAGAAGCAGCCAGCGGTATCTTATGTCACATCTCTAACTGTCACGGATGGCCCTCACGGAGTAGCTCACGTTGTGAACCACATAGTAGCTCTTCCTCCAAATTGATGATTGCTTTCTGACGTTGACGGGCGCTCAGAGTTTGCACGTGCCTAATCAGCCACATACTCAATTGACATGCGATACGGAAAAAAATCTCTCATTCCCGTTTGTTTATTCGAGGCATCAACGGACAGAATTCGGTTACTTTCCTGGTCTCGGGGGAAACTGAAAAAAAAAAAAAAAAAAAAAAAAGAAATCTCAGAAATCTGACTTTATGAAGTTAGGTTTTCCACCACTGAGAAATATCTTCATATTAAAGGTTTGTTTACAAGAAATTGCTGTTTCCATTCGCCAGTGCAGCTCTTAAACATTAAAAAAAAAAGTTGTTTTTTCCAACCACTAAATGGATCTAAACATTAAGTGTTTCTGAAGTTGGTTTTCCAGCTCCTGGGCTGCTATTAACTTCTGCTGGGATACAATAGAAGGCTACCCGCTTCACTCAGCTCCTGGTCATAGAGCACGTTGACGCGAAGTTCTGTTGTTGTTGTTGTTGTTGTTGTTGTTGTTGTTGTTGTTGTTACTGAGCTATCTTTCCTACAAAGCCTGGCTTGTGCTCCTGCTGCTCGAAGCTGCATCTATTCAAAGAGGCTGGAGTGATCAGTCATCTGCATCGGACCTCTCTAGCTCAGAGCTGAGGATTGAGAAATGTGAGACCCCTTTATAGCAGAGAGAAAACTTTGCTGTGCTCTTAGAACCAAAGGCACTTTGAGAGTGAGTCTTTTTCGTTCTCCCCAAAGGAAAGGCAAATGAAGTGCGATGTGGTTTCGTAGGGAAAAAAAAAATCTGTATTTCACACGTCTGATGATCGCCATTATCAGATATTCACAAAGAATTTCTCACTTTGTGTTCCAGAAACCAGCTAGAGTTAGGATGTGTGTGTTGGTTGAAAACAGGGGCCACTGTGACTGAGGGAGGTTCACAGAAGATAATTCCAGCTTCCTCTGGGCATCTCTCAGATGTCATGATTACTTAAATGGTCACTAAGGAAAGAGTCCCCAATTCTCTGCCACTTTCTCCCTGTCCTCTCCCTCTGACAACGGTAGTGAACACATTATTTTATTAATACTTCCTGTAAGATGCTTTGGAACCAAGGTTAATCCTCGAACAGTAGAGACAGTTAAAAAAAAATGTAGCCATGTGCAGCTTTCATGAGATGATCCTGATTTTTATGACTTGATTTTTCCCTTGACTTAAAAAAAAAAATAACTGGATGAAAAGCAACAAAAATAGCTCAAGTTCAGGACTGGTAGCAGGTTGTTTTGATTCTAGCAAGTAGCCTTGCCAAAAAAGCACCAGCCGCTTCTCTGTCAGCATCTCCTTCCCTGGCATAGCCGGATATTCAGTTTAAAAATGAAGAAACAGAGGTCAGTGCATTTCTGATCCTAGCTCACCCACCTGGCTCCTTATTTCTCTCCCTTTATAACCCAGTGTAGTCTTTCTTCAGCCTTTGTCCCACGAGGGATATAAATTTAGAAAAGAAACCTGGAGGTAATTAGCAGGCCAGCATGTCTGCCATTCCTTTGATAAAAAGTGTTGGGTGTGGTTTCTCAACAGCCCTAGATAAAATGCACGGCTGGTCTCTCATCTGACTTCCCACCAGTCTCCCCCCCCCCCCCCCCACGCCCCTAGTGAGATTGCTTTAATGGCTAGCTTCTGTTTTCAATCAAGGGGGACATTTCTATGGATTTACTTATTTATTTAATTTTTGCTTTTTTTTTTCCAATAAGAAACATACTCTGATCCTGTTTAAGGTCAGAAGTAAAGTGTAGAAAGGATGGTGAGCATCAGCAGAAAAGGTTTTCTGCAGGTTAAAGCATCAGAAATGCATCATGTGTATGTCTGTGCACGTACTCATATATGTTTGACCATGCAAATATGTACACGCGTATAACATTAGATCTTACTTGGCTGCTTCTCTTAGAGACATAGATACGTCTCGCCCACCATTTCTTTACAACTGTAATGACCTATGGGCGAAGAAAGAGATATACAATGTCATTCATTTGTTTTTCTCTAATTCCTCACAAATCACAAAGGAGGAAAACTTGTTGGGGCTTTGAGCAGCAAATTGCAGCTCACTTGAAAAATACAGGGTGATGAGCAGGGTGTGGTGGCGCATTCCTTTAATCTCAGTACAGAGGAGGCAGAGGCAGGAGGA
This sequence comes from Acomys minous, assembly GCF_964271855.1. Classification (NCBI taxonomy): domain Eukaryota; kingdom Metazoa; phylum Chordata; class Mammalia; order Rodentia; family Muridae; genus Acomys; species Acomys minous. The sequence continues at coordinate 102,739,792 of NC_140493.1, forward strand.
TCTCTATGAGTTTGAGACCAGCCTAGTCTACAGAGTGAGTTCCAGGAGAGCCAGGGCTACACAGAGATACCGTGACTTGAAAAACCAAACCCCCAAACAAAAAAACAACAAGCAAACAAACAAAAACCAGGGTGATGAAATATTTAGGTTTTGTATCATACCAGAGCAGGTGAGTGCCAAAGTAAAGCCCTGAAAACTTCGAGTCACTTAGATAAAAGCCACTCAGCACCTCCCGGCCATATGGGCCACATGCAAAAGCCCCAGAGTCTCTATATTCTGTGACCACCAAGTAAGAGCTGGAAGGATTTGCTGGATGGAAGGCCCTTGTCCATTAGCAGAGCCCTTTGATGTGCTCTGGGAAGAACCTCCCAATGGCTAGTCTTTGTTGTCCAGATACAGGATGATGAGCACGCAGATTCTGCTCTATAACGCTGGTATGTGGATGCATCTATTCTTGAACTTGAGTTGCTGTTTCTGCATTCTTCTTTCGCTTAGCCCTATCCGATTAAGACCCATGATATTTTGGTTATTGCAGTTCTTGAAAAAAAAAAAAGAAAGATCTCACTCTGTAGCCAAGGCTGGCCCAGAATTCACTGTGTAGCTTAGGCTGGTCTGAAATTTATGGGAACTCTTTCTAGCCTCTTGATTTCTGGTATTGCAGGTATGAGCCAGCATCACCTGGCAGGTGCCGACATCTCCACTTGTGCCTTATAGATGTGATTCTAAACTGTGATCAGTTTATGTTTATGAACTTCAAATATCTCTTTTCCTCTGAGCCCAGTGTAGACAGTGTCATCCTAGATTCTAACCCTTGATTGGGTTTTTAGCTCAGAACCCATTGTCTTCTGCATGCACATCATGTTCCATGTATGTTGTAGGTGCCATGTGATATCACTGCTCTTCTTCAGATTCCTGTGAGTTCCCTTATGGCTTACTTTTTCTCAGGCTTGCCACCCTTTCTGAGAACCCACATGTTCAACTGGACACACACACACACACACACACACACACACACACACACACACAAGATAGAACTGGCTTATCATGAAATGCCAGCCTCATTTTCATTTCTTCTGAACCTGGAGATAGAAACTCAAGTTTCAAATCAGTTCCCTTGAGTAAAACCTCTTCCTTTTCTGAAAACCACTCTCCATTGTGTCCGTGACCATGCATAGTCTGGAAGACACTCACCACTGTGTCCGTGGCCATGCCTAGGCTGGAAGACACTCTCCACTGTGGCTGTGACCATGCCTAGACTAGAAGACACTCTCCACTGTGGCTGTGACCATGCCTAGGTTAACAGACATTCTCTACTGTGTCCATGGCCATGCCTGGGCTAGCAGATACTCTCCATTGTGGCCATGGCCATTCTTAGCCTGGCAGACGCTCTCCATTGTGGCCATGGCCATGCCTAGGCTAGCAGATGCTCTCCATTGTGGCCATGGCCATGCCTAGGCTAGCAGATACTCTCCATTGTGGCTATGGCCATGCTTAGGCTGGCAGATGCTCTCCCTTGTGGCCATGGCCATGCCTAGGCTAGCAGATGCTCTCCCTTGTCACCATGGCCATGCCTAGGCTAGCAGATACTCTCCATTGTGGCCATGGCCATGCTTAGGCTGGCAGATGCTCTCCCTTGTGGCCATGGCCATGCCTAGGCTAGCAGATGCTCTCACTTGTCACCATGGCCATGCCTAGGCTAGCAGAAGAGACATATCTGAAGCTGTTGACTCTAAACACCTCCAGTTCCTCTAACAGCTGCCACCAGCACCCTCGTTTCTTGCTTGCAAACTGAAACCCCAATTTTGCTCAGAATAGCAGTAAACCAAGTGGCAGTAATCTTAATCTTTCTTTCCATTTCCTTCTCTTACTTTACATTTTCCTTGAAGCTCTGTGACATTTTTACCAAATAAGGGAAAAAAATCTATTTAGGATTGCCAAGAAAGGGGTTTGCTGGTACCAAAAGTAACATATTAGGGGAGACTCTTGTTCCAAGGATGGATACGGATAAGGGGGTCCTACTGCCAGAATGTGGAAGTGAATTCTAAACCCTACTCAGCCAGGCTGTGTTCCAACTCCCTTGCTATCACTAGTCATGTCCCTTTGGCCTAGTGACTACCGCTCTTTGTGGCTCAATTTCCCCATCTATGAAGGTGTGAGGCGAATAGAAGCAACTGCCATATAGGGCTTCTCAGAGAGTTCTGCTAAAAAGTGTACTTAGAGCAGAGCCCGGCAACCAGGACACCTGAGAAGGATATCTCTTTAACTTAAGAGCATGGCCACCATTAATGGGGAATTCTGTTTTAATTAATAAACGCTTGAGATGCCGATTTTCACCTATGAAACTAGTAATGATAAAAATGATCAACAGAGTCCAGTGATTATTGGTTTATAAGTAAATGTCTCTAATTTGTCAGGTGCTGTAGAGTAGGTAAAGCACATACTTTTGATTGGAAATGCATTTCCCAACAAAGACTGTCCAATGATGTACTACTACTTACAAGCAACGATGATGCATCTACATAATTTTGAACTGAAAGGCTAATAAAGGAATCAGACAGCAGGACATGTCCCATGCAATAAAGACATCCATTAGAATATTTATTTTTAATCTATAAGATTTCATAGTAATAATAGGAAAAATTGATATGAAGTTCTGGGGAACTAGATAATTGAAATTATTTTTTCATTTTGCTTACTCAGTTCTATGTTTTATGTAATAGTGCTAACAGCTATGGGGTCATGTGTGTTAATATTATACTCTGCTTTTATTTCGTGTGTCTGTGTGTCTGTGTGTGTGTGTGTGTGTGTGTGTGTGTGTGTGTGTGTTTTCAGGATACACTTGCCTATGTATGGCATATGAAGGGCAGTGGTCTATATTAGGCATCTTTCTTAATTGTCCCCTACTTAACAACAACTAATAAAAAAAGAAGTCATGGATTTGAAAGAGAGCAAGGAGGGACATATGAGTGGGTGTGGACAGAGGAAAAGGACAAGAAAATGAAGTAGTTATTATATGATCTCAAAAATTAAAGAAATAATATATTTTTAAGACAGGGTATCTCACTTAAATTATAGATGACCTTTTTGGTTAGATTTGCTAGCCAAAGAGTTCACAGAATATTTCTTTGTCTACCCTGACTTCCAATGTTGAAATAAAAGATAAGGCCATGCTTGGCTTTTTACCTAGGTGGTGGAATCCAACTCAGATCCTTATTCTGTATTTTTTTTCTGAGACAGGGTCTTTCTGTGTAGCCTTGGTTGGGCTGGTCTCTCTTTGTAGACCAGGCTGGCCTCGAACTCACAGAGATCCACCTGCCTCTGCCTCCCGAGTGCTGGGATTAAAGGCGTGTGCTACTACGCCTGGCAGATCCTTATTTTGTACAATAAGCATTGTACCCACGGAGCCATCTCCCCAGCCAACGAAACTCTATTTCTGTAAAGCAAATATGCTAACTAATGATAACAGAAAAAACCATGAAATTTATGCATCTATAAGCTGTCTGGAAGGGTAAACAAAGAAATGGTAATTGACACATCTGGATTAACACTCATCAGTACTTTTACTTTCTGGTTTTTGCTGAAGTTATGTGTAACATTTTGATTAAAAAAAAAAAAAAGAAAAATAAGAGCTAGGCAGCATATCCTTTAGGTATTAAGGGTGATCCTAATTTCACTTCTCTGTAGGTGGCCCAGCTGGAAAATTCTATAAGTGCCAGATGTTTGAGCTTATAGAGATTCCAGAAGAGTCTTCCTTCACCCCTCTCCCAACCTCATACGTTAGTATGGAGCTATTTATATTTGGTGCCAAATATCTGCCCCAAATCATCCTGTATCACTGACATTTTGTCAGATTAATAGAGCTCAAGTGATGTGAATATGTTGATTTTATGGCAGACCTCCAAGAAAGCCCTTTTACAGATAAAAATGGATAGGATAAATTATGTTTCTCGAAACCCTGATGTTTCTATTTAAAGGTGTCTGTAGTACTCGGCTCTTTGAAAGCCATGTGCTGCATCTTTTCTTCTCTCCAAATTGAGCCAAGGTTATCCCGAGGGTAGGTACTTTTGGCCCCATCTTGTGGTTTGTGAATTCCTTGGCCCACCTGCAAATGTAAAGCATTCTCTTCTAATTTGAGTTCCTTCGTCAGTCTAGGAAAATGCTCCTCCTTCTCGGAAGACGGGGATGGATTGGTTAGGGGAATATAATTTGGTTCTTGTGTTTGTCCTGGACCAGAGATCAGAAAGCAGTTTCAGACTACGCTGGCTCGGGGACTGTGAGTGGTGGAGTTCAGAAGTGCAATGGGGGGACCAGAAAGTCAGTGCTGTGTGTGCGGTTCCTTTTGCTCTATTTCCTCGAGTGTTTTAAAGAGAGACATGGCCCTCCAAGCTTGTAGGATTGGCAGCTGTGCTGTCATATGCTGTCAATTCCTATTTCTTCCAGAATCCTCCTGTGTAGTAGGAGTAAAAAGCAGCAAATGTAGACAAGTCTCAGAGGTAGAGAGAGGACTCTTACTTGGACATTTGTGTCAGACACAAGTCCAAGTCCACATATTCCTCACCCCATTTAACACTGTTACTTTGCTGTGAGAAATTCATGTCCTCATGGACATATAGGTGGTGACCAACCAATGTGTGTTCAAATAATATTGCTACCTTTTTTACCAGGAAAATTTCTATCAAGCTTCGTACTCGAGTTTGAGCTAGGGGGCTATAAGCCGTAACTATTCACTGTCTCAAAGGCTCCGTTGTGTCCTCTGTAACAGCGGAGACTACGGTGGTGAGGGTTAACATTGACGAGAAAACGGTAACAGTACCTCAGTTGCCATCAGCCAGCTTTACGATGAGTGAAACCCCAAACACACATGGCTTCTAGTGTGCCAACTGCCACTGTCATCAAATACCTTGACACAAGCAACTGAAGTGAGAGCTAGTTTACTTCATCCAGTTAGAGTTTATCCAGGTTGGAAAGTGAAGGCAGCCAGGAACTTGAAGCAGCCGCTCACATCACAATTAGTCAGGAAAAAGAGAGAAATGGATACTTGTGGCTGCTCAGCTCCCTTTCCTCATGGATAAAGGTATGGGATCTGAGTAGGGAATGGTGCCGCTCAGGGTGGGCAAAACTTCTAACCTCAGTCACAACACAGTCAAATGATTTAACACGGAGCTCTGTCTCCCAGGGGATCCTCGAGTTTGTCAGGTTAGTTTTTAACACCGTCCCTTCTCACAAACTCACCCCTTTTCTTTTGGTGCACCTTTGCCATAGAAAGCAGTAGCAATTTAACATCAGCGATGTCTTCTCGTCTTACCCTGATGCATGCAGTAATCCATCCATCCTAGAATTCGAAGTACAGATCAGATTTCCAGTTCAGCTCTATGTCAATAAACCTCTTTGGGGATCTGGTTAAAAAAACAAAAAACAAAAAACCAAACAACAGCAACAAAGAGTGTGTTCTACAAATCGGTAGCATATGAAAAGGAGTTTCCGGATTACGGAAGTATCTGTTTAAAAAGTTGTCTCAGTGGTCTGAACTCTTTTTCTCTCTGGTATGTTGTTTTTGAGATACATGCCCAACAATGAACAAATTCATTCTTCTTGCATTAAGAGGAAAGATTGAGATTTGCATCACAGTCCCAGTGTAGACCCCACATGGATAACACTGAATTTTATTCTTCCTCACCTTCAGTTTTCTATGACATGTATCATCTAAATGTAGTGGGAGCAGCTATATCAGGTATTCATCAATGATTTTTTTATCACTGTTATTATTATGTTAATCACTTGTGCATCAGTCTTAGACCCTATGACTTACTTTTTGTGTAGATAGATATTGTAGGTTGTTATGCTCTTCAGAAGTCTTCCCTAGAGGCCATGTCTAGGACAGAGGAAGAGCTATGGCAAGATGTGAAATGAGAAAGGAATCAGGTAGAAACAGTCATTTATATCCAGGGATCATGTGTGCGTGCGTGCGTGTGCATGCATGTGTGATATCCATGGACTGTGTACCTGTGTGTGTGTGTGTGTGTGTGTGTCTGTGTGTGTGTCTGTGTCTGTGTGTATGTGTGTATGTAGAGGTCATAGCTGGATCTAGGTGTCTTCATTGACATATCTTTTTCATTTTTTTTTTTTCCTGAGCAACGGTCCTTCATTGAACCTGGATCTCCTTGATTAGCAACTCTGCCTGGCCAGTGAGCTCCAGGAGTTCTCTTGTTTCTACCTCCTCATCTCCTCAGCTTACAGGTGGACATCACTAAGTCCAGAAATTTCTAAGAAGGTTCTGGAGAGCCATCTGAACTCAAGTCGTCATTTTTACAGACTGTGATTTGACCAGCTGAACTATCTCAATAGCCCAACAGCCTATTTATTTATTTATTTTCATGGATCACTTTAAAGCTAGCTTTACCACACAGGGGTGCTGGGGCTAAGCAACGAGGGAACAAGGAAAGGATGATAGCAACTGTGTTTGCTGTGCTGGCACTGCACACCTGCCCATGGTTAGATGTTTCCATTCACTCTACAGATTTTATTTTTCACTACTACACGTACATTGGATATTTTATCTATTTTTACTGGAAACAAGTTCAGAGACAACATAGCTCACTTAAATTCCAGCTGTATCAAAGGCACGGTTCAGATTAGAATCTTTGCTAAAACAGAGGAAAACAAACAAAACCCAGCCATGAAAGGTGTAATTCCTGGCCTTGATGGACTCTAAAGATATTCTCAGAATATGCCTCAAAAAAAAAAAATAGCAACATCACACAGCATGGGCAAATTTGTAATGCCTTCAGTAGTTGAAACAATCAGAGGAGAAGTCCACATACGTTATTGCAGTGAATACTTCATTTGTTATTTTCCAGATCTTTAGGTCAGCTTGAAGTAGAGTTTGAGAATTGCTGAGTCCCTTCCTGTGTGTCTTTGGTAACTTTAAATGAGGTATTTGAAAATTAATCATTTTAATGTAAATTTAAAGTGCCAGGTTCTTGAGAATCGTATCTTTTTTAGGTAAATTAAACTCTGGGAAATCTTTTTAATAGTGTTGACTTTCTTCAAAAACTCTTTCTTCATAGATAATAAAAGTGAATTTAAACCCATCTAATCTCATCACAAGTGCCAAATGAGCTGAATTAATAAGTTTTCATTGCAACCAAGAATCGGTATATTTACACAGAATGGTGATGGAAGAAAGAAGCAAACAGAGTCAGATGCAATTAAGGGGGGAAATTCCATAACCTAAAAATCGTTTGATTTTTTTCCATGGATAAAATGGAAATTCTATCTTGTGACATTTGATGCTTGTCCTAATCTAAACAGGCTGTTCCTCTCTAAAGAGAGCGAAAATATATCAGGTGATTGGAGTTTCTGCCTTGAGTTTCAGCTAAAGCACAGACTTTGGAATGAAGCTGACAGAGGGGGAAAGTAAATTTCGCCACTTAAGAACAGGTTTGAACAAAGAGCATAACCTCCCTAAGAGACATTTAATCTTCTGCAAAATGGGCCATGTGGGAGTCAAGGAGCAAATGCATCTGGAATCGGTCTACTTTCTGGTATTGAAGAAAGGAATAAAACAGTGATCGTTGCTCATTGTTACTATGTTGTTATTTATTTCAGCATTACCGGAGTAGTGTCAGAATGCAACATAATTAGCAGTTAATTCAAATAATGAATTAACTTCAAGTAATGAATATTATATCATCCATTGTGTGTGTGTGTGTGTGTGTGTGTGTGTGTGTTACATGCAAGTGGGTATGGATGCAATCACCCTGTATACATGAGGAGGCCAGAGGAAAATGTGAGGTGTCTTGTTCTACCACTGTTTGCCTTCCTCCTTGGAGAAAAGGTCTCTCATTGGTCCTGGAGCTAGGCTGGCAGATAACAGGTCCCAATAACACTCATGTACCCACTCCCCTTGCACACCCTGTGGTTATCCTGGCCAGCCTGTGGCCATGCTTGACGTTTGCATGACTGCTGGGGAGTCGAATACTTCTTCCCATGCTTGCCTAGCAAGTGCTCTCATGCAGTGAGCCACTTCCCCAGCCCACATTTGGTATTGCTTTGTTTTCAATGAGGATGGTCACCTTGGCTACACTGTATGCAGGTGGGAAGATTCACGTCTGGTTGGTCCTTAGATGGGCAGGTGGGGTTGGGATCTTGGAGAACACTAAGTGGGCTCTGCTCTCGGCGAAGCGCCTGTGAAACTTGACAGAGAAATCCTTGAAAGAGGTTCATGGCTCAGCTAGATCTGTTTAAGTACTAGAAAGAAAGATCTTGCTAACAGAAAAAAAAAAAAGACACATCTGCAGTGCATTTTGGTTACAGTAACGAAAACTGGACAAGTCCCTGGGCCAGTCAATCACTAAAATTTACTTTCCCTTGTGAAAGTTCAACATTTTCCATGGGTTCTTGTTTGGTGTTTGAGTGGGCATTGAGTAAGTTAAGCGTTTGGGCCAGCAACATCCTCAGTAGTGCAGGCTGCAATTTCTACTTCCCCACAAGCACTTTAGACATTTCTTCCGATGGTCATTTAGAGGATACGTTAATAGAATATCATTTTCTTTCATCTCCTCTTGCGCTGCTTGGAAAGAGTAATTTTGTACCAAAGCAAAACAGAAAAACCACCCAACCTAATGTAATTTTCCAGGTTCAACTAGAAAAAAAACCCCAATACAGTAGTGAATATATAGGACATTTCTCACTGGTCTATCTGGAAATACTGTCATATATTTCTTCCTCGCACTCTTGCTGTAGCTTCCCGGGGAAATTGGATAAAATAGAAAAGGAAGGCAAATGCACAGACACCTAAAGGTGTATATCGCTCAGAGATTTTTAGGCTACCTGCAACTGGTGACATTTATTCTTGAGTGACTACCACTGCCCTGGCTGTTCTCTGTTTTGAACTGTTTCTATGTTCTCAAAGGACAGAGCAAAGGGAGACATATCTAAGCTATAAAATGTCAAATTGCTTTTCCAAACTTGTTCCAATTCCCAACCACATCAAGAAGGGCGTCTGAAAAGACAATCAGCTTTTGTACTAACCAAGTATGTATACAATTATTTGTTTTTGAAAAAATGTTCCTAAGGACTGCACCATCAAAGGAACATTTGGGGTGATTTTCAGGCTATTTGCCTCCAATGCTTTATAAGCTAGATTTTTAGCTACAGTATGTTTGGGGTGGTTTTTTTCCCCTTTAAATCTTTGTAAATCAAATAAGCCACAATTCAATTTATGTAGAAAAAAATGTGGAGAGCTGGATATATTTTATCCATTTTCTGGGAATAAGATACTGGTGCCCTAGAAGATCAACTCAAGAAGAAATAATCAAAACCTTTCTTTTTTTCTTTTTTCTTTTTTTTTGTCTCTGATACCAAAAGGGAGGAGGCTGGGCCCTGATGGGGTATGATGTAAATTTCATCTACTCTATCATTTATAGACTTTTGAAAGAGTCCGCTTTCTAGGCAATCAATTTCACTAAGACTTCTCTGTTTTTCCTAACTTTCTCTCCCTTCTTGATTTCCTTGCTTTTCTCTATTCTTTTCTCCATTTTCCTCTCTGTCTTTTTTTTTTTTTCCTCACTGTATATTATGGGGCTGGTTTGATGTCTCAGTGGTTAGAAAATAACTGTGACACAGTCCTGAGGGCGAGTTCTCGGATCTCAGCACTCACACAACAAGCTAGGCATCCTGTGCATGTATAGAATTCAGTTTTAAAGGGAGCAGAGACAGAAGAGTTGTGGGGCTTGCTGGCTTTTAGCCCCATGAGAGCCTTTGTCTCAAATGACTAGGTGGAGGAGAGTGATGGAAGAGTACAGCTGGAACAGTGGGCCGGATTCTGCACATAAATTCTCTCTCTCTCTCTCTCTCTCTCTCTCTCTCTCTCTCTCTCTCTCTCTCTCTTTCTCTCTCTCTCTCTCTCTCTCTCTCTCTCTCACACACACACACACACACACACACACACACACACACACACACACACACACACACGTGCACCTCTCCGGGGAAATATGCCCTCACATGAAATACAGAACATGCATAGTTAATGTGTTCTTTTCTCTCCTGAACTGCCCCCACTGAATTGCGTATCGCCACGTGTCTCTCATCTCTATCCAGTGTGCTACTATTGTTACTAATTCATTTCTCTCTATTCACCTAACTTAATCCTTTGCTTATTTAATAACCTTACTTGATTTGCTTTTTCATGTGGTGTACAAACTCCCCTGTGCATTGATGCTATTTCAGCTTTACAAGAGTCAATTGCCTTTGAAGGAAATTAAGAAAAGGAAAAACCATTCTTTCAGTATTTCCCCACCTCTGTAATCTCATGCCTCTTTTTCCACAGTAGCATATCTCACTGGAGGCTGGAGATGCTCCTGCCATGCTTTTTTGTTGTTGTTGTTGTTGTTGTTAATGCAAGATGATTGTTGACAGCTCTGCTGGTGTCTTACTCTCGTGAACTGTGTTCCTCTTGCCTTCTGTTTGGAAGGTTCTCCTTGGTAGACGGGATTCCAGAATGAGAGAATCTTTGCGCGTTCTGCCCCTTCTAGCCCTGTAACCAGTTACGATTTTCTGACTCGCCTTGCTTGATGGAAAGCGACAGAATCAGCTAAGCAGCACTTACAGGAGCTCAGAGAGACTGATGTGGCCTGTGTGGGTCTCAGCTAGGTCCTCTGCATTGATGCTATGATTGTTAGCTTGGTGTTTTCGTGTCGCCGACTCTTCTGTCTGCTCTTGGGACCCTTTTCCTCCTGCTGGGTTTTCTTGCCCAGCCCTGATGTGAGGGCTTGTGCCTAGTCTTATTGTAGTTTGTTCTGCTGTATTCTGTTAATGTGTCTGGAGGACTGTTCTTTTCTGAAGGGAAATTAAGGAGGAGTAGATCTGGGGACATGGGGAAGTAGGGAGGAAAACTGACAGGAATGGAGGGAGGAGAAACTGCAGTCAGGGTTTGGATGTATTGTATGAGAAAGGAATAAATTAAAAAGAAAAATAGAAAAGTAACAGAATCATTAGTTCACAGGCCCCTTTTTCTCTTTGATAATCTTATCTTTCAGCAATTTTACTACATATGATTTGTAATGTAATTTATAATCCAATGTTGAATTTCAGCAATTTTACTACAAAGGATTTGTCATATGATTTGTATTTTTGTATCTGTAATATGACTTGTATTTGTGTATGTATATCCTAATGCTGAAACCTTTGATTTACCCCCTTAAATTTAGAAGTTATTTTTAAATGTATATTTTATTTATTATAATTTATTCACATTACATCCTGATTGTTATCACCGGTCTCTTATCTTCCCATTCCCACTCTCCTTCCCTCTCCTGCCTGTTCCCCTCCCCTAGACCTCTGATAAGCAGGGAGCCGTCCTATCCCTTCCTCTGTGTGCCTGCTGGCCATCTTTCCAAGGGGCAGTGACCAATCATGGTCACCCAAGTGCAAGTCAGAGGACCCCACCACCACCACCACGTGGAGAATTGGCAGCCCATTGGTTACATCTGAACAGGGGGTCTTGGTTCTCTGCATGAATTGCTCTTGCCTGGTGCCTCCGTTTGTGTAGCGCCCCCCTGTGTCCAGATCCGCTGGTCTTGATGGTCTCCCTGTGGAGCTCCTGCTCCCTTCTGGACCTTTCATCCCCCCTACTCTTCCATACAACTCTCAACATTTTACCCATTCACTCTCTTTAAAAAAAAAAAAAAAAAAAAATATATATATATATATATATATATATATATATATATGGGATTAAAAGTGTGTGCTATCACTCCTAGCCCCCTGTAACTCTTCACATAATTTTTCTACTTCACAGTCTATCTTACATTATACATGCTGGACTTCTTGATTTATTATTTCACAGGTTACTGATGTTCTGATATATAATATATAAATATGTGTACATATATAATATAGAAATATATCTGTTCTTTATCATTTTGGGCTTTTTCAAGTCTTTATTTTTAACTAGTGGTACTTTCTGATTCAGCATTCATGCTGCCAAGTACATTTAAACAAATAGATTTTTTTTTTTAAGTTCTAGAATTTCCACTTAGTTAATTTTTGAAACTATGTTTTTCCATGTGCACCTCCGCTGGCTAGTGTTTGTTGTTGTTTGCTTGTTTGTTTGTTTTAAGCCTGTTACAAACTAATTACCTGGGCAAAGGGACTCTCGGCTGAAGAATTGCTCTCCTAAGATCAGCCTGTGGCAGGTTTGTGATTTTCTTGATTAATGATTTATGTTCAGGGGCCCAGCCCGGTGAGGGTGGTGGCAGTCCTTGGCAGATAGGCTGTGTCACATAATAAAGGAACCTGAGCAAGCCAGAGGGAGGCCACCAGGCTGTGTCATTCCTCTGTGGTCTGCATTATCTTTTCTTGCCTTCTGCTTTCTGCTTTGTGTTCTTTCCTTGACTTCCCTGGATGACAGAGTGTAACTTGTGCGTTAGACAAACCCTTCCCCTCTCTAAGTCAGTGCTACTCAGGGCTTCTATCACACAGTAGAAAGCAAACTAGGGCAGGTCCCCCATCTTCATCATCATGTTCCTCTCCTCCTGCACTTACGTTAAGTCCTTAGGTAGAATATTAAGCCCTGAGCAGTCAACTGCAGGACCCATCGCACACCTGTGTTTCTCATTCTGTGGGCTTCTTTCGCCACATGAGCTTGGGGACTGTATTGTTTCTTTGCCTGTGTCATTATTTTTATTGCTCAGAATGTTTTATAAAAATGAGCAGCGGCGATGACAGAACCTCTGTAAAAAAAAAAATGTGTCCATTTCTGAAAGTCTGCAAGCCCTCTAATTGTCATTAGTCAGGGCAACAATCTGATCATTTAGAGTTCACAGAAGGAGGGGCTGGAAGCCAGGGCTTTTTTTGTCCAACTTAATAAATCTAATTACAAAGAATAATTTAACACATAGTTAATCTACTATAAGCTCAGTTGCAAACCTCCGTCCTTATTATGACCGTTCAGTTAGGGACTCGGCATATACGTGGTTGCGTTAACTTCTGACAAGACTCAGAAAACCAAGAACTGTAGCAATGCAGAGGACCCCGTGGTCTCTGCAGTTCACCCTCAACACTGATTTGTGGACCTGCAGCTGGGGTGTTAGGTCCAACGATTCCTTTTGTCTGTCTGTTTGTTTGTTTGAGACTCGTCATGATTCCATTTTTTTCCCCCACCAACCCCAATGATTATAGGAAGATCTTTGATCTCACCCCATTCATCCCACTTGTCAACTGTGTTCTTGCCCTTCTGTGTTGCTGCTCATCCCAGGAGCCTCCTGTAGGTTAAGAGGATGTGACGACACTAGCTTGCCGGGGGAGAGCTTGTTCCTCCTAAAACCCGTCTCAGCAAAGCTCCCTTCTTCTGTAACCCACGCAGCAGCATTTTTTTTTTCCTCTTTGCTTTGCACAAGCTCAGTCTTGTTGTCAGCACTCATGCAAAGACCTTTGAGACTTGTGCTTCGTTTGTTTCTATTTCTGTTCCCAAGGTACTTACAGACCAGTTTAAACATTAAAATGCACCTAAAAGGAAGGAAGGTAGAAGGAAGGGGGAGGGGGAGGAAAAAAGGAACAGAAAAATAATGTTCAGATAGGAATACTGTATGTGGTTTTTCAGGGTCCTCCAAGAGTTCGGTGGTAGTGAGTATTTGATGAGCGAGTGTGAATGAGGAAACACATGGATATCTCTAGAGGTAATAGGATAACATGTTTTAAGCTACGAGAAGAGTGTGAACAAAGTATTTAGTGGGATGACCTTTAGAGTCCATAGAAGATACAGGTTCATTTTTATGAAGGATTAAGGGATAAAAAAAGAAAAGATGAAAAAAATCTGAAAATGCTCTTATGTTCTATTTATATGTCCCAATGCTGACTGGTAGATTTTTATCTTTTAGTGGCCTGAATTACTTCGAAAGTGTGGATGGGTGTCAATACAAAACAACATTTCCGTCAGGGTCAATCATATAACACTGGATACATTCAGCCCTGGGCCCAGTCTACTTAGCTGACAGCTCACTCTCAGTTGGCAATAACTTTGTAATGGGTCATTTTATGTGCAAGCTTGAGTGAGCCATAGGGCGCCCAGATAGGTGCTCAAACATTATTGTGAGTGCTTTCTGTGAAAGTGTTTTTGGATGAATGTAATGCTTAAATTATTGCGGTGGCGAAAGTTAGTCACTCTCCTCAAGGTGGGTGGGCCTCCATCAGTCGGTTGAAAGCAGAACTGGAGTGAAAGTTGGCTTTTCCTGAGTAATGTGGAGGTGGTAGTGGGGAGCCCTTCCTGGTTTAGTAGCAAATTCTACCATTTGAGTTAGAACAAGAACAATGATTTGTATGTTTTGAAGTTGTCCATCTTAATTAATCTCATAATCCAGTTCAGGGTATTTCATGCCTGGACACCCTGTGGCTCAGTCAAAAATTATCACCAACTGAGAGTGAGTTGTCTGCTAAATATACTAAGACCAGACCTAAGCGTTATCCACTGGGACCTGATTAACCTTGACAGAAGATTTGATTTGTATAACGAATCTTTCTATTCACATAGAGACAAAACATATATCTATACCCTACACTGTGTTCTGAAGGACTCTACTATAAACCCTGTGGAGTTTCCAATAAACCTACACTAGCAAAAGTACAATCTCCATGAGCCCTTTGGTGTGAAAAATAGAATTTAAAAACCTCTGCCATTCCTATAATCCACATAAGAGTGTGACACCCCACTCCTGTCAGCAAATGACTACCACTTGTCAGGCTTTGGCACTATGGCCGGGTGGAAGGAAATGATGGCTTTTGCAGGGTCCAGGCAGGGGCTTTGTTCCAGCTGTTCTCCTGGACCCTTTCCATCCTGAGGCCATATGGCTGGCTGTTGAAACTGTTCACTGTACTTGTGTTGGCAAATAGTTTGTTTCCCCAAATTGTGTCTAGAGTCATAAATACCTGCATGTAGCTCAGCTCTTAAAAATAGCTCAATGGCATCCCACAAGCAGGACATACTTCCTGTTGAACCAGATGGAGAAGTCTACAGTGCACAGAGCCAGTGTAGAGAGAGCAACAGCAGTGGCTGGAACCCAGCCACTTATGCCAGAGGAGCTGGCAAAGGCCCGCACATAAAATGTAGTCTAGACCTGGTCAAACCTTCAGCGCTTCCAAGAAACTGAGCTCGAAGTGAGGGATTTGGGATTTTATTTTCCCTAGTGGGGAAATACTTACAGATCATTCACAGAATGCTACGATTATGTGTAAAACTAATATTTTTGTTTTTCTTCTTTAAACCCTTTGCATGGCTTTTCTTTTGGAAGCTTTCAGTTCAGCTTTATTTTTTTATTTTTTCTAAGCACATCTATGTATCTCATGCACTTCTGGGCTTCCTGGAGTGAGTGTTGATCGGTGTTCTTTGCCTTTGATTATCTCTGAGTTTCCAAACAGCATCGTCTAATCTCACTTGCCTTGACTTCACTCATCTTTTCTTTTTCCTCCGGCTTGATGGTGGTGTGTCCCTTTGTCCCTCCAGTCCAGATGAGCTTGACATCATTCTGTGGCAACTATTTCCTCTACATAATGATGGATTTGGAAGGAAGAGTTGGGTTAACTTTCCCCATAGTCAGCAATCGGAAGGCATTACCTCCACCAATATCAGTTGGCTCTGCTTCTTCTTCTTCTTCTTTTTTTTTTCAGAGTATATGACAGTGAGGAAGGGTCTGTGTGATTGCCAACTTTTCTTTTTAAAAGTAAATAAATTAAGAGGGGGATTATTAACAAGTTTGAATGTCTCTATTTGTCATACAGATTTGATGGGGAACACCTGCCTTTCTTGGTCATGTGTTAGAGAAAAATTTGTCCTTTGCATATGTAACTAACCAGAAACTAACAGAAGGAGAGAATATAATTTATTAGAGCACTCATCTGATGGGCATATCCAAAGGATAAAAAGTACGAATGATAAGTGTTACATGAATAAAACATGTTTTCCATAGACTCATGGAATCCAAGAAGGCTGAGCGAATGAAATGACGCTAGGTATAGTGAAGTTTTCAAATTAATCAGTGGGCCACAGTTTTCTTTTGCCCACAATTTAGCAGGAAAGTCATTTTAGGACAGGGGCTGGCAAACTTCTTCTGCGAAGGGCCGGGTAGGAAATATCTTCTGCTTGTGTTGGCCATACAGCCTCCATTGCAAACACTTGCCTCTTCAGTCATAAAACAGACATAGAGTATGCAGAAGCCAAGTGGGGTGGCTGGGTTCTAATAAAGATTTATTCAAAAAACCAGACCTCACACATGGCCAAGCAGAAGCTCTCCTCTTTTAGGGCACTCATGTTTATACTAGTAACATGAGAAGCATGTGACATCATTCAGAAATATATTTATTAATGAAAATAAAATGTAGATGATGCATTTTTAGGACAGTTACTAAAGGTATAGACCCATAGATCTAGTCTGAGATCTAGCAGACAGGACCTAGGAATTCATGGAGGATATGGATCACAAGAGAATATTTTTCACAAACTATAGAACTACCTTACCTATAGAGTCACAATGATGAAAGCTAGCTTTTCTGACAATCAGCAAACATAGAGTACAAGATGTTGTTTGAGTGGGCCATGTTACTTTAGCTAGAGCCTAGATTTGGCATAGAAGAAATAATGGATTTTGATGCAGGAACTGCCATTAACTCATTTGGGGACCCTCAGGGGTGAAGTTACCATCACCCTTGTAACACAGGATTATTATCAGGAAAATTAAACAATGTAGGAAAGGTGCCTAACACCTCCCTGGTGCACACCTAGCGGTCAATTTGCAGTTGTTTTTTAAACTATGGTAACCATTCTCTCTTGATTCTGTACGGACATTGTTCTGTTCATGGTCCTAGCAAAGATCACTGCGGATGACATTGAAAGGTCCAGCCTCTGACTCAGAAAACATGTAGCTGCAATGAGAGATGGGCACCTCCATTGTTCTCCTGTAGTAAGCAAATGGATTTCAGATTAGGTACAATTAGAGTAGGTTCTCTGATTGCTCATTCAGTTAGAAGAAGAAAACAAAGAAGAGTGGATAGTGCTGAGGGGCAGCTGCCTGCTCCAGGAATGAAGTGCTCTTCTCCCAGAGACGGTCACCTCTTAGAATGATATCAACCCCTTTTCTGCATTCATTTCAAACCTCCCCTTTGCTTTTATAACATGGTCAATTGCTATGTACTTTTTATGTTGTATTATTGGAGAAGAAAATGGAAATTGATAAGACCTATGAATTTCCCATCCTTTAGACTATTAAAGACTATTTTGAGCTTTTGCTAGTATACCTTTTCAACACTTACTGTCTTTGGTAACCAAGCCCAGAAGCTTAAAGGTGATAATGCTGGTTCTTCCATGCCTCCAGAAGATTCAGATTCCACTGGATGCGGGTGAGACTGAAGCACTTCCATCTTTAAAAGGCATCTCTTGGCTCAGCAGGAAAAAGCACTTGTGTAAGCGTGAGGACTGGAGTTGCGATGCCACCAACCAGTCATGGTCGTTCAGGCACCTGTAACCGAGTGCTGGGAAATGGGGGGTTAAATCTGAAGATTTCCTGAGCTTTCTGACAGCCAGCCTAGCTCCAGGTTGTGTGAAAAACCCAGTCTCAGGAGAATATGGCAGAGAGCGACAGGGAAGGGCACCCAGTGTCAGACTCTGGCCTCCATACATGCACAGATACATGCGTGAACACACACACATGAGCATACTCACTCCTCTTCACAGAACACAGGACACAGGGTAAGGTGTCTATTGATCCAGGATTGACAAGTATCATCTTTCTTACTAGTGTGTTATTGAAAACAGTATGTTTTATCCTTGTAAATGATCCTTTCTCCTTATATGTGCCAATAATACTCACTATAATATCTATAAATGTTTCAAATGCTAAGCTGAAATCAAGCCAAATGCAAGAACATTTAAAAACCTTGTGTTGACGTCAAGCATTGAAGATCAAATAGGCTGACTTTGTGGTTGCTAGTGAGTGTTCCCAGTGTTTGTCTGGCTCCCAAAAAATCCTTGTATTTGTTTTTTTGGCATATAAAACCAGTCAGTTCCACAAACCACATTCACTGCTGATCAAAGGCAATTTTAGGTCACTGGCGGAATGGGACCAGGCTAGCTCTTGTCTTAGACTGATGGTGGCATCCACTCTGAAGAAGGTGAACGAGGATTTAAGCAGTATCAGGAAAGTTCCCATGGTTGAGTTTTATCAAATACCTGATTCCAAGAAACAACAACAACAACTTCTTCTTCTTCTTCTTCTTCTTCTTCTTCTTCTTCTTCTTCTTCTTCTTCTTCTTCTTCTTCTTCTTCTTCTTCCTCCTCCTCCTCCTCCTCCTCCTCCTCCTCCTCTTCTTCCTCCTCCTCCTCCTCTTCTTCTTTTCTTCTTCTTTCTCTTCTTCCTCCTCCTCCTCTCCCTCCTCCTATTGTTCTTGTTCTTCTTGTTCTTGTTCTTGTTCTCGTTCTCCTTCTCCTTCTTCTCCTTTCCCCATTTATCTTGAATACCCTCAAAGGGCATGGGGAATACATGGATGACCTGGGGGAAGCAAGCAATAATGAAGAGACAGCATATGCTACTTGTATGAACTACTGACAGCAGAAGATAAAGCTATCCAGAGATAGAGTTCCCTGGTAATAAATAGGTTTGTAGAGGGAATGATATGGGACTTGGACCCAGACTAGACCAAATCGGTTTCATTGTATTTGATATGAGCTAGAGCTTTTTAGTTGGTCTCTTTAAATCTGTGCTCTTGATAGTAAGTGTTAGAGAATACTATGAGCCTCCATCTACTTTGAAGACTATGAAGTAGCAGAGGATGAGAGCATGAATGCATGCCTACTCATCAAGTGAACTCTTTGGCTAACATTTATCTACCGCCATAGTGGCTTGCAACACAACAGCTGAGTTTTAGTACTTACATTACCGTTATTCCACAATCTTGTTGGTACTTCTGTCAAATCCGGCATAAAGATTTTGAGTAGTCAAACACCTTTTTGAGCAAAGATCTCAGTCTGTCACATTTTGTTGATTGATTTTACTGTATCTTTTATTTATTTATTATATTTTATTCACATTACATCCTGATTGTAATCCCCTTTCCCTTGTAATCACTGTTCCCACTCTCCCTCTCTCTTCTGGAGGTTACTGTCTCTCTCTTCAATGGATCTTACTGTAACTTGGAAAAGGATATTTACACTTTTATTTTATTTTTTCTTTTTTTGAGTTTTAAAAATATATTTTATTAATTTATTCATATTACATCTCAATTGTTATCCCATCCCTTGTATCCTCCCATTCCTCCCTCCCTCCCATTTTCCCCTTACTCCCTCCTGTGTGAATGTGAAAGAGGGGGACCTCTTCCCCCTGTATATGCTCGTAGTCTCTTCTTGGTAGCCTGCTATCCTTCCTCTGAGTGCCACCAGGCCTCCCCATCCAGGGGACGTGGTCAAATATGGGGCACCAGAGTTCGTGTGAAAGTCAATACCCACTCTCCACTTAACTGTGAAGAACGTCCTATCCATTGGCTAGATCTGGGTAGGGGTTCAAAGTTTACTGCATGAATTGTCCTTGGCTGTTGCCATAGTTTGAGCAGGACCCCTGGGCCCAGATCCGCCCATCATAATGTTCTTCTTGTAGGTTTCTAGGACCCTCTGGAACCTTCTATTTCTCCATTCTCCCATGCTTCTCTCACCTAGAGTCCCAGTAGGATGTCCTCCCCTCTGTCCCACTTTCCTGGTAAGTGAAGACTTTCATGGGACATACCCCTTGGACTAGTGTCCAGATATAAGTGAGTATATACCGTTTGACTCTTTCTGCTTCTGGGTTAACTCACTCATTATGATTACACTTTTATTTTTTAAAGTTACTTATGAGACCATTTACCAGGCCTCTAGGGGAAGACATATCATTGTCATATGATAGATGTTTCAACCTATAGTTAATTAATTATCAATTGTAACAAAATATAGTCTAATATTAACAGTAGTCTTACACATTATTGAAGACAACCAAGAATGTTAGTCATGCTATACAGACCCCACATTAATGATTGGTATTGGTTTATTTTATTTCATATGAATACAAATGTATGTGCATTAATATATTCCCAATCTTCTGTATGCATGAAATTTGAAAAAAATTGATGACTTGGGATCCTCTGAAAGCCTTTTATTTGATTCTCTATAAAATTGTATCGTACTAAGATATTAACAAGTTTAATTATACCAAGTTACTCTGAGTCTGAAGGGATAGTGCTGCTTCAGGAATTATAACTTCTTCGGTCTTTTAAAAGATTTATTGAGAAATAACTAGTATACGGAGGAAATTGTACATGTTTAAATGCATATAATCTTCTGAGTGTGAACATAAGTATATACCTGTGATATAGTCAAGGGATGTTCATGACCTATAAAATGGTTCACCATTAGTGAGTTTAGAGTAATGTTTAACATGAGGTTGGTCCTTTCAACAAAATATTAAACTTACAATCCTATTTTACTAACTATAGGCACCGTGCTGTTTTGTAGGTCTCTTGAGTTCTTACCTTATATAACTGGAACCATATTCCAATTCAATAATAATTCTTCTTTCTTGCCATCTCTCAACCCCTTGCCACCACCATTTGTCTTTAATGCCTCTATGACATCTGACCATTTAATCCATATAAGTGAAGCTGAAGGGCACGTACTGTGTGGAATATGCCTGCTGGAGAATGACAAATGCTATATGATCTCACCAGCCTGCATGTGTAGAGCATTACAGCATGAATGTGACATCAAGTGCACAGAATATTCTGGTTCAGACACTCTCAGCCTTGATAGAACTGACTTTGGGGGTTAAATAACTGTTTGATGTCTTTGTAGAATAGCTATCAGTATCTCTTGCCTCATTAGTTGCCAGTAACCCCCTTCTCCATTGGTGATCACCCACAATGTCTCCAGGAATTGCTGGCTGTGTCTAATAGTGCATAGTTACTAACCATTAAACACACGAACACATGTTCATCTCTGGACATGGCTCCTCATCTGCTCCTCATTGACTGTTTCGGACAGCCATATCATCGGCCTTGACCCGCTTAGGCTCATAATCAGAACTGAAGGTACTAGGGATATTGTGACAGGTGCGCTCGGTAAAGTGGGATTTAATTCAAGGTCAGGCCAGAATAAAAAGGAAGAATTCTGTATAATGGAATAGGTGCCTCCAGAATAAGGGTTAAAATGTCCACAGGGAGCAGCTGATCTGTGAGGGACCCTTGTCTCTGCCAGAAATTATTTTAAAGCCTCGTCTATTTACTTTGCATCTTGACAGTCCCACTCTCATTAATGGCAGAGCAATTACCCTAAGCTCAGCTAAGATGTATGTGTCATGAGGCTACATCTTTCTTGCTCAGTATTCATATTCCTGGGAGAGTACCTATTAATATTCAGTAAATATCTTTTAAATGAGTTGCTAACTAGATCACAAGGGGCTGGGCACCTCTTTAATCCCATTTCTCTGGAGGCAGAGGCAGGTGAGTGTCTGTTAGTTACAGGCCAGCCTGGTCTACAAAGCAAGTTCCAGAACATCCAGGGTTATTACACAGAGAAACTGTGTCTCAAAAAACAAACAAACAAACAAACAAACAAACAAAAAACTCTAAATCAATTAATCAACCAATCAGGCAAGCAAGCAATTATAGGGGGCATAAATGGCCCAAAAGATGTGAGAAAAAAAAATGTACTCTGCCACCAACTTTTTGAGCAAGTCACTCCTTCTTCCTGAGTACACTTGTCAGAGAAATGGAGAGTTGGTGCCTTCCTTGAGAGTTCCATACAACGTTGATATCTCAAGGTGTCTGAAAATATCACAGACAATGCTGTGTAAGGGTGTTAGTTGGCAACTGGGGCTATTAGTGTATATATGTAGGGCATCCTGATGTCTATGTTTCACCAACAGTGATTAGAGAAATTTGAGTCACGATTTTCCCCCAAAAGCGTACACTGCAGATATATATGAAATGAAGAGCAGACTAAGACAAGGTTTCAGACCACATGATCCTTTGATTTTTTGATATTAGATATTTCTTTCTGAAAGAAAAATAATACATCGAATAACTAGTACAATTAGACAACTAGCGTCTGGTCTCAAAAGAAAGAATCATGGACCAAACTGAAGATGACATTTATCCACACACAGGAAACTGTTTCTTTAATAGGTCTTTACAATGAGGTCATAAACAAATCTCCAATACATCCTTTAGGATACATCTACGGAAACATCAATTTCAGAACACAATGTTTGGCTAATAGTGGAGCTATTGGTTCATAAAAGAAAACAACAGAGTCATAATGTTATAATAAGGATCTCCAGTAGAATAATTAATACTAGAAATTCATCCCTCATCCAGAGTGTAAGCCAGAGGACCTCCTTTCACAGGAAGTCCAATTATCACCCACATAAATTAGTCTGTAAAAGTGACCATAATTTTACACCTCTGAAACTTGGAAAGGTAGAATGTAAAGCTGATTGGGGGGTAGGGGGGGAAAGGCAGTCAGCAGTCCCAGAACAAATCCAGATGTGGAAACGACTCTTTCAGGTTCCCCACCCATGCTGACCTAACCCTGGTTCTGGATATACTGTGAAATAGAATTCATGGTTGGGGCAAGATTTGCTGGGCAATACATAGGGTTTTCTGTGGGAGGTTAAGAATTGTGTGGGACTCTTGAAAATTATGACAAATTTGAAATTAGGAAAAGTTTGGTTGATGACAGCTATGGAAGATTTGGCAATTCTCGTTGGCTGTGAAAAAGGCAGGACCAGGCCTCAGGGCCAGGGTTAGCACCCTGTAAGGCGGTTTGGTGACAGCTGTATCGCAATCCCAGAGAGTCAGAGAATCAAAGCAGGGCAGCGGGGAGTAGGGGCAGTTAAGGGAATCACTGCAGAGTTCTTAGGGTGTTAAGTATAGGGGCAAAAGTGGTCAGGCAAGGATCAAGGGATCTACCACCAGGGTAGATTTGGGGAGGGAAAAAAAGTAAGAAAAATGCTTCTCACAAGGGTACATGGCACTGGAATTTATATTCAAATGTGAAGCTGTGGGAGGAATTATCTATCAAAGCAAAAAAAAAAAATGCTCTAGACATGAGAGAAATGGAGGAGAGAGGAGGTCTTAAGCCAGAGAGCAGGAAAACACTTAGTCTAGATCGCAGCATTGTGAAGAGCGAAGCCTGTGAGTCTAAGGGAGCAGGCAGAGTAGACTCCAACCAGGTAAGCAGAGTGGCTGGCTACCCCAGAGATATTAATGGAGTTGCTGAAATTGTTCCATTCATAAAGAATGAAAATCTGCTGAAGTTTTGCCTTCTCCCAAGCTGGGATTCTCAATGACAAATATTCCCATTTGAATATTTTACTTGCTTTGAGAGACATATTTAGTCTGGAAAGAGGTGGAGGCAACAATAATTGTTAAACACCAAGATGTTGTAGACCCCTGAGGAGGAACAAATTGTCACCTTAGGACAGCCAGTGAATCCAGAATAGAGTGAATTACACCAACTGGATCCTGGAGAAATGGATGAATTGGAATGAGGAGAGGGTAGGAAGGCAAGCTATAGGTAAAGGTAAGCTTATGGAGAACATAGCCTCTGTCTGTGTGTGCATGCCTGTGTGCATGTGTGTGTCTATGTGTGTGCCTCTGTGTGTGTGTGTTTGTGAGTGTGTGCACCTATGTGCCTGTGTGTCTGTGTCTGTGTGAATGCATGTGTCTCTGTGTGTGTCTATGTGTCTGTGTTAATGTGTGTGTCTATGTGTGTGCCTGTGTGTGTGCCTGTGTGTCTGAGTCTGTGTGAATGTGTGTGTCTCTGTGTGTGCGTGTGCATGCACACATATGTTGAAGGATGGGAAAAACTAAAATCTATTTAGCATTTAGAATTTAAGTTCACAGTGATATTTAATAGTGACATGAGTGAAACGAAGGAAAGAGAAAAACCTAGATGACATTGTCAAGTCATTATAAGAAGTTGGGAGTTTATGCCTTGATAGGTACTAGGATGGGTGATGACTAGGGCATCCATTTGATGTAGTGACTGAAGAGCATAGGGGACAATATTGAGGTTGAAAAATACAACAAAGATGAGTGTGTCAGTTTGGGTAGTGGCTTTTCTTCAAGCGGTCCTGTCTGCGCTTCTGTCTCTTTACCTTTTCTTATAAGCACCCAGGCACACTAGATTAAAACCCCAGTTTACCTCAGCTTTACTTCATTGTAATGAACAATATTTGGGACAGTGCTGTTTCCAAACAAGTTCATATCCTGAGGTCATGGGAAGAACACGCAACTGAAGGGAGGGAAGATTCCTCTCACACGGAAAGGTTCATGTTGGGACTCCACGTAGTCCAGCAAAGAGACAACCTGCCATAGATCGACAGAAACTTCTGTAACATGGAAAAACAAAAGATTAGGAAAGAGCAGATGAATAAATATATCAAAGAAAGAAAACACAGAATTGAGTATGGAAGACCTGTGTGACAAGGTCACATGGTAAAACAGCTGGGCTGGAGTGATAGGTCAGAGGTCACGGGCACTTGTTGCTCTTCCGGAGGACCCTAGTTCAATTCCTAGCACCTACATGGTACCACAGAAAACTGTCCATAACTTCATGTCCAGGGAATCTCGTACTATTTTGGGACCTCCTCAGGCACAAGGCATGCACACAGTACACAGTAATATATTCCAGTAAAACACTTGTATACATAGAATAAAGTTTAAGTCTTTAAAGACAAACAAACAAATCATGTACTTAAAAGAGTTCTAAAAAGAAGAAACAGAAAATGAGGAAAAGAAACATTGGAAGAAATATTGGCTGACAACTTTCCATCTAGCCAAAACATACATCCAAGAAGTTTAGAGAATACAAAGAAGAATACATTTTTAAAGAGGGAAAAACACACACAAATACACACACACACACACACACACACACACACACACACACACACACACACACACGAGAAAGAGAGAGAGAGAGAGAGAGAGAGAGAGAGAGAGAGGGGGAGGGAGAGAGAGACAGAGAGAGAGAGAGAGAGAGAGAGAGAGAGAGAGAGAGAGAGAGAGACAGATACAGAGACAGATACAGATACAGAGACAGGGGGGGTCAAAAAACAAGAAATCATGAAGCCTTTTCAAGAAAAATGTGATATTATAAACATTACATAAGACAGTAAAATTTCATCACCAACCAAGAACACAAACATGTTTCATGCTTAAAATATTGGCGAAGCAATAAAGCTGTCAACCTAGATGCCCCACCTCTTCTCTCATGTGTGCGTGTTATGTGTATGGTTCATTTACATGTGTGTGTGGGTGCAATTGTCCATGCAGGCACATGTACAGGCCAGGTCAGGATACCAGGCACCATTTTCTATACCTCTCTACATCAGTGCCTTGAGACAGGGAGGTCTCAATGTCTGGGAGGTCACTGCTTTGACTAGGACAGCTGGCCAGCAAGCTTTAATTTAAGTGTTTTCCTGTCTTAAGTTAGACAGAAAGTTAGAAGCATACCGAGACATATCTGGCTTTTTACATGGGTGCAGAGAAATCACACCACTCCATTGAGCCATCTCCATAACTCCAAACCAGAATCATTTGCCTAGAAATGTCTTCCTAATAGAAGAGGAAAGACTCCCAAACCATGAGAAGAACTAGTTACCAGGAGACCAGTACCATTCATAATGCTAAATTGTCTTAGAGCAGAAGTAATGTGATGCCAAGCAAAAACACTAAGCTGTGCCCCCACCCCCCAAAAGTGAAATGAGCAAGAGTAATGAAGGCAAGCATACAATTCAGTAGTTGTTACATTAAATTACTATAACAGGCTGAAGAAAAATGAGTAGTGATGTATTTTAGGGTTTAGAAAAATGGTAAAAACAACAGATGGGAGAAGTACATTAGGAATCTTAAACTGTAAGGTAAATAAACTAAATGTAAGTGTATTATATTACTCGAAGGTAGACATATATTGCAAATGCTGAGATTAAATGGAAAAAGAAGTATGTTTGATAAAAATTGGACATTTGTTTTTTATTAGGAAGAAGAAAAAGAACTCCCAGTAAGCTAGGTCTAATAGGGAACTTCCTTCAACTGATACAGGGTGCGTACAAAAAAATCTGTAGGCAACCATCATGCCTAATTATAAAGACTGAGCTGCATATCAAAAATAATGAATTTTACTGCATATATGTTAAGAAACAAATTGTACAATAAGTTAACTTTGCTAAAGAGACCCAATCATTAGAATTTCAAATGCTCTGCAGGCAAATGCACATGGTGAGGGTGAACATTACCCAAGCTAGGACCAGCAAAGCCCTTCACTGTCATTGTCAACCTGGCCCAGCTTCCTTCATTGGCTTTCTGATTGTTTAGTTCATGAAATGTCCTATGCCAAAGGTATCATTTTGCTGTTGTTACTTTGAATTTCTACAAAGTATTTTTTTTTAAAAGAAGCTTCTCTCAATCACTGTTCCATTGCCATGAAGAGTCACCATGACCAAGGCAACATGTATAAAAGAAAGCATTTAATTGGGGACTTGCTTACAGTTTCAAATATTAGTCCAGTATCACCGTGATGGGGGACCATGGCAACATGTAAGTGAACAGGGTGCTGGAACAGTAGCTGAGAGCTCTAAATATAATACATCAGTAGAAGACTCTGGCTTAGCCATGAGCTTTTGAAACCTCCAAGTTCATCCCCAGTGACACTCTTCTTCCAAGAAGACCACACCTCCTAATCCCGCTAATCCTATCAAAGAGTTTGACTCTCCAGTGACTAAACATTCAGCTATATGAGCCTGGGGGGGGGGACATTTTTTTTAACCACCACAAGCTCATCTTTTTGTTGTGGGCGGGGCCTTGAAGATTATTTAGTCCATCTTTGGACCTTATTAATTGTCAACTTGAGAAAAATCTAGAACCACTTGAGAGATATGCCTTTGAACATGTCTGGGGTGGGCGTTATTTTGACTACACTAATTGAAGTGTGAAGAATTGCCCACTGTGGGCAGCATCATTTCCTGGATAGGAGATCCTGGATTGTAGAGGAAGAGAGCTGAGCCCGCTATGCCATTAGGACCTGTTTCCTCAAGCTTCTGCCTATGTCTTCCCTGTCATAAAGGACTGTAACCTGGGATTGTGGGCTGAGGAAACTCCTTCTCTCATAAGATGTTTCTGTCAGGGTATTTTATTAGAGCAAAGGGGACAGTAACTAAGATTTGACCCCACTCGGCATGCTCTGCATGCAATGCCATACTGCTTGACTTGAGACATTGCACGCTCGCTTTGATGCTCTTCCAGGGAATCTGTGAAAAGAACTCGCCCTTTCTTGTGGTTGTCTCTGTCTATAGGGTATGACTTAGAAGTAGCAAATTATTCTTCCATTCTCTTAGAATACCACCAGGGCCCCGTGTTTGGTTCATTATGTTCTCCCTACTCCTAAGACTCTGAGAACTGCTCTCTGGGGGATCTGGAAGGCAAATCTGAGGAATAGTAGTTTTAGCTTTCTTCAAAATCATGCATCCCTTTTAATTAATTAATTGACTGATTTATTTACTACCCACCTTGTGTGCGTGTGTGTGTGTGTGCGTGTGCGTGTGCGTGTGCGTGTGTGTGTGTGTGTGTGTGTGTGTGTGTGTGTGCGCGTGCATGCATGTGCGCAGTCTGGTGTGCTGTGTGTGCACATGGCTATGAAGCTATGTGACATTATGAGCATGTAGAAGCCAAATGAGGATCTCAGGTGTCCTTTTCTACTACCCTCCGCCATATTAAGTCATGATCTCTCACTGAACCTTGATTTAGGTGGGTGGACAGGAAGGCCCAGGGATCCTGCTGTTTCTGCCCACAAAAGCTCTGGCGTTACAGGCGTTAGTAGCCAACATCTGATTTTCTCCCCCATGGGTACTGGGAATTTGAACTTGGGTCTTCGTGTTTGCACAGCAAGCGCTCCTACTGTCTGCAGCTTCTCTCCAAGTGCTCACAACTTTTGATTTTTATTCAAAGTCATATAATAAGTGAAGCTCACTCCTAGCTGTACATAATCTTGGTTTTCTGTCCAGCTAATTAGCCATGCGAATGCATTTGTCTGTACATCTCACAGCACACCAAGAGCCCATTTCTGATAGAAAGTAGATCTAAAGGTCAAAGAAAAGAAAGCTTCTAGAAAAAAAATATTTCTATGCCCTTCAGATAGGCAAATATTTCTTAAGTCATACCTCCTACACAATTACTTACTTTAAAAATTTTTTATTTACTTATTACGTATTTATTTATTTATTTATTTATTCACTTTACATACTCATCATAGTCCCCCCCTTCCTCTCTTCTTGGTCCCACACTTCCCCCCCCATCTTCTCCTTCCTCCTCCCTTATTCCTCAGAAAAGGGGAGCCTCTCCCCACGTCATCACATCAAGTCCCATCAAGACTGAGCAAGTCCTCTTCCCCCTGTGGCCTGGAAAGGCAGCCCCACCAGGGGGAAGTAATTGAAAAGCATGCAACAGAATCCATGTCAGAGACAGTCCCTACTCCCCTTACTAAAGGACCCACCTAGAGCCTGAGCTGTCATTGGCTATATCTATGTAGGCCTAGGTCCAGTCCATGCATGGTCCTTGGCTGGTGCTTCAGTTTCTGAAAGCCCTTCTGGGCCCTGGTTAGTTGGCTCTGTTGGTCATCTTGTGGAGCTCCTGTCTCTTCCAGGTCCTTCTATCCATCCTCCCACTTTACCTCAAGACCCTGTAACGCTTTATCCGTTGTTTGGCTGTGAGTCTCTGCATCTGTTTGGATCCACTGCTGGGCAGTATGGCAACTGCTTACTCTTAAAGGGAGACACGCAGACAAATAGAACTGCACTAAGGACTTGGGCCAGGCAAACTGGTGCACACTTGTAACCTATCACTTAGGAGGAAGAGCAGGCAGATCGCTATGTGTAAGTTCAAGGCTAGCCATGACTATATTGTGAGACATGGTCTCAAAACAAACAAACAAAGATGAATTTAGGATTAGCAAAATGGATCAAGACCCCTGCAACCAAGCCTGCCCATGTGAGTTAGATCTCTAGGCTCCACCCAGTAGAATGGAGGAACCAGCTCCCTCAAGTTGTCCACCAATCTCCAGACACCTGTCAAGGCAAATGCAATCCCCCACAATAAATGCCCAAAAATATAATTTTTAAAAAAAAACCTCATTCCAAAGAAACTGATAAGAGAATGAAGGCTCAATTTTCAATAAGAAAATGGTCAAAAATATAAACAGTACAAACTTCATCCTCTAATACAGATGTTGTATTTATATCACAGTTTATAATTTATATTACACATGTTCACATTTTGGTGCACACCTGTAATCTCCAGGGAGAGAGGCAGAGGCAGAACTCCAACCAGGAGTTCAAGGCTAGCCTTGCCTACATAGTGAGTTCAAAGCCGGCCTAAGTTACAACATACTCTGTCTCCAACTAAATAACAAATCAAAGATTTTTAAAGGGGAGGATATTAAAAATATGATGTGCTGTGCCAAGATATTAAAAACATAATGCGCTATGCCAAAATGTATAACAAAAATTCTGTTTAAGTATAATACCCAAAATATGTTTATACATGTTCACCCGAAGGCATGTATAGAGATGTCTGGTGGAAGAGTGGATTGATAAGGTTGTGTATGTGAGCATTAGAAAGTGACTTTGTATAGACAAACACTATTGTGGTTATCCTGTCCACAAAAGGAAGATGAACATAAGACAGGCTGCATTAGATGATTGTGTTTCTATAAAATTAAAACACGGGAAAGTATAATCTGTGCTGTTTATCCCAGGACAATGGATGCCTTTGGTCATGGTTGGAAGAGGACAGCCAGAATTCCTGCCAGGCTACAGATCCTCTCCAGTGGTCTCAGCGAGGCTTCCGTCTACTCTTCTGCACTTTTAAATCAGATTACAAGAAAGCTGGCAAGGAAGGTTAGGATGATGGAGAAGAAAGCTGAGTGTAGAGGAGAGAAGGAGAGCGGTCAGTGGGTGAAGCAACTGTTGAACAAGCATGAGGACCTGAGTTTGGATGTCCCCAGCACTCGTGCAAAAGGCTGGGTATGGCAGCAGACACCTGGAAGCCAGGGCTGGAGGAGGCACAGAGGTGGAAGGATCTATGGAAAAGCATTGGGTAGCCACTCTAGCCAAAATGTCAGCCTCTGGGTTCAGGCTAAGTCCTCAAAAAGTAAGATGGAGGTTGTGGAAGAAGTCAGTGTGCCCCTAGCATGCACAAGTGAGTGAATGTGCATTCACATAATACACACACACACATACACACACACACACACACACACACACACACACTCATGTGCGTGTGCACTCATGCATGTGTACACAAGCTATGGAGAGGACAGAAGACTAAGAAAAGGATTACTTTCTAGGGAAATAAAGTGCAACATACATCTTAACAGCATAAAAAGTAATATGGAAAAAGAGCACGTACACTTATTAGACTTCATGGGAACTGAAACAAATTAACCAACGATCTGGATAATATTAATCTGTAGCTTCTTCACCTCTTTTCAATTCTTAGAATTCTCCAATGGAATATTTTTTCTTGGAGTCAATCTTCGTCCTTCAGACCTCACCAAAGAAGCATTTCAAGCTGATGGGCCCTCGTCCGTTCCTGCTGGAGCCAAATTCACAGATTAATTGTCATCCCAGACCCTGTTTCTCTATTTTCCATGTGCAGTAGAAAGAGAGCACATATGTTCTAAGTTCGAACTTGGGAATGAGATGTTTGGAGTTCCTGAGGTCATTCTTCCCTCTCTGCATCCCCCGCCCGCACCCCCCCCCCCCCCGCACATGTGTAGGGAACATTTGCCGCAAGGTGCCTCTAACACACGAGCCTCAGCTGACATCCTCTCTGTGGGTTCCAGAAATACAAATTAGCCAGCGCTGGCAGACGATGAGGGGCGGCTCTTTAAGCAGCCTTTCATTTTGCAGTTTTCTTTTTCCATTTATCTTGCCAAGAGAGCGTCTCTGTCCAGAAGTTTCTCCTCTTGTCTCATGTTAGTTTTATTTCCCCTCCCAGATCCAACTGTGTCTTCAGTGAGGTCTCTTGGTATTTCTTATCCCACACATGTTCTTATATTGTCTTTCATCTTTACGTTCTATCTCTTATTTTGAATTA
The DNA here is from genome assembly GCF_964271855.1 of Acomys minous. Lineage (NCBI taxonomy): Eukaryota > Metazoa > Chordata > Mammalia > Rodentia > Muridae > Acomys > Acomys minous. Next base: position 102,770,962 of record NC_140493.1, read on the forward strand.
TTGGCTGGGAGCAACAATAATGTTTATAAGTTAAGACTAGCCCATGAAATAGGTAAAT